>NW_027530853.1:659562-738118 GCF_008692635.1 Crocuta crocuta | reverse complement strand
GTGGCTTGCTTTTAAGCTTTTATCTGATAAAAGGTTCCAGTGGCCGAAAGAAGTTTCGAAACTTCTGAAGGGCAACACCTTTGTTAGATTTTATCCTGGCACATGGTTTTAGGCTCTCTGGCAGATCAGCTCCCACAGGACCGATGGCTGTCCTTTGCACAGGCCCTGTGAAGTCTCCTGGGGGGGAGGGGGGAGAATGTCTGAGTGTGGGGGGAGGCAGCTGCAGGAGGCCACATCCCTAGGCACAGCCACACCTCCAGCTGGGGCCGTCCCCTCAGATCGTGTGTCTGTGAGCTGAGGTTTATGCTCTGGGACTTTGCAGACCTCAGGCTGCTGGAGTCCGACCCCGAGTCCATCGGCCGCCACTTTGCTTCCAACAGCAGCTCGGTGGCAGCCGCAATCCTGGTGCCTTTCATCGCCCTCATCATTGCAGGCTTCGTGCTGTATCTCTACAAGCACAGNACAGGGGTGGGGGGCGGGGGGCAGGCCCCTTCCCCCACCCCAGCCTGCCCACAGCCTTCCTGGCTCAGGAGAGCTGTCACCCTGGGAAAGGAAGACACGACCTCTTTCCTCCCTCTCCCCCTTCAGACCCCTGAGCCTCTCTCTCTTTTTATGTTTTGGTCACTCTCTCTCTTATTCCCAGGAGGAGACCCAAAGTTCCGTTCAATGGCTATGCCGGCCACGAGAACACAAACGTTCGGGCCACATTCGAGAACCCAATGTATGACCGCAACATCCAGCCTACAGACATCATGGCCACCGAGGCGGAGTTCACAGTCAGTACAGTGTGTACAGCGGTATAGCCACCAGGCCTGGCTGCCACCGCCGCCGCCACCGAGAGCCCCGCCTCCGGCAGCCGGTGAGAGGGGGTGTGGGCGGCAGATGCGTAGTGGGCATGCGCACGGAGACGCCCACTCCCGCTGAGCGAGGCGCTTCCCTACGCCTGTAGTTAAACCCATTAGGTGGGAAAGCGAGGTAGGGAAAGGAGTTCATTTGGCCAAGGTCACACACCTAGTAAGTAGCAGGGTCAGAACCCAATCCCAGCAGGCAGACTCCAAAGACTGGGCCCTTAGCCATGGGGTTTGGCAAAATGTCCAAGTAGGATGTATTAGTGAGGCGTCTCCAGAGAGAGTGCTAGATGTATGTATACATACGTAATGCGTACCTAAGATATACATACCTATCTATGTGTGTAGATGTATATGTATATACACATATATGCTCATCTCTATATAAACATCGAAATATCTGTATCCATATAGAAAGATGTATGTATACGAGATATAGAGATATCCACATAGAGACGTGTATACATTGTATATATACATACATAGAGAGAGAGAGGGAGAAAGAGAGAGATTTAGTTTAAGGAATGGTTCACATAATCATGGGGTTGGCCTGCAGCCAGTCTGAAGTCTGGCTGAAGTCCACAGGGCAGGCCTGCAGGCTGCGAATTCCCTCAGGAGTTGATTTAATCTTGATCCAATGGCCATGTGGAGGCAGAATTCCTTTCTCTTCAGGGACCTCAGTCTTTTCTGCCAGGGCCTTCAACTGATTGGACAAGGCCCACCGCCATGGGGTAGGTAATCCGCTTTACTCAAAGTCTACGGATTTAAATATTAATACACCTAAAAAATTCCTTCACAGCAACACTTAGACTGGTATTTGACCAAACAACTAGTGTTTGACCAGAGCTTTGGCAAGTTGACATATCAAATTAACCATCACCTAGAGCATAATAGATGGGCTGACACAATCTCTGCCCACCTCCAATTCTCCCCTCCCTTCTTGGTGTCCATTTTCTACTCTAGATTATTTCTCTTGCTTAAGTCTCAGCTCATAATTGTAGGTATTGAGATAATTTATAGATGAGATCAAAATTATTTTCAGAATATATGAAGGCAACTATTGAATACAAATAATTAAAGTATTGAGTTTTTCTGCATCCTTTTACATCCATCTGAAACAAACATTTAAAGAAGGAAGAGAAGTTATTCTAGAATTCCAGAATTAGTTCTGAGGTTTCATGTCTATGATCCCTGTGATTTCCTACTCAGAACTCGTACAAATAGAGAGCAAAAAAGAAAACATAAAATCCCCTCTGATGACATAAATCAGGCCTCATCAGTGATTAGTTAATGACTCTGAACTTCGAGTTGCTGAATTACTGAACAGTATAAGAAAGAAACCAGAATGCCCTCTGCATACCTCTCACCCCAAGCCCCACTCCCTATCTCCGGCTCCACTGGGTCCCCGCGCCTGTGTGCACAATGTGTCACCTCTGGATCATGTGCAGTTAGTGGCTCCAAGTCTAAGGAGCCCTCAGCATCGCCCATCATCAGCAATCAGGGCCTCAGAATATTCCGCCCAGCCCACAGCTCTCCAGCGGGGCTCTTCTGGCGAGGGACCCACCTTGTCCTGCCCAGCGTAGGAACACAGCGAAAACACAGAGAAAGCTTCTCTGGGTTTGTGGAGGTGATGTGTGAAAAATCACATGAACACACACACCTCTCTTTAGAATGAGTAATTAATGCTTAAAAGAACAGCTGAAATTAAAATAACCTGAAATAGGCAACTCATGGAGGCCTGTAAGGTCAGTGAGTCAGGGGGCAGGGCTGTGCTATGGCTTTCACGGACCCTTTTCCTCCATTAAAAAATAAATATTAGATGTGATACTTTACAACTGTATTGTTACAAAGATTAATATAACCCAGCCTGGCCTGATTATTACATGTCCATGATTATTATTCCGATTTTGAAAGAATCAGATTTTGAAAACCATTTTCCTGGGCCCCTGAAAGTGCGGTGCCCCATAGGCCTTGGGTCTCCCGTGCCTAATGGGTAAGTCGATACCGCCAGGGGAAAAAGACAATATTGGGAAAACGTATGTTCTGCTGTGTGTACTCCTCACCTCCACCCACCCTCGGTTCGGGAAGATCCAAGGTCAAGGCAACTAATTTACTTCTTTCCCCTTTATTCCTCTTTGCTTTGCCTCTTTTCTCTCGCCTGCTTCCGCCCCCACCTCACCCCACCCGCCTCTCTTGTTTACAATCCCCGGCACCATCCGTTGGTGCCCAGTTCTCCAGGGGACAGGCAGTAAGCCCCCTGAGCACAGTGCCCGGTGCCCATCTTCGTCTGTCTCTCTGCCTGTGTCTGCTACTGCTGGGACTTGGGCCCTCGCCCCGCCACCACCTGTACCCGCCTCCCCAGAGAAGACTCCCACTGGGCCCCGACCTTGGGGCAGCCCAGGAAGAGGAGCTGCGGATGGACGCAGGAAGCCTATGGATTTAAAACAGCAAAGCATCTTGTGGATGTGTGTGTATGGGCCCAAGCACACACAGACACACACGCCTCTCCTTCATTTGAGTCCTGTGCAAGAGACCGCGGAAGCTTAAAAAAAGAGAAATGTTTGTGAAAGATGCCCCATGCCACGCTCCCCACAAACACAGAGAAGAGGTGAAGAGGAGGGTGCACGTCCCGTCCGCCCTGCGTGTGAGGACGCGGCGAAGGTGTCAGCAGGTGGTCAGTGTGTAGAAGCCAGCCGTCTACAAGTGGACGTTCTCCTCTACAGAGTGACAGCAAGGATTACCCCAAGGGCAGAAAAACATCTTGAGGAGTACTTTGGAAACCAGTTTGTTTTTTCCAACAGAATTGTATTGAGTTCTAAACCCAGTGAGTTAAAAAGTCATTCTGGGTCCTGGGAAGCACTGGGGAAGAAGGGTGAGTTGGGGGAGGTATGGCAGGAATCTGGCCTTGAGTCCAAGGTCAAATCTGGCTGTCAACTGACAAAGAGAAGAGAAGCGAGGCTGTGGCCCAGACAGAGATGTCACGTCGGCAGCATCGGGAAGGTGCTGACACAGGAGAGCAGGCCTATCCCAGTGTCTAAAAAATCATGGCTGCCATGTGTAGAGTTTCTTCTCTGTGCCTGACACTTTAGGTGTATCATTTCTAGACCTTACAACAACGCAAAATATGGGAATTGTTATTCCTGTTTTATAAATGAGAAAACAGAAGCCCGGAAAGGTTGAAGAGACGTCAGCCACACAGTAAGTGTGGAGTCAGGATGCTAACCCAGGTGGGTCTGACTCCAAAGTCCACTACACCAGCTGCCAGAAACCCAGGTCTAAAAGGGAACCGAATCCAGGGAGGAGCAGGTGAATCTCTCTAGTAACACTGTGGCCGGGCCAGTGGGCCGGGCCGAGGACCTGTGTGTCCTGTCTGGGCTCTTCTCTCCCCATCTGGGCAGCATCAGGGAAAGGGACCACACCCAGCCTCCTGGAGCTGCTGCTGCCCCCTTGGCTCCCAGCAGCCCCTCGCCACAGCAGACCGAAGCCTGGGAGCTCCTGAACAGAAAGAATGCAGTGAATGAAAGTCACATTCTCTCCAGCTCCTTGCAAGTAGATTTGATTAATATAAGTTCCATTGTGCTTGGGTCCTTATTGAATTCCATATAAGTAATGTTGGGACACTAGCAAGTTTAGGAATCAAACTGTGGCATTAAGAGCCATGTTCTCTGTCCTCGGGAAGGTCCCCATGGGCTTAAGCACCCGTGCATGCATGACATGCTGGCCTGAGATGTTCCTATCACATACTGAAAGAACAAATCGAAATGGAAGGGAGTGGAGTGGCAGGGACGCCTGTTTTTAAACACATGAGATGATCTGCCTCATGGTAAGAGGGGCCGGAGTACAGGGAGAGGCATCAGTTTCCAGCAGATGGGACGGGGGCTGGCAAGGCGGGAGCCCCATGCCACCCATACCCGCTGTGGGTCACAGCATCCCTGGGCTTGGCGGGAGAGGGCCAACCCAGCCCCACACACTCAAACACTCATCTCTCTCTTCCCGGAAACAAATGCAGGAAGTTCTTTGGCTGCTCCCTTCCTCCCTTCTTTCACTCCGCCCCAACCCGCAAGTGACTCCTCCTCCAGCCCTGCGCCCGCCCCCTCCCCTGTGTCCCCGGAGATGCCCAAGGAGCACATGCCAGGCGGGCGCCCAGCACTCTGCTGTGCGTTACTGTTTCCCACTTCCGGCATTCTCGCACCACCTCCAGAGACTAGCCCCTCACTCACCACCCACACCACATACCCACCGCCATCCCATGAGGAGAAAAAAAAAAAGTAAAACAAAAACAAACAAAAAAATCTTTTGTACAGAGATATATTTTTATGATACAAAGTTTGTACAGTACCAAAAAAAAGAAAAAAAAGATGTACATTTTTTTTTCATTATTGTAGGTAAACGGTAGTGGAAGCCTTTTTTGTAAATGTAATAAAATGTATAAATATGGTTTTCAGAAAACATCAAGGACTGTAAATATGTAATCTACACACCTTCTCGGCTTGTCTGCAGTATATACATTTAATTTATCTGTCTCTGTATATGAGGCTTCCCGTGGGGTCCTGCATTATGGTACTTTCCTGAATTTGAAAGCAATTTTAAATTTTTTGAATTCAAATAAAATATAAATTTTTGCATTGGTTTCTTACATTTCAATGGCCTTTTTCATGGCCAGGGGGCAAATGTTTCTTGGGGAAGGGAAAGAAAGACACATTTGCGGCCAGATGCCAAGAGTGGAAATGTGGAAACCTGCCATATACAAAAATTAACACAAAATGGATCACATACCTAAACCTAAGACCTAAAATATAAAAACCTTACAAGAAAACATGGAGGAATGCTTCATGACATCCAATTGGTGATGATTTATTGGATATGACACCAAAAGCACAGGCAACAAGAGAAAAAAATAGATAAATTGGACTTCATCAAATCTGAAAACTACTTCAAAGCACACAATCAACAGAGTGAAAAGGTAACCTATGGAATAGGAGAAAGTATTTGCAAGTCATATACTGATAAGGGAACAATATCCCCCCAAAATGTAAAGAATTCCTACAATTCAACAACAACAAAAAAATAGGCCTGATGTTAACATGGGCAAAGGGCTTGAACAGACATTTTTTCAAAGAACATATACAAATAGCCAACAAGCACATGAAAAGTTGCAAAACACCACTCATCATTAGGGAAATGCAGTCAAAACCATGGTGAGATGCCACCTCACATCCATTAGGAAAGATTCTGTGAAAAACACAGAAAAGAGGCACCTTGGTAGCTCAATCGGTTAAGCATCTGACTTGGGCTCAGGTCATGATCTCACAGTTTGTGGGTATGCACCCCACTTGGGGCTCTGTGTGGTCAGCTCAGAGCCTGGAACCTGCTTTGGATTCTGTCTCCCTGTCTCTCTCTGCCCCTCCCCCACTTGTGTTTTCTCTCTCTCTCTGTCTCTCAAAACTATAGAAACATTTTTAAAAAACACAGAAAATACCAAATGTTGGTGAGGATGTAGAGAAATTGGAGCTCTTCTGCAGTGTTGGTGGGAATGTAAGACAGTACAGCCACTATAGAAAACAGTATGGAGGTTCCTCGACAAATGGACCACTATATGATCCAGCAATTCCTCTTCTGAGCATATATCCAAAAGAATTGAAAGCAGGGTCACAAAGAGTTATATGTATACCCAGGTTCATAGCAGCATTATCTGCCATAGCTTAGGGGTGGAAGCAGCCCAAATGTCAACTGACAGATGAATGGATACACAAGATGTGGTGTACACACACAATGGAATAATAGCCTGCAAAGGGAAGAAAATTCTGATACATTCTACAACATGGATGAACCTTGAGAACATTGTGATGAGTGAAATGAACAAGACAAATACTGCATGAGTCCACTTATACAAGGTGTCTAGAATAGTCAAATTCACAGGAACAGAAAGTAGAATGGTGGTTGCCAGAGGCTGGAGGGAGGGGAAAGTGAGGGTTGTTTAATGGGTACAGAGTTTCCAGTTTACAAGATGAAAAAATTCTGGAAATTGGCTGCACAACAATGTGAGTATATTTAATAATATGGAACTATATACCCTTAAAAATGGTTGAGATGGTAGATTTTGTGCTATGTGTATTTCATCACATTTTCAAAAAATTAAGTTATAATAAAGTCCAAATCAGCTCAGGATGGGAACCTGGGGACAAAAAAGAACTGTCTCCCTTCAGGGACAGGGTTTGGCCTCGATGGAAGAGATCAGGCTCTAAGGATTGCAGCCTAAAGGGCAGGTGGCGTAGGCAGCAGGAAATGTACAGTAGAGAAAGGCCAAAGCAAGGGAAAGCATGCAGGTAAGTACAGGAGAGGGAAGGAGGTGCCGGGAGCCGCACCGGCCTCTCTGGATGGCAGTCACAGCAAGGAAATGGCAGTGTTTGCAGCTCCTGCCATGAGAAATGAAAACTGGTATCTCCTTCTGCTACTACTGGCTCATGTTGGAAATAAGCCTGCTGCTATTGACCAGGCCTCACAATATTCCATATCAGACCCATATTCTGAACACAGATGCCTCATAAGGAAAAGCATATTCCTGCCTTTGCAAGAGAGATTTTAGATGAAAGCTCTGTGGATGATTGTCAAAAGGCTCTTCCTATGGGCCTTGCAGATCCAAGACTTAGACAATAAAGGAGGTTAAAAACACAAGAGTTATAATTGAGCCTGGCCTCGAGACAAAGAGCCTAATTTAAAGTTAAGGCACAGATAAGGGCAAAACATAAGTTACTACATATATCTTTGCTAATTGGTGAAGCATAGCAGTCCCTTCCCCAAGGCCTACTTTCCACAAACACCCTCCCTTACACCAGCAGCTGGGATGAGGATAGATAAGAGTAGGNCCCTCTCTCTCTGACCCTCCCCTGCTCACGCTGTCTCTCTCTGTCTCCTAGAAATAAATAAAAAAAACATTAAAAAAAAAAAAAAAGAATATAGGGAGTTTCTGCAAGAATACTTTTGTAAAGCCTGTTTCTGTACACCTTCCGCTGATCAAAGCATCTTATCAATAATTAGCCCCTGTAAAAATTCTTCTGATGTCATATTATTGTTGAACCTTAAAATAAAGACACCAAAACCGACAGACAGAGATGCCTGCCTGGTGATCAGAAAGAGTCTAGGGGCGCTCTCTCGCTCTTTCGCCGATACCATCCATCCTTCAGGGACCCCTGGATCTGTCGGAGCCGGCGCGGCCTCCGACAAGGAGGGACTGGGCAAGCCTGCAAGTGTCCTTCTCTAAGGAGCCCGCATGCATTGTTGGTGGGGATGCACACTGGTGCAGCCTCTGTGGAAAACACTAAGGACGTTCCTCCGAAAATCAAAACTAGAACTACCGTGTGATCCAGCAATTGCATTTCTGGTTATATTTCGGGAGGAAATGACATCACTATCTTCAAGAGACATCTACATCTTGTTCATTGTAGCATTGTTTACAATAGCTAAGACATGGAAACAATGTAAATGTCCATCAATAGATGAATGAATAAAGACCACACACACACACACACAATATAATAGTATTTAAAAAGAGAGAGAAGGAGAGGCACCTGGGTTAAGCATTTGACTTTGGCTCAGGTCATGATCTCAGTTTGTGAGTTCAAGCCCCTTGTCGGGCTCTGTACTGACAGCTCAGATCCTGAAGTCTGCTTCGTATTCTGTGTCTCCTCCTTCTCTGCCCCTCCCCTGCTCGCTCGCTCTCTCTCTCTCTCTCTCTCACACACACACACACAAATGAATAAACATAAAAAATTTTTTTAAAAAAAAAAGGAATCTCCACATTTGCAACTCCATGGATGGACCTTGAGGGCATTATACTAAGTGAAACAAGGCAGAGAAAGACAAGTACTATATGTTTTCATGTATATGTGGAAGCTTAAGAAACAGGACTCACAGATACAGAGAATAGACTGGTGGTTGCCAGAGACAGGGGTGGCGGGCAGGAGAAATGGGTGGAGGTGGTCAAAAGATGCAAACTTCAAGTTGTAAGAGAAATAAGTTCTAGAGATTTAACTATAGAATGGTGGCTGTAGGTAACAATACCATATTGTATATTTGAAAGTTCCTAAGAGAATAGATCTTAAAAGTTCTGATCACACACAAAAAATGTGGAACTACGTGAGGTAATAGATGTTAACTAAACTTACTGTGGTGATCATTTCACAATATATACATACATCAAATTGTTACGTTGTACCTCTCAAATTAATACAATGCTATGTATCAATTATATCTCAATAAAACTAGGAGGGAAATAATAAAACAGAAAATAAGTAGTAAAATGTTTAGCTAAAGAAAATAGAGTAAAACCTTGGATTGCGAGGAACTTGTTCTGTGAGTTTTCTGCAAGACCAGCAAACATTTCTAATAAATGTTAACTTGATAAAGGAGCGATGTCTTGTAGTACGAGTAATACAGATGTTGGACGTCACGTGATCACAACTGAGCCAATGGTTCTTCTCTCTCTCACTGCAGGATTGTGGGTGATCATCTCCCATGTTCCAATGCTCAGTCTCAGGCCTCAATGTTTAGCAGAAATCAGTGATTTTTCAGAACGTTGGGAGGTACTCACAACTGGCGCTGGTGTATTTTTGTCACTGCACAGCACCTGTGGACAGTCCTTTGCTTTTCCATCCAAGAGTCAGCTTAGGAATGCTTTGCTTCATTCTAGGTCAGGCTGCCTGCAGATAGAGACCCTTTCCTCTGCTGCCTCATTGCCAGTTACATTAAATACAGTAGATGACGAGAGTTTATTAATACTGTACAGTAGTCAACATCCATGTGAGCTATACCACAGCCCCCAGGCAGAAAAAGATTCCATTGAGCCAGCAGATAGCAGTGATTCTGTCAGTGATAATGAAAGTGGTCCTACACAATAACCCTCTTCTTTCTTGTCTCCCTCACACCAGCCATGAAGGTTTTCAAAGGTAAGTGCTGGTTAATTTATTTTTCCTCATATTTTGTATTTTCTTTATTATTTTGTATTATATTACAGTACTGTAATCACTTTTATATGAATATTTTGGGGTCGTGGAATGAATCATCTGAGTTTCCATCATTTCTTATGAGGAAATTCATGTTATTTACAAGTGCTCTGGATTAAAAGCATGTTTCCAGAACAAACTCTGATAGCAAACCAAGGTTTTACTCTACTCCCAAAAAATAAATATCCATGCAGTAATTGTTAAGACTATGAAACACAGTATTAAATATTCCAGAACTCGGGAATATTTTACTCAGGAGCCCTTCCTGAAGAGTCTACTAATGAGACAGGCTTCATCCAACCAAGTGCTACCTGGGAACTTCAGCAAAAAGACGAGTACTGAGGACTGATTATATTGACATCTAAAATGAAGACGGAGACAAAGACGGAAGAATAGTATGTAAATGTCATGTGTCTGTCCAAGTGTAAATTGTTTTTTAATGGGAAGAGAAGGCAGGGGAAAGGTGGGGGGGGGAGGAAAATGAGCCCACTGATGGCCACAGAGACAATAGGTTGGAGTCAAAAGATCACCCAAAGAAAGGTTTCTCAAACTTGGCACCATTAACATTTGGGGCTGGATACTTTTTGTGCTGGTGCCTGGCCGTGCTGTGCACTATAGGATGTTGAGAAGCACTCCTGGCTTCTACCCACTGACGCCGGGAGCACCCTCCAGCAGTGACAATCAAAGAATGTTTTCAGATATTGCCTCATGTCTTCCAGAAAGCAAAACGGGTACACACACGCAACTTCCCTCCCCTCCATTGAGAACCACTAATGTAAAGCTTATAAAATAATAAAAACCTAAGTAGTGAAAAGGAGGGCGAAGGACATTACATAAGTGTATTAGCATAAAGGAAATCAGTAGAATAAAAATATAAATTTTACTAAATATTAATAAACATTTTAAAAGGACCCAAAAATATCACATTCTGAAACCAGTGAACAGGACCAATACACAAAGCAAATACAACATAAAATATTATGACATCTGGGGCAACTGGGTGGCTCGGGCGGTTAAGCATCTGACTTTGGCTCAGGTCATGATCTCACAGTTTATGGGTTCGAACCCTGTGTTGCGCTCTGTGTTGACAGCTCAGAGCCTGGAGCCTGCTTCAGATTCTGTGTCTCCCCCTCTCTCTGCCCCTCCCATGTTCAGGCTCTGTCTCTCTCTATCTCTCAATTAATAAATTAAAACATTAAAAATGTTTTTAAATTAAAAAAATATTGTGACATCTGAAAACAAACATAGCCATTGTATCACTACGTGTAATTAGGTTTAATTCACTTGTTGAAAGGTTTCAGATTAGTTCACAAAGTAGAACTCACCTCTGTGCTACAATAAGAGGCGTACCTAAAATAAAGTAAATCAAAACAGCTAAAACCAAAGGAATATCTTCTGCACGGTGCCAGACAATTATACATTCTGGAAGCTGGAAGTAGAGAAGAGGAGGGGAGGGAGCTCCCATAGTCACACTTGGGGGCCAGATACGGGCAAGCTGGGGCTCCTAGGTGGATGCATGGCTAGAGGCTAAAGAACAGCAGTTGCTATAGTAGTTACTGCTAGTGTTTCAATGCGGAGAATCAGAAACAACAAAGGAAGGAGCAAAGCAGCATTGGTGAGCAAGAACCCAGGAATCTCCATCTTGGCATCTTGGCATCGGACAAATCAGAATTCAGGCCCAGAGGCATTAAACAAGACAAAGAGGGACACTCTGCAATGCTAAAGGCCACAATTCACAATGAAGATATAATAGACGTTAACTACTCACCACAATGAAGATATAATAGACGTTAACTACTCACCAAATAAGAAGCAGCCACTTTCAGAAAGCAGAAACTAGAAGATGCAAGGAGAAACAGAAACCATTAATAGGAGCTTTAACTCACTACACTGAGGCCTCCATATATAGGAGAACAAAATAAAGTAATAAATAAATAAATAGTAAAAAAGTAAGAAAAGCAAGGTTGTAAAAGGCAGAAACAAAATAATCTTCTCAAAAATCATGACGGTAATAGTGTTGGTATTTTATTTGGATACTATTTTAGTGTATTATGGGGAAAAAGCAAATGAATTTTGTTAGTGTAATTGAAAACTAGAGTTTTTCTCAGGGAAGAAAGGAGATTCGGGGGTTAGATAAAGGAAGTAAAACTGAGTAGTCCTGAATTTAATTGGAAATAGCACCAGGATCTTGTGATGTGCTTTATCATTAAAATGCATGTTCGTATTTATATACATACACATGTATGTATTTCCTTAGTCTACTGCAAAGGCCTAGAAACAACGAGAAACCCATTCACAATGAGCATGCTTAACCACCAGTGTGTGGTATCTAAGAATTATTTTCCAAGCCAAGGAACCAGAGCTCTTTGGAGAAAAAGCTGATTCCAGGTCCAGAGCAGGAAATATATGAGATGAACATGGAAAAATCTTGTCATCCCAGAAAACAAGAGAGCTACCAAAGACCACTTATGTTATGTGGGGGCTCAGGACTCAACTTATACGAAAAGCTTCCACTGCACAAATATGGGACAATTTGAGCATCACTACCACTAATGATAATAGCAATGGATGGAAACAGTAAATATGTGTTAATCCATGAGTTCATAATAACATCTTTTAAACTCATTTGGTTACCTTATGAAAAATGCCAAGGAGCCAGCTCATTATTTTGATAACCAGTAAACACAAGGGGGAAAAAAAGCAAGCATTTAGCCTGCTTTTCTTATATGAAATGTATTTCAGGATAACCAAATAGTTAAGGAGAGGAAACATGATATGAAGTTTTTCTTTAGAAAAGTATTCTGGTTAATATATGAAGAAGGATAGAACTGAAATATCACATTTTGAAACCCATATTGAAATAGATCCTAGTGATGATCACCAATAACTAATATCACAAAAAGAGAGGCACCTGGATATTAGGTTCTTTCTGATGGCATATACAACACTACCTATGAAGAATTCTGGGGAAAAACTTTAAAGTCAAATCTAAATCTGATCAAATCTATAGGTCTTGTACCAGTTTACAGATGATAATTGTCGGGCCGGCTGAGAGGTAGGGCAGAGACGCCACAAAATGGCGGACTTCTTAAGATGGCTGACCTTCCCACCAATACATCGGAGACCGTTCCGACATCGGCAGGAAACAGAAACTTAAACCTTCCACCCGGGACTTTCCAGTCAAGAAACCGCCCCTGTTATCTGGACTTCCCCCAACCCCCACTAACAGACTATAAAAACCCTCACCACCCAACCTGGGCGCGACTTCCCCGACTCCCCTCTCTTGAGTCACCGAACCTCGCCTGAGGGTGCAGGCAATAAAACTCCTCCTGCGGAACGTTTTGCCTTGGAGTCTTTTTTATTCACTTAAAACACCTTACAGTAATAGACAGAGAAACAAGTTTAATGACACAATAGGGATGCGACTGACAATATACAGAGTCTGGAAAACTCCACAAAAATAACCTAACCCTAAACTGAGCTGCACAGTACAACTCTCTCTGAATCCTGATTCAAACAGGCTGCTCTTAAAATTTGTGAGAAATCCATGAAATGTGAACACTAACTGAAAATTTTTATTATATTAATAAATGATTTTTAACTTTTAGGTGTAACAAGGATGTTGTGGATATGTTTACTGTTAAAGGCATCATTATATTTTGGAGATATATACTCAAATATTTATGGATGGAATGATGTAACATCCAGGATTTGCTTCCAAGTAATCTTTGAAGGGAGAGGGTGACAATATACATAAAACAAGAATACCCATGAGTTGAGAGATATCGAAGCTGAAGATATGTTTGAGATATCGAACATTCATTAAGCTTTCTACTTTTGTAGATGTTCACAATTTTTCCATAATAAAACGTCTTTTTTAAAAAAAGAAATGTATGTATATGCTATATTGCATATATATTATATATTGCATATAGCATATATATAATTTGCTTTTCTTGCCAAAAAATACAGGACAGATTAACCATCATTATCTACAGAGAATGAGTGAGAATGACAGATTAACCATCATTATGTACAGAGGATGAATGGGAATAGGGTGAAAATCTAGGAAAGGGAACAAAAACCTTGAGTACATCTCTATAGTTTTTAACTTTTATACCAAGTAAATTTACATATTCAAATATTTTAAAATTAAAACAGAGACAAACCACATAAAATCAAATTAATATCATAATCAGATAGAAAATAATTTTTTAAACCTGTTTTATTTTTTAAGTAGTTCGGGGTTTGTTTGTTTTTTTTTAGAGAGTGGGGGGCAGAGAGAGAGGGAGAGAGGGGATCTCAACCAGGCTCTGGCACTTGTCAGCAAGGAGCCCAATGCAGGACTTGACCCCATGAACCATGAGATCATGACCCGAGGCAAAACCCAGAGTCAGATGCTTAACTGAATGAGCCACAAGCCACAATGAGGTGCCCCAAGACAATAATGATTTTAAATCACTTTTGAACACAGGACTCTGACTTAATGATATATATTCTAAGGATAAGAGGGACTTCAAAGAAATCTTCAGGGGCGCCTGGGTGGCTTAGTCGGTTAAGCATCCGACTTTCACTTAGGTCATGATCTCGCGGTTCGTGGGTTCGAGCCCCGCATCGGGCTCTGTGCTGACTGCCAGCTCAGAGCCTGGAGCCTATTTCAGAGTCTGTGTCTCCCTCTCTCTCTGACCTTCCCCTGCTCACGCTGTCTCTCTCTCTCTCTCTCCTAGAAATAAATAAAAATAAAAATAAAAATAAAAATAAAAGAAATCTTCAACATGAACTTAATTCATGTTAATAGTGATATTGGTATTGCAATTTTGAAATAATTTGTACATTATATGATTAAGTTATATGTTATCACTAATTAGCACCAAGATGTTATCGGTAAAGGAGATATAAACAACAAAATAGCTGAATAAAAATCCTGTAATATTAAATTTGAATTAGAGTGTTAACAGGAATTAGTGAAATTTAAAATATGTATTTCCTAACCCTGTCTCTTGAACATGTCCAGAAGCAATGATAACCCAATAGCTGTAATGAGCACATTAAACACTCAGCTCTTGATTTTGTTTCTTCCTTCCTTCCTTCTTTCCTTCCCTTCTTCCTTCCTTCCTCTTCCTCCCTCTCTCTCCCTCTCTTTTTCTCTTTCTTCCTTCTTTTCTTTCTTTCTCCCTTCCTTTCTTTTCCCTTCTTTCCTTCTTTCCTTCCTTCCTTCCTTCCTTCCTTCCTTTCACGACAGGAATATTACCCCCAAGTAATTTTTTTCTTTTAGCTTTTTAAAATTGAGATATAATTGGGGCGCCTGGGTGGCTTAGTCGGTTAAGCGTCCGACTTTCGCTTGGGTCATGATCTCGCGGTTCGTGGGTTCGAGCCCCGCGTCCGGCCCTGTGCTGACTGCCAGCTCAGAGCCTGGAGCCTGTTTCAGAGTCTGTATCTCCCTCTCTCTCTGACCCTCCCCTGCTCACGCTGTCTCTCTCTCTCTCTCTCCTAGAAATAAAATAAAAATTAAAAAAAATAAATAAAAATAAAAAATAAAATTGAGATATAACTGACATACATACATTATATTCATCTCAGATGTACAACATAAGGATTCAATGTTTGTACACACAGTGAAATGATCACCACAATGAGTCTAGTTAACATCTGTCACCACACTTAGTTACAATTTTTTTTCTTGTGATGAGAACTTTTAAGATATACTCTCGTAGCAACTTTCAAATATACAATATGGTATTATTAACTATAGTCACCATGCTGTACAGTGCCTCCCAGGACTGACTTATTTTATAACTGGAAGCCATCTCTTGGTTTCTAAATACCATTTCTCACTAAAAGAAACAAGGACTCCTTCAAGAAATGACTGATCCCATGTCTGGTGCAAGTTAAGCCCAAGCTGGGTCATCCAGTCATAACAGAAAGCAAGAAAGCGTTCAAAGGCTGTAGATATTATTAGATGGTATCATGCTCAAACTCACACATTACCTGTTAGAAATTTTTCAAAATAAAAAGTTGGGAGGAAAAAATCAGGCCTATACTATTTTACAGAAGAATTTCACCAAATCTTCAAAGAATATATAAGCCCTGCCTTATACAAATTATAACAGAGAACAGAAAAATAAGGAAACTCTCTCAAACCCGTAAGTATATAAAAAAAAAAAAGAAATCCTCGACTTTGGAAATCAAATGAAATAAATTAATCGAACAATATATAAAAACTGGTAAATAATTATTTCAAAGGACTCTTGCCACAGTACCCTGTCTGTACATCTCTGGTGAGATATATCCTAAGGACAAAGAGTGGAGCAGGGTGGCCTTTACAAGCCTGACCAGGACCCTGGACCATCTCTGGCCCTTGCTTCTATCTCATGGGAGTGTCAGTAACTTAAAATTTCATGACAAGTTAATACTGAGTACTGTATAAAAATCACAAGAGAACATCATCAGAGTCTATAATTCCAGCCCCCTGAGATTACCGTGGTAACATCTTGCTATAGATCTTTACAGAGTGTTTTTGTGCCCACACCCACTTTTGCAAAATTACTCTGGTTGGCTAACAGTTCATTTTGGACATTTTTACACACAGTTGTACGTGTGTATTTTTTTCACATTCTAAATGGCTGCTTAGTTTTCTTTTGCCTGCTGGTACATAATTTTTATCATATTCCCCTTTATTGGACACTGTGATTATAAAATACTTTGTCATCATATTGCTCCATGAACAATCTCATGGGATGATTGTTGGACATTGTTTAGGACCTAATTGACCATGAATTTATTGTGGCACCAATCTTTCTGGTAATGCTTTTTTTTTTCTTACAACAAAAATTCATAGCATGAATGCAGGTAATAGAGAGGTTGCATTGTCAGATTTTTAGATGTTGGAGACTATTCCAGGCAGATGTAACAAAAGACAGCAGTAAGAGTGCAAAGTTATTGGTAAAGGTGGAGTATGGCACCTAAGCTGGGTAGGAAGGGATATGAAGACAGGAAGGAGGTAATAGGAGAGAGCACGGGGGACAGGCTCTGGGGGTGAGGTGGTGGTTAGATATATTTCTCTCTGCAGAAAGAGGAAACCCAGCTCAAAGTAACTTAACAACAAAATGCATTGGTTCACGCGACAAAGTTGAGCCGCTGAGTGGGCTGTGGCTTAGCCAGCATCTCCAGCGCCCGTCCTCTGGGATGCCCGTGGCTGTGTGCCTGTGGCTCCAGGCAGGCTTTCTCAAGGCAGTGATGCTCAGAAACTAATTTTCTAGTCCCAGCCCCGCCCCTGTTATTTCACTGACACAAACTGGGTCACCCATTTCTGATCGTCCAATCCTGTCATCATGGGCATGTCATCACTGCACGGCCACTTGTGGGATTATCCTCAGACAACGCAGCCCCTGTGTGGAACCGGAGGAGGGGAAGCCCTGGGGCACTTGGATTTCCTGGAAGGAAAAGCTACCTAAACAAAAAACGACTTCTTAAGAAGCGGGGAAGCGACCAGCAGTGTCCACCACAGACACTAAGAAATAACCATGTAATAACAGACTGGGATAATGCAGAGAGAGTAGCGTGGGAGTCTGCGGCTTTTAAATTGAGGCCTGAGAGAGAGTTTCCGGGGAAGACGGCTGAGTAGGAGGATCCTGGGCTCACCTCGCCCCATGGGTAGCCCTAGAAAACACATCGGTATAAATCAGCCAGAAAATGACCCAGAGTCTGGCAGAACAGACTCTCCACAGGTGAATGTAGAGAAGAGGCCTCGTTGAAGACAGTAGGAAGGGTGGAGATGCAGTCGGGAGCTAAACGGACCTGGGAGACTGTGCAGGGGAAGGAGGCACCCGCGGGCACGGAGAGGGGAGAGGACACTGGGGCGACCACGCAAGGAAGACAAACCCCCCTTAACATTTGGCTTTGAAAACCAGAGGGGCCCAATTTCACGATTTCTTATAATCAGCAGGACTTAACACCTGGAACTTGAAAAGTCAGTGGGCTTGGCTCCGGGAAACTGAGTCCCTGCCCTTAAAGAGACAGCACCACAAACAGCCCACAGACATACGGCACAGAAGCAGCAGTCTGAAAACCTCCTGAGACCTACGAGAGGGAGACCTCCTGACCCCAGAGGGACAGCGATCACTGGAGACGCCTCCAGGAACTAAGGAGCTGGTGGGCACATCGCACCTCAACAGAACCCAGCGCCCCCTGTGGGAAGCGGCAGGGCACCAAAACTCACTGCCTATCTCGCTCACAGCACGCCCTGCCCTCCGCATTCTCCTGCAGGCATGTCCCCTCCAGCCAGGCCTCCCCTCCAGCCAGGCCTCCGCTCCAGGTCCCCGCACACAGCAGACACGTGCAAACCTTGCTGACACCACGTGCCCCACCCCGTGTGCTTCTGCAGATCCCCCTCACCTCCCACAACGTGGCCTGCTTCAGTCCTAAGTGGCTGCAGGGACCCTCCTGCGGTGGACCGTTGGGGACCTTGCTGGCACCATGCTCCCTGCCCCCGTATTCTTCTCTGATGCTTTCCCCTCCAATATGCCCTTGGCCAGAGCCCATCCGAGGCAGTGCCACAAGCCTGGCAATGTGCAAGCAGCCCTGACAGAAGCCAGCACCACTCCAAAGTGACTCCTGCCCTGCGGACAGGGGAAGATAATCACACACATTGGTCCAACTGTGGCCCGGGCAGTGGTCTGACTGCAGGCTCCACCCACCAATGAAAGCTTCTCAGGGGGCAACATAGGGAAAGTGCCCTGCAGTTCGACACTACTGCATCTCTGGCAAATGCCTGGTCTGACTCAACTCAAGCCCAGTGAGGCCCCATACTGGCCTAGTAACAACACAGGGACCAAACTCTGCCTGCAACAGGCAAAGAGCCAGTGTGGCTCAGTCAGTTGAACATCCAGCCCTTGATTTCGGCTCAGTCATGACCTCACTATTCATGGGACAGAGCCCCACAGTGGGCTCTGCACTTACATCACAGAGCCTGCTTGGGATTCTCTCTCTGCCTCTCTTTCTCTGCCCCCTCCCACTTGCACATGCGCATGTTCTCTCTCTCTCTCTGTCTCAAAATAAATAAACATGAAAAAAAAAAAAAGAGATAAAGAGTTTCCCAGACAAAATTTAAAGGAGCTCATGACCACTAAACTAAACCAGCCCTACAAGAAATGTTAAAGGGGACTCTTTGAGTGGAAAGGAAAGACCTTTCCTTTATATATCTATATACCTATAAAAATATAAATCTACATACAGATATAGATATATCTATATATCTAATATATCTATAAAAATCAGTCAAGGGATGCACAAAATAAAAGGATGTAAAGCATGACACCACATACCTAAAACACAGCGGGAGAAGAGTAAAGAATGGGCTCAAATTTAAGTAACCATCAATATAATATAGACTACTATAGGATCATTACCTGAGCCGAAGTTGGATGCTTAACCAACTGAGCCACCCAGGCACCCCATAGACTACTATATACATAAGATGTTATATACAAACCTAATGGTAACCACAAACCAAAAACCAGTAATAGATACGCAAAAAATAAAGAGAAAGAAATCCAACTATATCACTAAAGAAAGCCAGCAAGCCATGAGAAAAGAGATCAAGAGAAGAAACAGAGAAGAACTATAAAAACAACCATAAAACAAGAAACAAAATGGCAGTAAGTGCATACCTATAAACACTTTAAATGTAAATGGACTAAACACTCCAATTAAAAGACATAGGATGATGATTGGATAAAAAGCAAGACCAATTTATATGCTGCCTACAAGAGACTCATTACAGACCTAAAGACACATGCATATGGCAAATGAAGGGATAGAAAAGTATTTATCATAAAAATGGAAGTGTAAAGAAAGCCAGGATAGCAATACTTATATCTGACAAAATAGACTTTAAAACAAAAACTGTAACAAGAGACAAAGAAGAACACTATATAATCATGAAGGGGACAATCCAAAAAGAATGTATACCAATGGTAAATATGTATGCACCCAACATGAAAGCACCCACATACATAAAGCAATTAATAACAAACATAAAGGCAGTAATCGATTGTAATACAGTAATAGTAGGGGACTTGTTCATACCTCAGTTACATCAATAGACAGATCATCGAAACAGAAAATCAACAAGGAAACAGTGGCTTTGAATGACACATTGGGCCAGGTGGATCTAACAGATATATTCAGAACATCCCATCCTAAAACAGCAGAATAAACATTCTTTTCAAGTGCACATGAAACATTCTCCAGAATAGATCACTTACGAGTCTTAACAAATTCAACAAGATTGAAGTCATACCTTGCATATTTTCCAAACACATTGTTATGAAACTAGAAATTGAACACAAGGAAACATTTGGAAAGAACACAAATGCATGGAGGTTAAATAACATGAGAATAGATCACATATTAGGTCACAAAACAAGTCTCAGCAAATTCAAAAAGATTGAAGTCATACCTTGCATTGTTTCCAACCACAATGTTATAAAACTAGAAAGGGACCACAAGGAAACATCTGGAAAGAACACAAATACATGGAGGCTATATAACATGCTACAAAATAATGAATGGGTCAACTAAGAACTCAAAGAAGGAATCAAAAATTACATGGAGAGGGGCGCCTGAGTGGCTCAGTTGGTTAAGCATCCAACTTCGGCTCAGGTCATGATTTCACTGTTCATGGGCTCGAGCCCCGCATTGGGCTCTGTGCTGACAGCTCAGAGCCTGAAGCTTTCTTCAGATTCTGTGTCTCCCTTTCTCTCTGACCCTGCCCTGCTCACACCCTGGCTCCCTCTCTCTCTCTCAAAAATAAATATATTAAAAAAATTACAAGGAGAAAAATGAAAACACAATGGTCCAACATCTTCAGGATGCAGGATGTTCTAAGGTTTACAGCAATACAGGGCCACTTCAGGAAACAAGAAAAATGGCAAACAAACTGAGACCTGAAAGATAAATGGGCATCAGCCAGGTGATGAGTGCAGGGAAGAGGAGTCCCTGAAGTGGTTATTGCATGTGTGAACGTTGGGAAGGGCTCATCTGTCGGGGAACAGAAGGGAGGCCACTGTGGCTGAAGTGTGTTAAAGGAGGGGAAAAGTGTGTGACAGAAAGCAAGTGCAAAATCATACACCTGGCATGGGAAGCTCAGTGACCTGATTTATGTTGTAAGAAAATAACATGCAACTTTGGGAGCTTGGGTTGAAGAAGACCAAAAGGCAGAAATAGGAGTGCTAGGTAGGAGGTGCCTGCAGTTGCCCAGTGGGGTGATGGTAGCCAGGATGAAGGCAGTAGCCATGGGAATGGAGAGCAATGGGTGGATTCAAGATGTCTTTTGGAGATTTATTCCACATGATTCAGTGATTGGATATAGAGGCAAGGGAGGGAGGAGTCAGAGGTGATGCTTGAGCGACTGGATGGATGACGCTACTCTTTACTGGGATGAAAAAGGAAGAGGTTGGAGGGCTAGGAGCAAGCTTGGGGGAAATCGCTATGGACCTGCTGAGTCCCAGAGGAGATGCCAAGTAACTAGTTACGCAAATCTGAGCTCAGGAGAGAGATCAGTGGCTGGACTAGTTGCATTAAGGATATCAGAGATGGTGAGTTCAAGGACAAATGTGGCTGAGCTGCCGAGCTGAAGTGGTCAAAGACCGAATGGCCCTCCTGTGGTTGTCTGAGTCCCCATGGGCGGGACAAGGAAGACTGCCAGCCAGGGGCGGAGGTCTTCGGCGATCGCAGGGGCACATCCAGGGACAGGGGGCTGACGCAGGCAGGGAGGGGCTACGGGAGGATACAGGTGAACAGTGGGAGCACCACAGGAGCAGGCTTTTAAAGGACCTAATGGTGGAATGTGGCCAAGAGTGCAGGACTGGCCAGACTACAATCTGGGCTTTCCCACAAATTAGCTGCGTGGCCTGAGGTGAGTAAACAAACCTGAGCCTCTGTGGCCCCCCAAACAGGGATTCAAAACTACACTACTTCATGGAGGTAGTGGTGAGGCTGAGATGCTGTCATCCGTGGTCCTTAGCGGAGTGCCTGGCCCTCGGGTACTTAAATGTGAGCCTGTGCAGCTATTAGCTCTCAGCTCTTGGTCACACACATAAGGGAGGACTGATCTAGAGGCAGCAGCAAGGCGCGAGGAAGACAGCAACCCTGCCTCCCCACCGGAGGAACCTGGGCCGGAAGCTGGGAAGCAGCCTCAGAGGGCTGCCCGGGGGCAGCGGCATCCAGGGAAAGGCAGGACCGGGTGGTGCCACACAGGTTAGGTGAAGAGAGGGAGGCACTAGGGGCTAGTCGGTGTGGAGCAGGACTTCTCAAGGGTGATGGACAGGCCTAGAGGGGAAGCCAAGGGTCTGAAGAGACTGGCTCAAGGATACAGCAGCTCTGGGCACTGAGGGTTGGTCAGAAACATCGGCACGTGAGGTTGTCCTGACACTGAGCACGTCAGCCTCAGACAGAGTTCAGCTGAGGGCATTGCTTTTGGACAGCAAGGGAAGACCCAGGGAGGGCATAGAGCAGCAGCCCCCTGCAGAAGCACACCCAGCAATGTGCAAGGGGTAAGAGAACCGAATCAGGCTACTCGGCACTCTGGGAAAGGCAGCGTTGGATGGACTTTGGCCATGACTTAGTACACAGATAAAACAAGATGGAAGTTATACTGCCTGTGTGTCTGGGACAGGTGATGAAATCCATCTTCCACACCCTAGAATCCCACAGAGACCATAAGTACCTAAGGTTCTTTCTCTTTTCCTTTGCCAGTGGGGAAGATGCCCAGTTGTTGTAGTGGTCTTCCTTTTAATCCTCTTTAGCCATAAAACTCCTAGAAGAAAACACAAGCAGTAGGCTCTTGGACATCAGCCTTGATCTTGGATATCAGTCTTGATGTTTGTTGTGGTGGGAGTCTGGGTCACAGGAGGGTGAAACAGGGGAAGGATACAGAGTGTTGGACTCAATCAGTCCAGCCTTCCATTTCTCATTTGGGAACCATGAAGAAGCTGCCTCCTGTTTCCCTGCTTCACTTCCCCCTCCACCTGCTCCAATTCCTGCTCTCCCCGATTCAGCTCTGCCTGCCCCACCCCCACCTTCTCTTTGCTGTCTGCCAACCTCAATGCTGGACACCCAGGACAGCTGACACCTGTTTCTACCTCTTACCCTTCCTATCTCCCAATGTCGATTGCCTTCTCCCCTGCCTGTCCCTTTGCTCCTTCTCTTCCCTTGTCTGCTTCTTGGCTCTCCCCATCCACCCACCACCATTTTTTCTCACTTGCCCCCTTCTCTTCTCTCAATCCTTCCTTTCCCCCTGACCCACCTCCTTCTAGAAGCTGCCTGAGCCTTGTAGCTATGGAGCCCCTCACACCTTCTCTTCAGACCTCAAGCCCAAGAACACCCCTGATCTCACCTGGTGATTCCCACTGCCCACCTGGGAATTAGGTGCCTAGCTGGATTCCTGGTTCAGCCCAGAACTTCTGGCAACACAGGCACCCAGTAGCCTATTGACATGAGCGCCAACAGAGAGCCAGCCCCAGTCCAGGAGCACCGTCATGGGTTTTTTCCTAGTATTGCTTTCTCAGCTGTTATCAGTCATAACCAGCTCTAACTATCTAGACTGATAAAAGTTCTTGTTCCTGCCTGGGTTGGCTGGTCAGCCTCATGGCCCTCAACATTTGTAACTGACCTCTGGGCCCCACTTGCTAATGGCAAGTGCATGGCAATTAGTTGCCTGTGTCCTCTGTCCTGTCTTCCAGGAAGGCAAGCCCTGTGGATCTGATCACTCTCAGAGCAACTGCTAAAAAGAGGTTACATGAAAACATGTCAACCCAACCTGGAACTTCTCTTCCAGGGTGACAATGACTAATTTTCTCCCAGACCTCATCTTTGTCCCAAGATGTGCAAACCATTAGCCCATCCCAACCACTACTATAACCTACCCTTGAGATTCTGACTCTTATAGGAAGAAAAGTTTCCAGTGGATTCTGATCAAGGCCCTATCAAAATCTGAAATGTCACTCTCTCTCCACCCTCTACCAGTTCACAACCAGAATTCAAGGACAGCAGAGTTTAAAAGGCAAAGAGTTGCCTATAATTCACCTCACAAAAATACAGACTGAGAGTTGATTAGGAAACTTCAGTCTTCAGCCACAGTGTTTTATGGACATTACCAGAAGGGGAGGGGGAAGGAAGGAAGGGAAAGAACTCCCATAAAGACCCTCCGCCTCTGCCCTCCTCTAGTATAGAGCATGTCAGCTCTGTTCCTGAACCAGGAGGCAAATCAGAAGGGCCAAGTAAAATCAGGCCCTTTGGCAAGCCTTCCTTTCTTTTCATCCATAATCATCTTTGTGTCATTTGGGTCCCAGATACCTCAGATTTCCTAGCACAGAGACTCCAGGGGAAATATCAAAGTAGACATGTGGAGAAGGCCAGCAGACCAAGGAGCCACCTGTTATGGACAAAAGGCAATGCCCTGTGAGTGCATACATCTACTCATGTATGGAGAACCATGGAGAACAGTGAAAGGAACATATCAGTCCAGCCCAAGGGGTAGGAGCTCAGGTGCTCCAATCCTCCCCAGAAGCCTCACTGTGTATCCCTGATTTACACCCCGTTTCCTCCACGCTTTGAGTGCAACAAGGAAGATGCCAGAAGAATCCAAAACAGCCTTATTTTTTTCTTTGTTTAATCAGAATAATTTATTAATTTATCAGGCCACTGCATCCCAAAATAGGATTTGACCAGCCTTAAGAGATGTACATAACACCACCAAAAAACAAGAGAAAATAGTAAAAGATAAGGAAGTGAAAACAAAGCCAAACGAAATGAAGTCAGGGATTGATGCACAAATTGCTAACCAAAAGGGCCTGCTCGGTTTTTAGAACTGGATCTTGAACCTCTGAGCCTCCTAGTGGCCAAAATCCATCCCATTTTCATTTCACAGTCACTAAGATCAATCACCAATGTCAGTTTTCCTAAGATACTAGTTGCTCAAGGCAAGTCCCTGGAGAGAACGCCCAGGATGTGCCGGAAGGGCTTAGCATGACCTCCAGCCCAGCTAGCCTCACCGTCTCCATCTGTTTCTGGGAAACTTGAGGAGTGGGGATGGGTCGGGGGCTGCATATAATAGGTCATGAACAAGCCTTTCCTTATTGGCTGCTTTCTGTAGGGGCATTCTTCGGCCCTGCCCACCCCTTCCCGGTGAGGTTGGAGTGAGGGTATCAAAGCAGCTCCTCACCATCACCAGGGCATGCCCTTGACCCTCATGTTCATCTCCATTGCCTCTAAATTTCCAGTAGCTACTCTGGTCTGTGGTTTCCCCAAAGAACTGAGGCCTGGCCACTTTCTACGTGGAAGGAAGAAGGGGAGTCCTTTCCCCTGGTGTCACATTTGTCACCTAGCACCATAGTGGGGCTCTCTGAACCACACCCGCACCTACTCAGTACTTCAAAGCTTCTGCATCCCCATCCCCAAAGGGGGTTACCCTTCTCCAAAAGTGACTAAACACAAACTCCTTTCTGTAGCCAGGAGGCAGAGAGCTATCCCAGAATAAAGCAGGGAGAACCCAGGGTGCCCCGAGGTCGTGATCGTTGCATTTTTCAGCATGCAAGGCCCCAACTGCTTCATACTCCTTCCCGCAGGATAAAACTGTGCCATGGCTGGGGCGCAGGACAGCATTCAGCGCCCTCTCAGTGGGGGCACACCAACTCCCCCCACCTCCCCCCGTGTGGCCGTGGCATGACCATCAGAAACAAAGCTTCCGCCAACAGGGAAAGGCCTGGGGAGGCAAAACTACAGGCCCAAGTTTCTGTAAGGCTTAACATTCGATTCAGCCAAGGCTACCTTGAGCAGGACTGACTCCCTGAGGAAAGGGAAATTCTCAAACCCCATTTCCTTCCCCGAAGCAGTTATCTCATGGGGAGAAACATCACTGTGGTTACATGTTTTCCCTGGATCACTCCACACCCCCCGCCATATCTCTCAGCCATATTGTTGCAAAGATGGAAATCCACAGCAAGTGCTTTAATAATAGCTCAGCCTTGCTCAAAGCATTGCCAGTTCTGACCGTCCCAGGCCCTTTGATCTTTAGGGATTCTCGGTTTCCATATTTGCTAAAAGGAGAATTCATAAAGGAATTTTAGTAGGAAATGTGGTCCACAAAGTGCTTTGGGATCCTCACACCTGAGTTATCTGCCCAAATGCAGAAGGGGATTCAGGAGAATGGTTGGGAACACCTCAGGTTCCAGAGACAGATCTGGTGAAAAACTGCCTCTGCCATTTTCAGATGTGCCACCAGACAAGTTGCGTAAGTTTCCCAAGCCTCAGTTTTCTCCTCTGGGATATGGGGAGACTATTAGTACCTATCTCCTGGCACTGCCGTGAGGAGCAGACGAGATGATGGATACAAAGTGCTTAGCACGGAGCCTGCCAGAGTAAATGCTTGATAAATATCAGCTACTTTTGCTATGTTAATAATTATTTAGTAAGGACATCACTAAGGTTACTCCTCTTTGCTGAGGTCATGGCTGTCTGCTTTAGGCCACTGATTCCCAATTATGCCCTCTCTCACCAGTGTCAAAGCTCTCCTGTACAGATACACCCCAACTGAAATCTGCCATGCGTGAGAATTTGCTGATGTGTGCCAATGGACAGGTGCACCTGTGGGCAGTGTAAAGGCACAGCAAGGTTTGGGATCACTGCTCAGGACCACTGATTCACCTCTAATCCCCTCCATCACCAGTTTGGCTCGAACGCTGATCAAGTCCTCAGTGACAGCAAATATAAGGAAGGCCTGAGGATTGCACAGGGTTTTTTACAGGAGAAAACCAAATTACACTTAAGAAAAGTGCCTTCAAATCCAGATCCTTAGCATCTGTAATTCACTTCCAAATAACCTGGGGTAGACCAAGACAACTTGCCTGGGTATACACCAAGCTTAAAAGTTCAGAAAGCTCCTAGCATACACCTTACGATCTCAGGAGATTTCAAAATGCATTTATCTCTTTTGCGGTGACGGGAGGGTGGAGGGGGGCCTCCTAGGATGCCTTCCCTCCTGCATGGGTTCTCCGGTGGGCGCTGAAGTGGGAGCTATTGTTGAAGTCTTTGCCACACTCTGCGCACTTGTAGGGCTTCTCCCCAGTGTGGATCCTCTGGTGAATAATAAGACTGGAGCTCTGGTTAAAACATTTCCCACACTCTCTGCACTTGTAAGGCTTCTCTCCCGTGTGAATCCGCTGGTGAGTAATGAGGTTGGAACGGTCACGGAAGAACTTTCCACACTCCAGGCATTTGTAGGGTTTTTCTCCCGTGTGTACTCTCTGGTGTGTGATGAGCTTGGAGCGCTCACTGAAGCCCTTCCCACAGTCCACACATGTGTACGGCTTCTCCCCCGTGTGGGTTCGCTGGTGGTTAGCCAGCGTGGAGCTCTTACTGAAGCTTTTCCCACATTCGGCACATTCATACGGCTTCTCTCCTGTATGGATTCTTTGGTGACTAATGAGTGCAGAGCTCTTAGAGAAGGTTCTTCCACATTCAGGACACGGATAAAGCTTTTCCCCTGAGTTGGTGCTGTGTGGGCCAGAATTCAAGTTCTTGCTGGCACTTTGAGGTGGTCCAAGAGATGTCTCTTCTGTAGAGTTCCTCCAGGGAGCACTGAAGGGTGGGCTTTGGCCAAAGTTATCCCCAGGCTCCTGACAATGGTCAAGATTACCCCCCAAGTGGATTCTCTGATGTTTCAGGAGGTTGGAGCTCTGGTTGAAGCTTTTCCAACATTCCCCACATTTATAGGGCTTTTCCCCTGTGTGGATCCTCTGATGGGTGACAAGATTGGAGTGATCGCTAAAGCCTTTCCCACACTCAGGGCACCTGTAGGGCTTCTCTCCTGTGTGGATCCTCTGATGGGTATTGAGGTTGGAGCGATCACTAAAGCCTTTCCCACACTCAGGGCATTGGTAAGGCTTTTCACCTGTGTGGCTCTGCTGGTGGGCGATGAAGTGGGAGCTCCGACTGAAGCTTTTCACACACGCGTCACACTTGTACGGTTTCTCTTCCAGGTACAGGCCTTGATGGTCGATAAGTTTTTCCAGGTCCTCTTCAGAAGAACATTCTTCCCACTGCTCCTGGGGGGGATTTCCCCACCGCCCTTCACCTTCACCTTCATTTTCACTGTCTTGCCCCCAGTCGTGAGGGTGGCAAACATCCTCTCTAGCACATTTTGATAAGGCTCCAGGCAAATCCTCAAAAATATCTTGCTCTGAAATCTGGTCTTCGTCCTTATGCCTCATCTCAAAACCTGAAATACACAGAAATGCAGTTTTTCTTCATTCATTAGTTAATATCTACTTATATATGTTATCTTGTGTCTTGTGAATTTAGCTAAAACGGATTTATATCTTATATTTTCTGTCTTACATCTTATTATGTGACTAACGTGAAACTGCTCAAGTTCTGGTGCATATATAAATGTCTGACCTGAGAAGCAGAGAATGGAGCCTGGAACATGGTGACCCTGACAAGGGAGCCATGAGGCCCAGGCCACACACACGACCAGCTAGTCAATCTCTCTGGCCAACTTCCCCATCCCTCTACTCAATAAGGAACACCTCCTTCTTCTAGTACATTCCATATAGACTGTATCATGTAAAACTGAATAAACTCTATAATTTACCAAAAAAAATCCCAGTAAAATCAAGACCTGACTGGGAATTACACTAAGCTAGACACTGAATCATCTGAACAAACCACAAATGCTTTTCCTAACCACTTCCATTCTCTCTTGTAGTTCAGAGGCAAATGATAACGAGCATCCCCCTTAATCTCTCTGCATGCCTGTGGATTTGGTGGACATGGAATTATCGCAGGCTTACCGGTGTCTGGGGTACCTGGACATGGGGTTGGAGACTGGAGGCCATCTTCATCTGCCATCTCATCCCAGGCCTCCTGGTCGTCAGCCTCAGTACTGCTCTGCCCAGACCTAGACAGACCTGCTGCCTCCCTGAGGGTTCCCATGGCTCGGCCTGCAGTCCGCGCCCTCATCAGTGAGTCCAGCTCCTCATAGAAGAGGCAGGTCCCTGGTGGGTGGCTGCTCTTGGCTTTCCGGTAGCTTCGAAGGAGGTTTTTGAATCTGTAGCGACACTGCTCCAGTGTCCGCAGGAAGCCCTGTGCACACAGCCGCTCTGCGATGGCCCGGTAAACCTGGCGGTTCTGGTGGCAGGTGCGAAGCTTTTCAGAGAACGGGGACTCGCTGAGAATGGTCAGGAAGGCCTTGGTCTCCTCATAGCCCCAGTGCACACCTGCTGTCGGGAGTGAAGAGTTCAGAACTGTGAGGCATAATGAGACTTGCCCAGGTCATCAGGGATCAGGGGGCCCCATTCTGCTAAATGCCTAGAACACAAGCAATGGAGAAATTTCCCAGGCACCTGGGGCACCAGCAAAGAATATTCCCTTGCTTCTTAGGGGTGCGTCAGAGCCTCCCACCCCTACCCAATTCTAAGACTTCATTAACTCTTGAATCTTATCTGGAAAAGACATAGGTGGCCGTATTATACCACGTGACCCCACTTCTTGCTTCAGTTGATTGGTGTGGGGAAAGGCCTGTTATTGGGATCCAAGAGACTTTCTCTATATCCATGCAGTCCACATCCTCTATTTATTTTATGAACTTTCTTCTGAACAAACATGGGAACTGAGAATCCCTAGAGAGAAATGGAACTCAAATAATGTTGCAATAGCGTCCAACTGAGGATGCCCTTTCATCTTTTTGGAGGAATGAAAAGGAAGTGTTCCGTTCTCAGTTCCTCTGCAGGTAAATGATGCAGCCGGGGAGGCAGCATCGTGGAGGGGAAAACCACATAAACATGGAGGCAGGAACTCTGGGCTCTGATTCTGCCTCTGCCCCTACCTCGCTGTGTAACTTTAGATAAGACACTTCATCTCTTGGGCCTCAGTGTTTCCACTTTTATGATGACTGGGTGTTTCCCAAACATCACTTGTTCAATTACTGTTGCACTTTCTATTATAATAAATATTTCACTCAGTGTCTTTCCTTATCTAAATTTACTGTAAAATCACAGGTGGATGTTCTCATGCACATTAAAATTAAAAGTCCACTTGTGTGGGGCACCTGGGTGGCTCCGCTGGTAAGGCGTCCGACTCTTGGTTTTGGCTCAGGTCATAATCTCATGGTTTCATGAGTTCGAGCCCCACATCGGGCTCTGTGCTGACGGTGTGGAGCCTGCTTGGGATTCTCTCCTTCTGCCCCTACCCCACTCACACTATCTCTGTCTCTCTCTCAAAAACAAAGTAAATAAACATTAAAAATTTTTTTAAAAGAAGGAACACTCGTGTAACACTATGACCATCCATACTCCTAGTGACATACTTCGGCAAATACAGCTGATGGGTTTGAACTACACAGATCCACTTATACAAAGGGTTCTTTTATATATATGACATAGTGGCATAAATGTATTTTCTCTTCCTTATGATTTTAGTTAACACCTTTTCTCTAGCTTACTTTATTGTAAGAATACACATATAATACATGTAACATATAAATACATGTTATTTATATTATAAGTAAGGCTTCTGGTCCACAGTAGGCTATTAGTAGTCAAGTTTGTGGGGAATCAAAAGTTAAATGTGCATTTTGAAATGAGCAGAGGATCAGTACTCTAACTCCTGCACTGTGCAAGGGTCGGCTGACACTGAATTAGCTTGTTAAGGTCCCTTAAGTTTTTGAAAGTTTGCTTCTATAACTAAGAAAACTCATTCTAGGAAACTGATCATAGGAGGAAAGAGGAGAAGTCTGAGGACAATCTAAATAACTTAACGCCAGTGGCTTCAATCTAGACTTGCGATCCAGTCTATGCCCTGAACCCAGGGAGCAGACGTTTGGCTGGCAGGAGAGTTGGAGTCTGGTTCCACTAACCCCCCTGGTTCTTACCAATACGACTCTGGAACAGAGCTGGGCCCCCCAGCATCCTGGGCCCCTGGACGGACTCGTCTGCGGCCAGGCCATCACCATTACACTCTTCCACTGTCTCCTCGGGCTCCCAGACCCCTTCCTCCTGCTCATCCATCTCTGCATCGCTGTCCCCCAGCCTGGGGAGCGCCACGGCTTCTGCCGGGCCATCTGTGGCTCTGATGGCCGTCCGCGCCCTCACCAGGGCCTCCAGCTCCTCGTAGAAGGGGCAGGTCCCTGGAGGGTGGCTGCTCTTGGCCTTCCGGTAGTTACGCAGGAGGTTTTTGACCCGGTAGCGACACTGCTCCAGTGTCCGCAGGAAGCCCCGTGCCCTCAGCCGCTCTGCGATGGCCCGGTAAACCTGGCGGTTCTGGTGACAAGTCCGGAGCTTTTCAGAGAAAGGAGACTCACTCAAAATTGCCAGAAAAGTCTTGGTCTCCTCGTAGCCCCAGTGCACACCTGACACCTTCATGTCCTCCGTGTCCCATTGGTGCTGTTCCTCCCAGGCACCGGAGTCTCTCCAGGTCAATGCCTGGGCTGGTTTCGTTTGCTCATTATCCAAGCTGTAATCTACAGCGTGCCTCTTCCCAGAGTTGATAAAGCTCGGACGCCAAAACGCTGGTCCTTGCTCTGGCTGGCAGTTGATACTTGGTTTTGATACTGGAGCCCCTAATCAAAAGGAGTAAGCGGAGAAACGACACACTGAGCAGAGTGCCCATCCAAAAGGCCCCTGGAATAGAGCACCACCCTGCACACATCTAATGAGACATCCCCGTGCCAATTCCCAACATTAATTGACCTGTTTGCTTTCTTTGTTGTTGCTACGAAACATATCACACAAAGAGTGAGTGTTACCGGTCCACAGATGGGCACGTGGCCTAAATGGGCCCAACCGGAATGAATGTAATGGCTGGAGGAAAGGTTTTCCTCTCTCTCACTCATTCACTGTGTGTGCACGCGCGTGTGCGTGTGTATGAGAGAGAGAGAGAGAGAGAGAGAGAGAGACTCTCTCTTACTAGGAAACTTGTGAGCCCAAATACCATTGGCATGTATCTTCTGATTATCACACACAATAAGTCTGTGCAGAGCTGACACTGAAGGCAACAGACAGACAGAACGTAGGGTCTGCCGTGACACTGCGAAAGCACTCTGTACTGTGACTGGAGCATGTCCTCCTCTCAATGGCCAAAAATATGAGAAAATATATTTCCTTATTTTTTAAACTACTTTGCAATGTCTAAAGAAAGTACTGCTGTCCATAGCTCCTAACCCTAACAAAATGAGAAGCCTTTCATTAAAATAAATATTTGAGGTGGGGCGCCTGGGCAGTTCAGTCAAGTAAGAGTCTGACTTCAGCTCAGGTCATGATCTCATGGTTCATGAGTTTGAGCCCCGTGTTAGGCTCTGTGCTGACAGCTCAGAGCCTGGAGCCTGCTTCCGATTCTGTGTCTCCATCTCTCTCTGCCCTTCCCCCACTCGTGCTCTCTCTGTCTCTCTCTCTCTCAAAGATCAACACTAAAAACATTTTAAATAAATAAATAAATATTCGAGGAAAACTAGGTGAGAAAGAGAGCTAACAGAAACTTAAGGATTACCCGGTTCAACATTTCCCAAAGTTTGTTCCATTGAACATTATCTTCCTCAGATATCATGGTTCATGTAAAAAAGGAGTCATACTGTCAGGCAAGGGGCCCACAAGCTTCCCGTGTCTTCTCTCACCACAGGAGGCGGGCCTATCACTGTCTCTCCAGCTTTATCCCTCCCTCATGTCTACCCCGTCGCGCTGGCCCCAGCTCCGCAGGGAAATGGTTCGTGTGGGCCTGGCTCCTGTGCAGCTGCACCTACGGAAGCAGGAGGCTGGCCATGTGGGCTTCGAGTGCCTTGAGCCTGGTGACATTTCCTTCTCACTGTGGCTTAGTACGTCAGTCTCATGGGCTCAGCTCACTGGGGTTGGCCCCTGGGAGACGACCCTGTTTGAGGCTGATGGGGCTGGATTTCCGAGACAGCCCTGGGACCGCGCTGAGTGTACTGAGGAAATGAGGAAACAAGCCCCCAGAGGGCAGGCCTTCGGAAGCCAGTTCCAGCCCCTGTCCAAGCAGACCCCACGCCCCACGCTCCACCCCTGCCACTGGCGCCGGCCACAAAGCACATGCGTTCCTCCTGTGCGAGAAGTCCCAAGTCTCAAGGGAGTGGAGAAAAGGCCTCTGGGAACGGAGCGTACCAGAAACCCGACAATATCTTCTCGAGAGGACACGGTCGCCTTACCCAGGGACGCGCCGTTCCCACCGCTATCTCCTGGGGGGTCCTGGCAGAACTCCTTCTCAGCGTGTTTGCTGGGGCCCATGGCTTCCTGTGAGATGTACAAGACAAAGACCTCAGTTGGAAACAGCCTGGGAACGCGACCGGGCCCCGGGAAAGGTAACAGACGCAGGGATACCATGTGTGAGGCCAGCGTCATGAGGAGCAGCGTGACCATGGAGAGGCCAGCAGACTGGGGGCCACGGGCAGAGGCTAGCACCCCGGGACATACGCCCTTCTGCTGAGGGCAGGCCACAGAGCGAGGAGAGGGGCAAGGCACAAGGGCACAGGAGGAGGAAGGACGGGAAGGGAAGACGAGCGGCAGCTTACCTGGGACTCCGCAGTCACCTCCCAATCTGCAACGCTCCCTGTCTTCGGGAGAGTAGGGACTCGGGGAGTGAGGACAGCTGAGGAGAAGAAGGAGGCTCTGAAACCCAAGCTCTGGTTCCCGAGAAACCACCCCTCCCGGGTCCAGCTCTCCAGGCGCCATGCCTGCATCAGGCTGGCACTGTCCTGGTAGCCAGGGCAGATGTGCCCTTTGACTTCCCTTCCAGAGCATCTGGCTCCTAAGCTGCCTCGAGAGATGGGCTGTGTCCAAGATGCCACTTCACACTCCTGTGATCACCACGTGGCCCCGGTCACTGCCTGAACCTGCGTGACTCAGTGGAGCTGAGCGCCTCCTCTCCTGGCCCAGTGCTTACCTGCCTTACTTCTCAGCGTGTCTGTCAGACACCAATCCACCCCCTGCCTTGAATTCTGCACACCCCTACTCCCTGTGCACCCTTCCTTGCCCCCTTATCCTCTCACCTCTTCTCCCTGAAATTCCCTGATTCTTGGTACTCACCACTTTCCTTCAAGGGCTGTGACACCATGTTGGTGTCTAGATGCTCGGGAAGGTCAGGGCATGAGTTCTTCACCCACTGCTTCTGGGGCTGTCTCTTGGGCCAGTGATTCGCTTGCTGCAGCAGACAATGCTGAGATTCCTGCATTGCCTTTAAGGACCCAGTCTCTTCTGCACACAAGGCCAATTCCTACACATAGACAGTCAAAATTCCCAATGGTCAGTTCAATAAGACCGATTATGGTAGGGCAGGGAAAGTTCTTTGGAGTACAGCTGTGGTCCAGAGGTTAATAGGCTCTTTTTAAGATCCAAAGATGACTCAAAGTATGCCAGCAAAGCCATGAGACTGAAGTTAGTCAACAGACCAGCTTATACCACCAAATGACTACTGTTTTGTTCAACACAGGGAACCTACAGAAGCGTCTCAATGAGGCCACTACTGTTCCAAACATTTCTGAATCGTAAAGACATAAATCATGTAAAATTTTCATGACATTATAAACTAATATCTAAACATCAAAAGTTGATTAACTTTTAAGTTATCAAAAGCAGCTAAAAAGTCAACCAGGTATGCTTAAAAGACAAAAGGAAACATAAAAACAGATACTGAATAGCTCTAATATTCCCGCTGAAAGGCAAAGAAAATTCAAAAGTAAATATAAGAAAAAGGAGAAACAACTATAGATGGAATTTTAAAATGAAATAAAAGTATGTGCTGCTTTAGAAAGGCACATCTACTCTTCACACGGAAGGAGAAGCAAAGATAAGGTACTGTAACTTGAAAGGAAAACAGAAGTGGCTGCTTCAAATTCAACGTAGAAGTTCAGGCAAACGAGTACTCAGAGATACAGGGCATATATACAATAAAAGGGAAAGATCATTTAAGAGAGGACAGCACCCACTCAGCATTACAATTATAAAGCTCATTTCTTATCTGTCATTTGGTTCCAAATTGAGAAACGGAGGCTGAGATGTTATTTCCTGGCCCTAAAACCCCAACAATGTTAACAATCTCCTTGCTACAGAAACTTTTAAAAATGTGTTTCAATTTTCTCAAAAGGTATTTTCAATGCTCACATGGTTCAAAAATAGAAACTATCAGGGTATATATAGTGAAAAAAAATCCCATCCCCACTGTGTCCCCGTCCCATCTGCCCAGTGTCTTCCTTCTCCCCACTCTTCCCCACAGGTGACTGCTGTTCTACATCCTTTTGGTTTCTTTATACACAAGCATCTTCTTCCCTATTTTACAAAAGGTGGCAATTATATACATCCCTCTTTTAACTCAAAATAATAACATCTATCTTCATCAACTTAATGAGTTTGCCAAACTTCCAGAACTCCAAAAAACCTTTGGCTGATGTGAAAACTCCAATTTGCTCTCAAAGAGAGGGATGTTTATCCTTAAGATATATAGGTATGGGCCCAGAGCATAAAAATCCCATCCAAATGAGGTCATCCACCAATGTCCTATGTGGATCGTAGGGAGCAAACACATGCTAATCAACATTCTTCCATGGTTGTTTAAGGAAAGAACAAATAAACCTGTTATAGTTATAATCCTACAATCTACAGAGCAACTGCAGGACTAGCCTCCACAAGATCCTCACTCCCGGCTCTAGCTCCTCCAACTACTGCCACGCCTACGCAAAGATTTTGATCCCATGGATGGCCACTGTAGACACAGAAAGAAGGAGACTCAAGTGACAAGGGGAAGGAAAAAATCGGTAGAATACTGGTTGGAGTAGGGATGAATAAAGAATCCATCAAAAATGCCTGTGCACCACACAAAGCCTGCACATGTATGTTTACAGCAGCTCCACTCATAATTGTCAAAACTTAGAAGCATCCAAGATGTCCTTCAGCAGGTAACCAAAATGCGGTACACCTGGACAATGGAGTGTTACTCAACGCGAAAAAGAAATAAGCTTTCCAACCATGGAGACACACAGAGAGACTGTAAATGCACAGTACTAAGTGAAACAGGCCATTCTGAAAAGGCTACATACATACTGTGTATTTCCAACTAGATGACACTCTGGAAAAGGCAAAACTATGAAGACAGCCCAAAGATCAATGGTTGCCAGGGGTTGGGAGAAGGAAGGATAAATATGCAGAGCACAGAGGATTCTGGGGCAGCGAAACTGTCTTATATGATACTATAATGCTGAATACGTGTTGTCATATATTTGTCAAAATCCACAGCATGTACAACACAAAGAGTGACACCTAATGTAAACGGTGGACTTTGAGTGATAAGGACGTGTCATTATAAGTTCATCAATTATGACAAATGTGCCACTCTGGTGGGAAATGACATGCATGCATGGGGACTGGGGGTATAGAAGAAATCTCTGCACTTTCTCCTCAGTTTTGCTGTTATCCTAAAACTGCTTTGAAAAATAAAGCCTATTTTTCTAAAAAATGCCTTATGCAGGGGCACCTGGGTGGCTCGGCTGGTTAAGCACCCAGCTGAGGCTCAGGTCATGATCTCACAGTTCACAGGTTCAAGCCCTGCATCAGGCTCTGCACTGACAGTGTGAGCCAGCTTGAGATTATGTCTCTCCCTGTCTCCCTGCCCCTCCCCAACTCATACTTTCTCTCTCTCTTTCAAAATAAATAAACTTAAAAAATATATTTTTAAAAAACAGGCCTATGCACCTAATGGGGAGAGGAGTTCTGCAACAGGGTGATGACAGAGCCAGCAAGCCAGAAGCCACCCAAGAGCACAGCTGAGAGGTCTCTTTAAGGAAAATATCTTGGAGACCATTTAGCCCAGCAGCGCTGCCTTTTCCAGGCAGTTCTTTCTGAGGAACAAAGTTAGCATGCTTCATTCCATTAGTAACCTTGCCATGTAAGATCACAAGCACATATGTGGGGACAGGGGAGCTCCTCTGCTATTTACCCATTTGTTTTGACATCTGTGAGTACTCAGGAGCAGGTAGAAAGTTAAAAAATAAAAAAGTCACAGGAAAATAATGCATAATAGAGCACATTCCATTACCTTATTTTTTTTTTTTTTCAATTGTAAAAGCAATTCAACCTCTGCTCAGCTCACAAGAGAATAGTCTGAGAACTTCTGGTCTAATCCAACCTCTCATTTTACAGATAAAGAGTCATAAAGACCTTGATTTAAATCCATTCTCAATCAGGGGCTCCTGAGTGGCTCAGTCGGTTAAGCGTCCAACTTCGGCTCAGGTCATGATCTCACGGCTCGTGGGTTCAAGCCCTGCGTTGGGCTCTGTGTTAACAGTTAGCTCAGAGCTTGGAGCCTGTTTCAGATTCTGTGTCTCCCTCTCTCTCTGACCCTCCCCTGCTCATACTGTCTCTATCTCTCTCTCAAAAATAAATTAAAAAACATTAAAGAAAATTTAAATCCATTCTCAATTAAATCCATTCTGGGTCTCAAGGTCTTCATCTTCCAGCTCTAAAGTCCAGAGACTTCATTTGTTTTTTTCACTGCCACTTAAGACAAATAGCTGGTTTCTTTAAAAGAAAGAATACGGGAGGGTGGGGTGGTATATTAGAATAAGGTGCACTCTCTCATACTTCATTCTGTAACTTTAAACCATATGTTTTCTGTGTCTTCTATCAGTTTGTAAAAGAATCCAAAACGCAGGGGCACCTGGGTAGCTCAGCCGGTTAAGCATCAAACTTTAGCTCAGGTCACAATCTCAGTTTCTGAGTTCAAGCCCCACATCAGGCTCTGTGCTGACAGTTCAAGGCCTGGAGCCTGCTTCGGATTCTGTGTCTCCCTTCCTCTCTGCCCTTCCCAATCCATTCTCTCTCTCCCTCCCTCTCTCTCTCAAAAATAAACATTAAAAAAAAAATTTTTTTTTTAAAAAGAGAATCCAAAAAGCAGATCATGGACCATAAACCTTTCTTCCCCCAATCTCACATCTGTACAGAGCTTGACTTTTTACAACAGAAAACCCCTGCCATTTGCAAGGGATCTTCTTAATCTATTAATTTCTCCCAACAAAATGTCATTAAATATAACATCACAAAAATTACTGACCGTGTAACAAGGGGAAGGGACTGGGGTGTGTTAAGATGAAGGCTCTGGGTGGCTGCTCAGTCCACAGCCAGCGCAAGGACTTGCTCTACAAATGCCAGCTCCAGAAGTTGGGCCCTAGAAAAACTACAAATGATTATCATGGGCCTCCAGTCGCTCGCAAACTGTTTACACTGAGTGTTAAATCCACGATGCTTTCACTTCCCTTCTCTTGGCTCTATTACTTAAGTTCTAGAAATCTAAACAAGTCATTCACCTCTTTGAGTCTGTTTACCCATTTGAGAACCAGTGACATAAGGGCACCTACCTTATCAGGCTGCAGTGTTGATTAGACGAGCAATATATACAGAAAGGTTAGAATGGTGTCCGACACACAGTGAGTACTCAAGAAATGTCAGTTACTATCTCATTTGAGCCTCATGCCTCAGAAGTATTTTAATTCCCATGGTTTGCGGATGAGGCATCTGTCGTGTACAGAAAGAACAATGAATTTGGAACCTAAGGGTCTGGGTTTAGGCTCTGGTTCAGACTGACTGGGCTTTGTGAGCCACCTGACTTTTGGGCCTTAGCTTAATGTATACAATGAGGAGGATAATGCTACTTCTGCCGACCTGCATTACTGCTTTAAGCATCAAAAGGGATCATGTATGTAAAAAGACTGTCACGTGTGAAACAGTACAAGTCAAGTGCTCCATGAATGTGGTCCTGGGAGGCAGTTTAGGCAGTGGTTCTGAACGCTGGCTTCAGCATCGGCCTGCCTGAATTCACATCTTGGCTCTATTGTGTAATGCCGTGTAACCTTGAGCCAACTATCTATCTTTTCTCTGCCTCAGTTTCCTCACTGGTAAAATCAGGATAATGGCATCTATCTCATTAAACAGGATTAGATGGAAAGCACAGAGAACAGTCTATTACACAGCAGTGCTCAATAAATGTCTGCAGGTCGATAATAATAACATCATCACTATGGTTTGGGCAATGATTAATGTAGTCCCAGCCCCGCCACCTCACCCTCTGTCCCGCAGCCCGGGCCTCTCGGTGCCAGTCCTCCACCAGGGCCACCGCCTCCTCGCCACTCTCAGGGTGGCGTGCCTGCACCCAGGCCTGGACCTCCCTGGGTAGGATAGTCAGGAACTGCTCCAACACCAGCAGCTCCAGGATCTGCTCTTTGAGGCGGATCTCAGGCCGCAGCCAGTGACAGCAGAGTGCCCAGAGCTGGCTGAAGGCCTCGTGGGGTCCGGCTGCATCCCTGTACCGGAACTGCCTGAAGCGCCGGCGGGAAGCCTCAGGGCCAGGGTCATGGCCCTCCTCCCCGGGTTTGCTTTCTGGTCTCCATGAGTCCCCTTCCAGCTTCACAATCAGGAGTTCTTCAGGCTCCGATCGGGGAGAGGCCTGGGCCCGGGGTTCCAGGGCCATGGCCATGGCCTGTTCCCGACACCTTGCTTCAGCTGGGCCGAACTCGTTCAACGTCTTCCTGCATCTAAGGTGTGTACTTCCAGGGGCTCCTAGGAGAGGTGATGCTCCCCAAGGCTCTGAAGGCAGAAAGACAAGGGACAATGTAAGAGGACCCCCGGGACCTTCCACTGCCTTTGCACAGGGCGGGGCTGCTCACACAGGAATAGGTACAAGCAGGAAGACAGACCACGACCTCGCACCGAAGCTGGCAGCCTGACCTTTCCTCAAATGTCACCCCCTCCACAGGGCCTTTCTCCCTAGACTTTCAGCTTTCCTCTAAGGGTGCTCCCCTTGCAAAGCCCCTCTCACTCTACACTCCCTCTTGGCCAACCCATCCATTTGGCATTTTTCACCTACTTGAAACTGATGACTCCAAAAGCTCCAGCTGGAGCCTGCCTCCAGACCTCGAGAACCCAAATCCAACCATCTATGGGACATTCCTGCTTGACTGTCTATTAGGCACCTCAAACTCAGTGGGCCCCAAATTGAATTCATCATTTTCTCCTGCAGACCCGTCCCTCTTCTAGAGCTCTCCATCCAGCCAACGCACCACCTTCTATCAAGTTACCCATGCCAGAAACCTGGGGATCACCTTCCTCCAACATCCCCCACACCCAATTCATCACCAAGCTATGCCCTCCTGGTCTTCTAAGCATCTGCACCCCAAAGCTACCACCTCAGGCCAGAGAGTCACCATGCTTTTCACTGGATCAGCCTCCTAACTCACGCCCCTGCCTTCTCTCCCCTCACCCCAACCCCGAGTTCTTCACACAACGACCAGACTAGCTCAATGCCTGACCAGGTCACTTCCGGCTAAACACCTTTGGGTAACCTCCCACATCCCTCATGATCAAGTGTGAACCTGGCCCAGGTCTACACCTCATCTCCTTCCCATGTTCCGTTGGTCAGGGCATTCCAGCCCCACAGCGTGCTGCCCTGGAAGCTCTCCCACATGACGTGGACCGTCTCCTTTAGGAAGTGTCCTCCCTTTCTTCAGCTAGCTAGGTCTCAACTTCAACTGTACTCTGGAAAGAGGCCCTCCCTGTGCCCTGAAACAAGATTTATTCCTTCCTATGCCACAAGCTTCCATGCCACCTATATTTCTCTACCACAACCCTGACAACCCTGATCACACTCAATTATAATCATCTTACCCACTAGACCATAAGTTTTCTAGCACAGTGCTCAGGACATACAGGCAGCGCTCAGTAAACAATGAGACAACAGTCAGCTCATGATGGTGATGAGTCGTGAAGCAAGGGTTATAATTAATCCCCTTCTACACACACTAGATTTTTAAATGACCTTCTAGCTCATGTCAGAAGGAATTCTTTTTTCCTTCTATTTCCATCTCTGTCACATTTGCCACTTTCTATGCTGTATTAGAGAAGGGTGTGTATGTGTGGCCCCAAAGAGATTACAGCATCACTAAGGACGAGGAACACAGTTTACCCCTTCTGTCCTCCACCCCCACAATAAGTATGATGCTACACACAGAAGGCTCTCCAAAAACGCTTGTTGAGTGAACAACTGGGGCTGCCTCTTTTACACAAGGAAGACTCTGACAACACTTGTGCTGGGTGATCTGGAAAAATGAGCTCTTTGTGTCATTCCCAGCAAATCTAGATGACAAAAACACCCACTCAAAGGAGGCTATCAGCTCCTTCCAAGTAGGAATGACACAGCCAAATTGAGAATGGAGAGGGGCTGGTGTTTAGATTTTAGACCATCTGACTGGACTGTCCAGAAACAAGGCAAGGGTGATGAAAAATAAAGGCTTGTCCTAAAGACCTCTACATACTCAGGGGGAAACGAGGAACACAACTCATGACCATCTGACAACTTCCTGGTTGTCCTTCAGCTACCAGGTCAATGTCAACTCATCTGTTAAAGAGTTCCTTAACATGCCCTTGTCATGCCCTGCCCCATCCCTGCTCCCCCAGAACCGCCTCCCCAGTCCTGTATTCCCGAAGCAGCTGGCACATGCCTCTATTACAGGCGGCATCCTACACCGTTATAGTTACCTGTTATATAATAATAATGCCTACCTAATAATACAATCTGACTATTAGATTGTATTATTAGGGCCAGGCCTCTATCTTACTCATTTCTGTATCCACAATGCCTGATAAATAGTAGGCCCATTGGAAATGTTGTTGCCTTTTATTAAACTGGCAAATCCAGTATATCAAAAGCCTAATGGGCTAGGGAAAGTCCATCATTTATATTAAGCTAAAGAATTAACTTTTCATGAAATTTCTTTTTTAGTCACAGTCTTATGCACTAGTCCAAAAACATTTATATCACTTTCTCATACAAGGACTAATTCACCAGTCATTTACAGAGTCCAACTATGTACCTGCACTGTACTGGTATCTACAGAGCCAACAGTAACTGTGACAAACAGTCTCTATCTCCATGACAGTTACTTTCTAATGAGAGAGACAGTCAATAACCAAGCAAAGAAGTTTGTGCTCCTACACAGAGAGAATAACATTACAACAAAATAGGCAATTAGTTAGTCCCATCAGGCCCAAAGCCCAGAGCCACAGATAGTAAGTATTTTCTTCTAGGAAGACTTGAAAATCCCAAATGTTTGTTTCAAATACAAATCTGATATTTGCAAATGACATATCAGATATAGGGTTAGTATCCAAAATCTAAAAAGAACTTATCAAATTCAACACCCAAAAACCATATATTCCAGTGAAGAAATGGGCAAAAGACATGAACAGACACTTTTCTAAAGACATCCAGATGGCTAACAGACACATGAAAAAAATGCTCAACATCACTCATCATCAGGGAAATACAAATCAAAACCACAATGAGATACCACCTCACACCTGTCAGAATGGCTAACATTAACAACTCAGGCAACAACAAATGTTGGCAAGGATGCAGAGAAAGGGGAACCCTTGTGCACGCCGGTGAGAATGCAAACTGGTGCAGCCACTCTGGAAAACAGTATGGAGGTTCCTCAAAAAATTAAAAGCAGAACTACCCTACGATCCAGCAATTGCACTACTAGGTATTTATAAAAGATACAAAAATACTGATTCAAAGGGGCACGTGCACCCCTATGTTTAGAGCACCACTATCAACAATAGCCAAAGTATGGAAAAAGCCCAAATGTCCATCAACTGATGAATGGATAAAGAAAATGTGTGTGTGTGTGTGTGTGTGTGTGTGTATTTATATATATATATATAATGGAATATTACTCCACAATCAAAAAGAATGAAATCTTACCACATGCAACAATGTGGATGCAACCAGAGTGTATTATGCTAAGCGAAATAAGTCAGTCATAGAAAGACAAATATCAGATGATTTCACTCATATGTGGAATTAAGAAACGAAACAGATGAACAAGGGGAAGGGAAGCAAAAATAAGATAAAAACAGAGAGGGAGACAAACCATAAGAGACTCTTAAATACAGAGAACAAACTGAGGGTGGCTGGTGGGGTGTTGGGTAGGGAGTATGGGCTATACAGGTGATGGGCCTTAAAGAGGGCACTTATTAGGATGAGCACTGGGTGTTATATGTAAGTAATAAATCACTGAATTGTATGCCTGAAATCATTATTACACTATATGTTAACTAACTTGGGCTTAAATAAATAATAAATAAATAAATAAAATACAAATCTGAAAGCTTTTCCTGCTACTCTCTTAGATATGAATTACAGCCTATCCAGAGGGAGGTCAATACACTCAGCAAATGGCAAGGTGACTTAACACAGAGCTGACAAAAAGAAAGGACAAGGGCATCCCTCAGTCCTAAGATGACCAAGAATATCAGGGCCACACCAGGATCGGCAGTCCCAACGAGTACCCATCTATTGAGTGTCCATGAGGTGCCAGGCCTGGTGCTAAGTGCTCTATACTCATAATCTCACTGAATCCTCCTGGCAAGCAAGTCAAGTGTCATTGATGTGGAGATGCACTGCACTGATCTGTAACTTACGTATATTAAACTGCATGCAAATACCAGAAGGGGGGGGGGGGAGCCCATAATTTAAATGGTGCAGCCAGTTCTGTTCACTATGTGTCTACTCCAGAATGAGCATGACTTTCCTGGTCCTCAGTTTGGTCTGAGTTCCCTCAAGCCTCTCTCCGCAGAGTATCAGCAGAGTGTGCCCCATACACCAGGGTCCCTAAACACAAGCCAACTCTTTCATCTGATGTTCAGACAAAAAAACCCAGCTGCACTGGTTAGCTTATCGAAAGACAGCATGTTGGTTTCTGAATGGCTCCTTGCCAAAGGATTTTCAAGCTGACTGTGATTTGGGGGTAAATGAGATTTCCCAAAGTCAGAATGCTGACTTTAGAATAGAATTATCCTATAAAGTATGAGTCCACTATATCCTCAACTTACATATAAGGAATTGAGCTCTGTGAAGGAACTCATTTAAGGTCACACAACTAGGGAGCAGCAGAGCTGGGACTAAGCCAAGACACATTCTTTCCAGTCATTTTTCTTAACTGCACCACATAGATTCCTCTAGGTCTGCCAATCACCCCAACCCCTGTGAAGATGGTAGGAGAATGGAAAGAACATTAAGGCAGGAGGGAGCAAATCAGAGTTCCAGTTCCACTCCTGCCATTATCAGCTGTGACCTTGGACAGGTCATGTGGCCTCTGCAGCTGCCAATCAAGGCTGAAGCTTACAGGGGCCCCTGGGTGACTCAGTCGGTTAAGCGTCCGACTTCGGCTCAGGTCATGATATCATAGTTTGTGGGTTCTGACACTGTGTCAGGATCTGTGCTGGTAAGCTCAGAGCCTGGAGCCTGCTTTAGATTCTGTATCTCCTTCTCTCTGGCCCTTGCCCACTCACGCTAGGTCTCTCTCTCTCTCTCTCAAAAATAAATAAATGTTGAAAAAAATTTTAATTAAATAAATAAAAGATTGAAGCTTACAGCTTGGCCCTACTCAGCACTTGCCCCAGATTCCCCAATTAGTATGATGAGAAGAGCAAAGGGGCAGGAAGACTTGAGGCTACAAATTTAAATGGCTACAGGGGCTAGGCAATGTAAATTGGTAACTGAGTGGAGCAGAGGCTGTGACAAACTACAGAGCACCAGAGAGAAAACTGGCCGAGTTCCCAGGCTGCCTTTTTCCAAGAGAAGCTAGAACTCTGGCTTTTTAAATATCAGCAACCAACTCAAAAATTGTTTCAAATACCACGACTAAACAGAGAATGATGACAGGCTTCTTTCAGCATGGGCTGTCATCCCTTTACCATCTTTCAAGCTAAATACTCTCAAAGAGCTCTTCCACTATCTAGGAAGTGGTACCTAGAAAGGATGCTGATTCCCTTAAGCAATGAGGGATAGGTACTGACTGGGTCAGGATCCCTTTACAAAGACAGGTAAGAAGCTAAGGGACCTCCTGGCTCCTGAGGTATTGAGTATGGATGTGGACATAAAAGCCCATCCACTGAACGGTGGGATGTTAAGAGAGCTACCCCAGTCCCATGGGAAAGGCCAAGACTGGTCTGTGACCTCCAAAGAAGAAAAAACTAGGAGCCCCCAAAGGCTATCAAGTGTATTTGGCTGATGGTCCAGGCTATTGCTTAAAGCAGCTTGACCTCACATTTAAGGGTTTAAACCAGGGAGAGCAAACAGGCTTCATGTAAAGCACCAACTTCAGTCAACTGTGCTAAGGACAGAGTCCTCAGCATTGTTCATGTAAATATCTGACTCCCATGTCAATATGTGTTGTCACCAATTAGCTATGGCCACCAGACACAGGAAGAAAATGTGGCAGCACACATTCTATGTATTTGCCACCCCTGGCTTAAATTCCCATTGGTATTGGAAGAGCATCAAGCAAAGACAGCCCTGAAAGACAGGAAAGACTAAAAAAAGTTCATGCCCTTAGAAATCTACTAGAAGAAGCAGTCTTTAAGACTGGCATAAAAGGGGCGCCTGGGTGGCTCAGTTGACTGAGCGTCCAACTTTGGCTCAGGTCATGATCTCACAGCTCATCAGTTTGAGCCCCGCATCGGGCTCTGTGCCAACAGCTCAGAGCCTGGAGCCTGCTTCAGATTCTGTGTCTCCCTCTCTCTCTTCCCCTCACCTGCTCAAGCTCTGGCTATCAAAATAGCCAAACAAACAAATAAACATTTCTAAAAATAAATAAACATTTAAAAATTAAAAAAAAAAAAAAGAGAACTGGTATAGCAAAGCTCACCCTGGATGGTCATTTTTCACACATTAAGTATTTACTGATTTACATCAAGTATTTACTATCCTGGGCTGGGCAATAAGGAAATGAAGGTGACTCAGAAACTATTCCTGTCCTGGATATGCTTATAGTCTAGTGGAAGAGACGAAAGAGAGAAAGAGAGAAATAAAGAAAAGGAAGGAAGAGGAAGAAAAAGAAAGTCAAAAGATAATTATGATCAAATGTGGTAAATGCAGTAAAAGAGGTCTGTGAGAACTGGGGTTGGGGGGGTGACTCAATCAGCTTAAGGGAAACCGAACAAAGTAACACTCAAGTTGGTTAGTTGGTACTTGGAAGAATGGTTCTCTTGACAGAGAACGGTACGGAAAAGTGTACTCTAGGCAGACAAAACAGCATACATAACGGTGGAAAACCAAACAGCCTCACCAAGAAACAGAAAAAAAAAAGAAAAAGAAAAAGAAAAACAAGATTCGGCTGTCATTCACTTCCATCTGGCAGAAGGGAAGGGGGTGCTGATTCGGGACGGTACACAATAGTCGGTCCCACCTACTGGGTTCCAGAGATCACAACCATTAGAGGAAGTGTACGGGGATATCAGATTTGCTATGTCTGGCGAGGCGGGCGGGTAGAGGCTGGAACACTATTTTTAAGGTCGGGCTTCAAGCTCAGGCCTTTTTCTTCTCACTTCTTGCCAGGGCCCAAGAACCCTCTATCGTTCCTTCTGTGGTCTCCAGACCCTTCTAGGACTTTACCACCTCCAGAACCTCTCTCGGTCTCTTCACCTACGTACCTTTCTAGAACCCTCTTCGCTCCCAGCACCTTCCATCTCCCTCCTCATCCCCGACCCCTCTATGACCCTTCCCATCTCCGGANCCAAGAAAGGCTGCATTCTCCCCTCTCACCTTCCCTGGCCCTCTAGGACAACACCACCTCCTAAGCTTCCAGCCCAGAGCCTGAGTCTCAGCTGCCCCCGCCCCGCCACCCGGACTCACCCACCGAGACACCCACTTCACAACAGGGCGGAAGTGCTCCGGGGTTCGCGCAGGGAATGCTGGGACGCGGAGTCCGACCGGTGCCACCCGGGAAGGGAGCGTCTAAGACTGCAACTCCCAGAAGGCACCGCGCGGGCGCGCGCGGCCTCCTCTGTTTGCTGACTTCCAGATGTTCTCAGCCAATAGATGTGTCGTCTTCTCCCGGTCCCGGACACCGGGACAAATCGGAACAGGGTCTCTTCGTGGGGGCGGAGCCTGTCGCAACCCTGGTCTTTTCCACAGGCTCCGAGATCGTGGCACCGCCCAGGAGGCGGGCCCTCAAGCCGAAGGTGAGGGGTGTGCTGCCGGAGAGGCCAGACCCTGTGTGCACCAGAGAGGTGACGGCAGAAACAGTGACAAATAAGGAGAGAGGGTGAATAGACGTGACCAGACTGGTAGACGAGAGAGTTGGACAATTGTAGGTCCCACCTCCAGCTCACAGTAGAGCTTACATGACTTGCGGGGCGCCTGGGTGGCTCAGTCGGTTCAGCCACCCACTTTTGATTTTGGCTTAGGCCATGATCTCCCGGGGTGTTGAGTTCTAGCCGGCATCTGGGCTCTGCGCTGACAGTGCGGAGCCTGCTTGGGATCTTCTCTCCCCCGCCCCCTGCCCCTACCCTGCTTGTGCTTTCTCTCTCTGAAAATAAATTTTTTAAAAAAAAAATTTAAAAAGCTACATAACCTGGGATGGATAACCTCTGGTTCTTCTCCTGTAAAGTGAGAATAATAATAGCACTCTGCCGGGTTTTTGTGAGTCTTCAATGAGATAATACACCTAAGACGATTAAATCAGGGCCTGGGTCCTAATAATACACAGCGAATGTTAGCCATTATTATGCAAATCAGTACAGAGCTTGGCACTTCGTGGGTGTTGGGAAAATGTTAATCATTATTTGAATAATAATAATCAGAATAATTTCAATATAAATGCAGTTGCTTTTTACCATTATGAATACGTCGGGATATGAGCAATCTAATAGGGGGTTGAACATGTAGGGTTTTATAGTCAGGCGTGGATCCAAATCTCTACTTCCTAGCTGTGTGGCCTTGAATGAATTACTGCATCGCTTTTGTGTTCGGTTTTTGCATCTGTAAAATGCAAGCTATATAACAGAACCTACATAGTAGGATGTTGTATAGCTTAAACGGGATAATGGAGGTAAAGCATGATCTCTGGAATCAAGCTGCTTGTGTCTGAAACTTCTTTCTGGATGTAAGCTTTGCCACTCACTACTTGTAAAACCTTGGGCAAATTACTAAACCTCTTTATACCTAAGCGTCCTAATCTGTAAGGTGGGAACTGTCATAATGGCATCTACTTAATAGGGTTTGTGAGAGGAATAAATGGAGAAAATTTGTAAAGGACTTGGCACATTTCTGGCAGTAGGGGTTTAATAGTCATTATTCTTATTTTTACTAATGGGTATGAGACTTTAGGGAAAGTCCCAGTACCTGGCATATGGCAAGTCCTCAGTATATGCTGGCTTTTGCTAAAATTAGAGGAATTCTAGATTTTAGTTTTAAAGGTCCAGTTTCTCCTCATGTTCAAAATGAAACATGTTCCAACTTATTCATAGTTAATAACTCACGTGATTGTGCTCAGTGAGCATAATAGTGACCCATATACCACTCCTTGCTGTTGAAGTCTTACAACAGCCCCATGAGGCTGGTATTATTATTTTCATTTTACAAGGAGGAAATGGGGGCTTACCCAGATAAAGGGACCTGCTCAAGATCACATAGTAAGTGTCAGGCCAGAATCTGAATCGCTGGGCATGACTCCAAAGGTTTCTTCTGGAATCACTGCATAGGGAAAAGATCACAGGTGGAGTAGGGTGGGTATTGAGTGAGGAAAGAGACAGTGTGTCAGACATTTGAGAGAGTGTCAGGATGTGAAGTTGGAAAGTCAGATTTGCTGGGTAAAGAATGGCCACATAAGATCATCTGCCTGGAAGAAGCCTGTGGTGAGGAGGTACAAAGAGAGAAAAACACCGTTAGGACACAAGAGGGCGCCCCTCACCCTAAATCCAGCCTGGAATTCTTTAATGGTTTCNGTGTGTGTGTGTGTGTGTGTGTGTGTGTGTGTGTGTGTTTAATTAAAGCCTGACATTTTACAGAAAAGGAAAACTGAGGCCCTAAGAAGCCAAGTGCCCTGCCTCGTGTCATATGGAAATAATCAACAGAGCCTGAACCAGACCCTAGTTCTCTTGGCTCATCATCCACCAAGATTTTTTTTCTGTCCACAGTTGTCTACAAGACCCCCACTGGGCAGGCCCAGACTTAGGCTCTAAGGAAGCAGAGATAAATCAAACTGGTTCGTCTCCAGGACCGGATCTCCAAACTTTCCAGGTCAAATTTCCCATTTGTAAATTCGTAATGCTTCCTATTAGTAAGATATTTTTGAACACATACTCTCAACATATGTTATTTGCTTATAATGATATGCACGCAGTACATATATAATTACACAAAAAGCTAACTTTTATTGAACATTTATAACACCTTACTAGGTCCTTCTCTCAGTGCTTTACATATTAATTCACTTAACCCTCACAAAATCTAGGGGCACCTGGGTGGCTCAGTCAGTTAAGCGTCCAACTTCCACTCAGGTCATGATGCGGGGTTCGAGCCCCGCATCAGATTCTGTGCTGACAGCTCACAGAGCTGTTTCAGATTCTGTGTCTCCCTCTCTCTCTGACCCTGCCCTGTTCACGCTGTCTCTCTCGCGCGCTCTTTAAGAAATAAATAAAAAATATTAAAAATTTAAAAATATCTTCTGAGCGAGAGTCTAATACTATGCCATATTACAGAAGAGGAAACTGAGATACAGAGGTTAAGTAACATAAAGCCATATAAAGCAGGCAGTCTAACTTCAGAGTAAAATGAGATCAAAAAATAGAAATAGGTGTAAGTTTTAACATTTGGTTCTAAACCTCCATGAGTCATTTTGTGCACCCCTTTTTGGAGACTAGTGCTCGAGGGACCCCCAGACCTGTGTGGGCCAGTATAGTGTAACGAGTACTTTTGGAAAGGGAAATACAGGGAGTGATGGGAACCCAGAGGCAGCAGTTTACCTAGGCTGGGAGGTCAGAAAAGGCTTCTGGAGGAAGTTGATGGCTAAGCTGGATCTTAAAAGATATGTAGTAACTCCCCAGAGGAGAGAAATTGGGGGAAAGTGTGTTTCTGGGTGAAGGAGCAGTGCATGCAAAGGCCCAGAGGCAAAAGCACAGGGTGTTATGGGAACTCTAAATTGGAGCAGGGGCTCTGAGTAGTTTGGCATGGCTAGAAACAGAGTGCCAAGGGGGTGGGTTTTTCCTCTGTGTTGTTATGAGGCTCAAATAAGACCATAGGTATGACCATGCCTTCGTGTATTTACTGAGGGAACAGGCGATCAGTCTGCTGCCTCCTGGGCAGCATCCCAGCTTTTCAGTCCTCAGCTGCCAATTCCTCTATAACCCAGATGGCAAAAGGGGCCCCTCTGCCCCTTGAAGATCTGATTGAACTTGGCACGGACCCCATTTCACAGTTGAGGACTGCTCCCAGCTCTGCCTCCTCCCCCACACTCCCCATGAATTTCCAAAACTTCACTTCCTCCAGGCTACAGTTTGCGTGACCCCAGCCCCTTCGCCTTCTGCCTCATGTGGGTTTCCATCGAAAACATGAAGTCCAATTAAGCCAAGCATTTCATGGATTTAGTAAATTTACTGAGGATTTGAAGATCTTGAGATCACATCACATACCGCATGGCCACCTGCCATCTCCCAATTTTTCTCATTCAGCTTCCAGAGCCTTCCCAAAGCCTGTGTTCCCCAAACCACCAGCTGATCCTCCCTACATGTGCAGCAGCCCCACCTCCCACCAGAAGCTGAGTTCAGTCCCGTGCACCCCCACATACCCACTCTCTCCCTGCCAGGCTGGCCTGCTTTTCTTATCCCCACCTCCAACATGCAAGCACCCACTCCAGCCCAAGCCAGGCTGCCCTAGCCTGCTCCCCAGCCATGCCTAGAAGCCGTCCTTTTTTTCATCTTCCTTGGCCACATGTGAAAGTCCTCTCTGTACAGCAGCCAAGCCAGACCAAGGGAGCCAGGGAGGTGGTGGTGGGAGACAGGCTCCAGGAAGACCAGCAGCAGCACTGAAAGATTGGGGAGCAGCCAGCAGGAGGAAGGTGGCCAGGTGAAGCTCCAAGCGACCACGTGAGATGTGCAGGACCTGGTGACTCAGCACGCAGGGTGAGCCAGCTGCTTGCCGTGCCATCTGCCACATTGTCAGCCACATCCCTGCCTGCCTCAGGGTCTTGCTTGGGGAGGCAGGCACAGCTCCTGGCCAGTAGGAAGGCTGCTCTCCAGAGGAGACAGCAGCTCCTGCGCCACCCAGTCCTGGTCTTGCCTGCAGTGGGACACAAACACATCACAGAGGAACCTCTTACCCTCACCCTTCCAACCCTAGATCCTGAAGCCAAGCCCTGAATAAGGCTGGAGACAGAGGATTCAGGAGTTTCTGGCTTCATGTAGGAGGAGCTAGGAGATCGGCAGAAGCAGCAGGCAGAGCGGCCCAAAGAGTTCCAGTCCCCAAAGTTTTGGGGCAGTGGCTCCAGAGAAAAGAGAAAAGGGGATTCTTGCGGGGTGGCCCCCAGCCTTCGGCCAGCACAGCTAGTGTGATACCATGAGCATGTATGTACTGGGGGTACACACAAGCCACGGCTCCACCCAGGCACTGGCACACTGGCAGGCTAAGGAAGCACCCAGAATATACGATACTGGGGTACCTGGGGACTGTGCCCCTGGAGGCTGCCACCCAGAAAAAGGCCTGTCTTCCAGTCTAGCACTGCGACCTGGAGGCTGCCGGGGCTCCAGAAAGCAGCAGCAGACTGTATCTCCAAATCCGCTTTGACCAGATGCGGCACCTCAAGCCTGGGCAGCTCACCTCCCAGCTCCTCAAGCCACCCTGGGCAGGGTTAGGCAGGGGACCATAGCATGTGCAGCTTTAGCTCCCATAGACTGGGCAGCCCTGCGATGCATCAGGCCCAGGGCTCTGCCCATCCACCCATACCCGCAGATACTGGAGTCTGGCGAGCCGCCAGAGGAAGAAGCTAGAGGCACTCAGGAGCACAGGGCCTCCAAGCTATTGCCAAGCAGGGAGAGTTGGCAAAAGGCACGGAAGATCTTGGCGACAGTCTGGGTCCCCAGCTGCAATGCCTAGCCTTTCAGAGTCAGGATTTGCAAGATTGGAAAAACATGAGGAGCCAGCTTCCAAAACTTCCTCTCTAAGGCTGCACGAAGCTTCAAGCTGGCCAGCCTCTTGGGCAGGGACAGCTTTACCCCAGAAAGGCCAGAGGGGAACTGTAGCCTCGAGCTGTGTGGATTCCCTGGGCCCTGGAAGTCCAAGGCCAGACAAATCACCTGGTTCCCCTGAAATGGCAGCTCCCCAGGAGGAAGTGGCTAGGGGCAGGGAATGTGCCCATTGTTGGACAGATCAAGGGCCCCTGTTTCATGTGTGCACAGAGTGGCGCTCTGCAGCTGGCTGCTGCTCAACTTCAGTCTCTGAAGCCTGGGCATGGCAGCCAGGAACCTGGTTAGATCCTGTTAAACCTGGTTAAACCGCTGTTAAGACCCAAGCTCTTCAGGCTGTGGCCGGAAGCCAGGGCCTGCAGAGCTATGTGTCCCATTAGCATGGATCCCAAGTTCAGCTCGTGCAGCTCAAAATGGGCAGCTGCCCCGGCAGGCACTTGTGTCCAGTCTCTGCAGCCCCAGTCCTTCCCTGTAGCTGCCTCCATCTGTGTGTGATCCAGACACAGAGTCTCAAGCTGGGGACCCTGGAAGGCTTGAAGACTGGCCAGCTTCAGCCAGTTGAGGAATGGCAGGTCCAACATGTCCAGGTATCACCAGAGGAGGGGCCAAGAACCAGGTCTGAGAAGATGTCGGCCAGCTCCCCCGCATTCTGATACCAACTATACTTGACAGCCAGCTGTGTAGACCAGAAGGCAACTGAATACCCAAGTTCCCATCTAGGCAGGGGCCCAAGAAAACAAGGTACTCAAGGAAGCTCAGGTTGCCAAAGGTGTCAGGGGCAGAAAGAAGCAATGAGTTCAGGGTCCAGTGAAAAAGCTGCTACAGCTGCCCCAGGCTCCGGAGACTTCCTGGCAGGAGCTGGGGGAGATGCAGACTCAGCCCCAGAACCTGAGGTCAGGAAAGTGGGAGAGGGCATCTGGGCGCAGGACAGAAGTGGAACCAGTGAAACAGACTTCCTCCGTGCTCTACGGCACAGCTGCCAAGGCCTGTGTCAGCTTGGTGACCGAGGAGACTGCTGCAAGGAGGGGTGGACGGGAGTCCAATGGGCAGATCAGGAAAAGCGGGAACTCAGAGGCGGCTGGGAGCTTTCCATCATGGGGTCAGCTGGAAGCAGTCCAGCCTGCAGTCAGAGGAAGGGATAGGAGTGCTCGCCCATCTTGGCACCAAGCCTGGTCTTCAGAGAGGCAGAATCAGAACCCCACTCTCTGCTCCATTCCCTTTTCCAGAGGGGAGCCCAGACCCCATCCTCCCTTTCTGTGGGCACGCACATGCGCGCACGCGCGCGCACACACACACACACACACACACACACACACACACACACAGTCACAGACAGGTATACAGCCCCCAGAGTACCCAGGAGGCTCTGAGAGCAGGGGCAGAGGGCCACAATGCTTCCAAACTGCACAGCTGCTGGGAGGGTGATCCCAGCCTGGAGATGCTTGGAGCCCAGGGTCCAAGGGTCAGAGAAAGGCAGAAGTACACCAGTGGGAGGAGGAACCCACGTCTCATTTTCAGCTGTAAGCAAGCAAGCAAGCAGGCAGTGTTTCTGAGCACAGGATCTGGGGCTAGAGGTCTGGGATCCCACTCAGCCACTGTCCTTCATTGAAATGCATGTCACCTCTCTGAGCCTCAGTTTCCTCCTCTGCAAGTCAAGTGTATTAATACTGCTTGACAAGATTGGTACAAATGACATATGGTGGCAGAATGGGGTTCCTCTCCTCAATACCCCCTTATACTACTTGCTTTCCTTACCCTAGTAGAAAGGAAATCTTGAGTAAATCAGGATTTTTTAAATGCAGATATTTTTGGAAAGAGCCTAAGTGTCCATCAACAGACGAATGGATCAAGAAGATATGGTTTATCTATACTATGGAATACTACATGGCAATGAGAAAAAATGAAATCTGGCCATGTGTAGCAACATGGATGGACCTTGAGGGGGTTATGCTGAGCGAAATAAGTCAGGCAGAGAAAGACAAATACCATATGATTGCACATATAGGAGGATTAGGAGGAACTTACCAGAGGACTGTGGGGGAGAAGAAGGGGGGAAATAGTGGGGAGAGGGAGAGAGGCAAACCATGAAAGACTCTTGAATACAGAGAACTAGCTGAGGACTGATGGGTGTGGAGGGGGAGGGGGGAGATGTGCATGGAGGAGGGCACTTATTGTGATGAGCACTGGGTGTTATATGGAAACCAACTTGACAATAAACTATTTGTAAAAAACTTTAAAAAAATAAAAAATAAAAAAATAAAATTTAAATGCAGATGTTTTATTAAGCAAAATAATACATCAAAATGATGCCTTTTTAAGCATCTTATAATGCTCCATATGGAAAAGTTCAAAAAGCCCAAGATTTATCCAAGAAGACTATAGGGGTCCATTAGTGTCCTTCCTGGCTGGGGCTAGGAAGAACTGTCTTTGGGGCCCTGACCTTGATATGCATTACCAGGATGGAATCAGGACTCCAGGGGAGAGCAGAAAGAGAAATCAGAGCTTTAGGATTATCTCAAAGAGGGCCATAAACGATTCAATAGAATTCACTCTGATTATTATTTTAAACATAATAATAATAAACTCAGAGAGAAGAAAAATGCTTTGAACTTCTAAAAAAGTATTTACCCCAGATCTGCAATGCATTTAATTCTTAATGGTGAACAGCCTGTTGCATTCAATTTAAAGCCAGGAATGAGGCAACTACAATTACTTGCATCCAACATTATAATGGAGGTCTTAGCCAGGAGAATAAGAAAAAGAACAAAAATTAAAATTGTAAGTATTTGAAGAAACAGGAGGGTCACACCATTTATAAGATACTATGATTGCCTACACAGGAATTCCAAGAATTTCTAGATGCAAACTATTAAAGCTAATGTTTAGGAAGGACTCTGGATACTAGATATACTTAAAAAAAATAAAAACAAATAAACAATAAACTTTCTAATACACCAGTGCGTTACTGAGTCTCAACAGGAAAGAGCACACTCAAATTACAAGTTTTCAAAGAGGTTTGTGGGTAAAGAGATTAATCACAAACCTGTTAGCAGGGCTTCAGGGTACCACCAGGGGTAGTGCAGGAACTGGATCTGGCAAACAGAGGAGCTGTCTCCACTCCTCAAACTAAAAGGAACTGTATTCCATGGGTTCTAAGATGTTCATTTTTTCATATTTTTAACATCTTTGAAAAATTGTAGGGCTGTGTCCTACCATTAATAACACCTTGCTATTGCTGGTAACCAGTCAACGTTCATGATACAGTTATTATTGCCTGTGCATATGCATACTTGGTCATAGCTGTTCACATTATCAACACATCAACTGAGATGCAGATACTGTTGATCCCACCTATTCTAGTTGGGTCATCCTTTATGACATCTTCTGAAATATTACATTATAATTCCACATTGAAGTAAAAAGTTACTATACATGCAAGGAGAGCATGGAAAAAAAGCAGTGGGGCACATATTCTGTGTTGGAAAAATAACATGGGAAGAGCTCAGAGGAGCACTATAAATTGGAAGGAGTTTGAGGAATACCACAATCAATCCATTTTTCTTATATTTTAATTTTTTGTGTATACAAAGTTATATAAGATTTAAAAAAATCTCTGCCTAAATATGTACAAAATCACTCCAAGTTGCATTACATCACCATTCAACTGGATCATTTTCCTACATAAAATAATGGTTTGTCTTGCAACATATTCTTAGACTCAATCAAGATTGAGTCAGATTTTATTGCTCAGATTATAGAATTTCGAGACAGGATAGTAGTCATCAGAGGAGGTACCATATCCCACAGATCATGGACTGGCAGCTGGATATAATTACTCATGAGATTTAGGTTGATTCCCTTGGGAGGAATGAATACATTAGCAGTTATATTATAGTTGATAGAAGCTTTATTTTGAAGCGTGAGTATTGGGGAAAGCGGTTATGTCGATAAACAAGCCAAGGGGTAGATGGTAGTGGCATTTGTCGTGCATTTAGCATCTGAACCCCCCTTCTATGCCTATAACTAACCATGTCCACCTCACCTTTAGTGGTTAAGTGCTACCGCTTGGGATCTGCTGGCCTAGGATCTTGGGAGCGCTACTGAAATCGGGGAGCCCATGTCAACCGCAGCTTCCTATGACTATCTCCAGTCTTACAGAGAACAGTCACAATAGAGTTTTCCAAAGATGACAGTGTTCCCCTCACCAATGCATTTCTCAGTGCTTTCAGAAAGGCATTGTCTTCTGGGTCCATTCTAGGAATACAGGGAGTGAGTGAGGAACACAGTGCATATAGAAATGTACTCTCAACCTCCCTCCTTCTATTTTACACCAAGGAATTTATGGCATCTTAGCTTTGTTTCGTAGACCACTGGTTAGTCCAAGATCCAGCCAACCAACAAAGCAAACAAATTAGGATACTTCTGGCTACTCAAACTAGTCTAGTGCAATAAAAAATCTCTGTTAACTGCATCCACGTCAATATGTTCAGTACAATCTAAAATTGTGTTGCTTCCTCCTTGGCCCAGCACCCTCAGGGTCTACTTCCATGTGTATTCTTTAGATTTGGTCAATACAAATGAGCAGAACGTCACCTTTGTTTGCCTCTCCCCTTGGGTTTACTTTGTAATTGCCTTCTAGGTATACTGGAACCTGATGCTAGTTCTGCATCCCTAAACTGTGGAGAAGATGGTTTTCCATGTGTACGAGTTCTGGGCCTGCTTCTGGGATCCACACCTCTGCTCCACATCACTGACAAGCCAAGACCTGCAAGTTATATCCTCTGACTTCTCCGTGGGTGAAAAGAGGTGGGAGGGTAAGAGGAAGGGCTGGGACATCTCCCCCTCCTTCTCTGTTGGTGGCGTCTTCAACACCAGCTGCAATTCTTCCAGGGCGCCAACTCCTGCAGGGCAGGCTCGCTGCAGTTCCCGCATCCACTGGTTGACTCTGGGCCCTGGTTCCAGTAATTTCTGCCTCTTCCCCTTGTTCCTGCCTCTGCAAGAAATTGGAGATTCTTCAATCACGGTCATAAAACATCCTTAGCTTTTGAGTGGACTATTGAGCTGAGTAGTTAGGATATGAGCTTGAAGTCTCTATGCCCCTCATACGACTCCATAGCACGGCTGCTCAGCCCCTAGAGCCTTGCTTTCAACGAGCACTTCATTCAGGTGACTGGGACTTTTCACTTAATTGACTGCTTCACCATTGTATGTCTGATCTGTCCAAGTGCTCTGACTTAAAGCTGGGTTTTCACTTCCCTTAGCCTCACTTCTGCTGCTGCTGCACTTAGCTTGCACTACCAATCCCCGGGAAATTAGATGCTGGAGCTGCTGCTCTTTTTACCCTATTACCAAAAAGGGATTCTGCCTTAAGTTTCCCTTTGTTATAGTAACCAGGAGCTTGATTTGCTTTACCCTAATTCCCCATGTAGGAGTTGAAGGGGCCAGCATTTGAGGGGAAACTCTGGGATCCTTTCCTGAGCTGGAAAGGTCCTCTGAGTTCATCTAGTCCAACACCTTCCTTTTCAGATGGGGAAACTGAGACCAAGAGTGGGGAAGGGGATTTTCCAGGGCCAAGCAGAGGTCAGATGGCAAGGCTGGGATTAGAACCCAGAGTCGTGGTCAGGTCAGGGAAGGGTGATGAGATGAATGGAATGTTGGTGGCAACAAGCAGCCTCCACTCCCGACCATGGGAAGTGAAGTGAAGCTCTCAGAGCCCAAAAGACCCTTCCCACCATCCCCCTGACCCACTGCACCCCACACACATTCACAAGGCCAGGATGTCACCATCGCCTCCTTGGGATGTGATGTGAGGAGTTTATGGAAAGAAACTGAGGTCAGACTGACTCTCAAGTTTTAGCTCTGAGAAGGAGAACAGAGAAAACAGCATTGCAAAGAAGCTAAGTGAAGTGAAATAGCAGAATAAAATATAATATAAAATATAAAATAAAATGAAATAGATGTTTTTGCTTTGGTCAGGGGGCCACTTTCTTGAGGTGCCTTCTTTCTCTCTCCATTCACCGATCTTTCTTGCCTCCATGCTCCGCACATCCTTTCTCCCCTCCCTCCTTTCTCTCCATTCCTTATCTCCACTTCCACCTTCTCCCCCCGCCCCCCAACACTGCCTAGGTCCTCCTGTCCTCCTGTACGACAGACTTCTGATGATCCCAAGTGATCGCCTTCGCTATGAGTTGTTAACTGGTCAGCCAATAAAATTTTTAATCATAACCAGTTCTTAGTGATTTCACTACACAATCAATCATGAGCAATTCAAGTAACGTCACTGGAATTCTAAATAAAATGAAGAGATGTTCAATAGGCAGCTCCACCACCACTAAATCAAGTGGCTTTTGCTTGCCTGAATTCACTTCAGTTCTCATCCCAGCTTTAAACATTTTTCTCATAACCACTATTTCTTATACTTTCCTATACACATCCTGAGAAGCACATTAAATAATATTGGCCCAGAGATGTTTTATGTCCCAGAATCCCCCTTTTGGGGGCTACCTAGAATATTTTTTAATAATAAAATAACTAACATTTGTTGAGAACACAATGTGCCAGGCACTATGCTCTCTTTCCACCACCATGACCCAGTTTCTGTACGCTTTTCCCTCACGTTCTCCAGATGCAAAAATGTGGTCCAAGGAACTTCAAATGGCCTATGCAAGGCCTATCCCTGAGGTAGTTAGTTTCTTCCTCTGTAAAAGGTGAGAATGTCCTAGTTACCACTCCCCATTTGGATTTTCAGGGACCATTGCGGTTTGACTGTGAATTCTTTTGTTGTTACTGCCTTTGTGGCTTTGCTGTTTTCGGGTATAATTCCCAGCAGCCCTGGGTAAAGGATGCCCTTGTTTCCTGTTATTTCAGACATCACAAGGACAGAGGAGTCCAAACAAGGGCTACAGAATGAGGATGGAGACACTGATACTTAGAACAAATGGGAACCCATCCTGGGCAGCTGGACTACTGCTTTGTCTTAGCTGAGATCCTTTTTGTGTTCAGGAACAGAAATCAACTCAGACTACCCCAGGCACATTTTGTTGGGAAGATGCAGGGCATCACATGGAATCCTAAATCAGCCAGACCTGGGGAAGGAATGAAGCCAGGGAGTGGGGTGATCAGAGACCTTCTAGTAGTTTCTCTCTCTTTGTCATCTCTGCCTCAACCTTCAGTTCTCTCCTGAACAGCCATCTCTGCTTCTACACTTTCATGGCTGACAATGACCACCCCATCCAAAGGGAACACAGGCTGAGCTAAACCAAAGTCCACTTTGGAGGGTACAGAAGCCCCACCCCTACCTACTCTAGTCATGTTTCCCCCTCCCACCCATTCCCACCACCCACCACATCTGCTCGATGCCTCCCCCCACCCCACCTGCCCCATTCCACACCCAAGATCTACTGTGGGAGCCCGGAGGGAAGAGAAGCCAGCAACTTCCTCCCCTCTCCATACAGTTCTCTGTGTTGTGAGCTTGCCAGGATGCTCTGCTTGGGGATGAATGGGCTCATCTACAGTTCTGGGGAAAGAGACAAATAACAGGGTGTTATAAGAGTTGTAGGAGATGAGGCCAGAGAGGTCACTGAAAGAATTTTGGCAACTCTGAGTGAGACGGGGGTCATCATAGGGCTTTCAGAAGAGGTGTGACACAATCTGATTTCTACTACAAAAGAACCATTCAGGCTGCTATGATGAGAGCAGAATGGCTGAGGGTAGCAGTGGGAAAGTGAGAACAGAAGCACAGGGACAAGCAAGGAGCTATTGCAAAAATTCAGGTATGAGATGATGTCAGCTTGGACCATGATGGCTGACCAGAGAGGAAGGAAAGACATGGTTAGATTTTGGCTGCATTTTGGAGGTAGAACTTGCAGCCTTGACTGATGGGTTTGAAGAGGGATATGAGAGAAAAGGAAGTCAAGCATGGCACCAAGACCATGGAAGAACAGGTGTAGGGAAATTAAGAGTATGACTTTTGAAATGTTGAGTTTAAAAAGACTATTCGCTTGGGGCACCTGGATGGCTTCATTGGTTAAGCATCCAACTTCAGCTCAGGTCACAATCTCACAGCTGGTGGGTTCAGGCCCCGCGTCAGGCTCTGTGCTGACAGCTTGAAGCCTGGAGCCTGCTTTGGATTGTGTCTCCCTCTCTCTCTGCCCTGTCTCTCTCTCTCAAAAAAAAATAAAATAAAATAAACACTTAAAAATGTTTAATAAATAGGGGCACCTGGGTGGCTCAGTCAGTTAAGCATCCAACTTCGGCTCAGGTCATGATCTCACAGTTTCTGGTTTCGAGCCCCGTGTCAGGCTCTGTGCTCTCAGCCAGCTCAGAGCCTGGAGCCTATTTCAGATTCTGTGTCTCCCTCTCTCTCTGACTCTCTGACCCTCCCCTGCTCACGCTGTCTCTCTCTCTCTCTTTCTCTCTCAAAAATAAATAAAGCATTAAAAATTTTTTTAAATAATAAATGTTTTTAAAAAAATTTTTAATAAATAAAATGACTATTCTAGGAGCACCTGGGTGGCTCAGTCAGTTAAGCGCCAACTCTTGATTTCAGCTCAGGTCATGATCCTAGAGTTGTGGGATTGAGCCCTGCCTGGGATTCTCTCTCTACCTCTCTCTCTCTCTGTCCCTCCCTCTGCAAACTCTCTATCTCTTCCTCAAAACAAATAAACTTTAAAAATAAAATAAAATGACTACTAGATAGCTTAGTAGTGACAGTAAATAATGTGAAGATGCTAGGTATAGGGTGTGTGTGTGTGTGTGTGTGTGTGTGCACGCGTGCGTGCAGATATATCATAATTAGACCTAGTTCTGTCTCTTGGTGGCTGTGTGATCTTGGCAAGTCACCCAGCTTCTCTGGAATGTAGACCCAATCAGGCCAACTTCTCAGGGTGTGGGGTTTCTAAAACATGACTATAATTTTTTGACACTACTCCTAACCACAGGTGAAGTGTAATTCCTCTCCCTTCGCATATGGGAAGACCTTAGTGACCAGCTGCTAACAAGTCAAACGCACAAGTGATGCAATGTGGCTTCCAAGGCTAAGTTAGAAAAGCTTCCACCTTGCTCTCCCTCTGGTGATGCTCACCCTTGGAACCTAGCCACTCTGTTGTGAAAAAGCTCAGGCCACAAGTAGAGGCCACGTAGGTGTTCCAAATCACAGCCTCAGCTCCTGCCCCAGCATCCAGTGCCAGGCATGTGAGTGACAGAGCTTTCTCATGATTCCAGCTGTCCTTGCTGATGCCAAGTGGAACAGGGACAAACTGTTCCTGCCAAGCAAGCCCTGCCCAAATTGCGGGTCTGTGAGCAAAATGAATGTGGTTGTTCCGGGTTGGTGTGTTCCGCAGTGATAGATGGCTAACCCGGTAGAAGCTATGAAAGCATTTTGTACACCAGAAAGCCATCTACAGAAACGAATCACTAGTCAGTGGACATCCCGAGCTCCCAGCTACAAGTCCCTCTGAGCTGGGTGTCATCTCGGGCCAGGCTCTGACTCCTTCCAGCAGCAGGTAGCATTCATTCCACGTGATATCTCACAGACATAATCTGGTCCCAGGCCTCCTCTCAAGTCCCCCCTTCCATCAGGTGCCCCCCTTTGCTACCACCCCATAGAACCCCCCAACACATTATATCCAGCTACATCTCTGTGCTTTTTCTCATCCTTTTCTTCCTTTTTTAAGTTTATTTATTTATTTAGAGAGAGAGAGCATGTGAATGTGCATGCACAAGCAGGGGAGGGACAGAGAGAGAGTGAGAGAGAGAATCCCAAGCAGGCTCCACGATGTCAGTGTGGAGCCCGAAGCGGGGTCGATCTCACAAACAGCAAGATCATGACCTGAGCCAAAATCAAGAGCCGGACGCTTAGCTGACTGAACCACCCAGGTACCCCCATCTCATGCTTTTCTTCTGACTAAGCAACCTTTTACCCCTTAGGCTCTAGGGACCTACTTTGCCAATCTTATCCAGGGGAGGACCCGAAACCTTCCTGGGGAAAAGAGCTTCTTCCCACTTCTCTGTGGAAATCTGAAGGCCACTTGCTAAAAATATGCAGGACCCAGTGCCTCCCATCAATACAGTGCCCGCGGATGACCGAGGAGGCAGAAGGGATCCACCACCACCTGCCAACGGAGAGGGAAGAGAGAAGAGGAGCTAGAACAGTCTGCATGAGTTTGGGACGGTGATTTTTGAGGGATCGGATGGTCTCCAGCTCCCTGTGAAGTGTCTGCACCAACTTTTATTGGTACCCAAACGTACCTCACTTATGTTCAAGGATAAGTCCTTTTCCACCACAGCCAGGCCGTTCTGGGGACCCTCAACCCTCTCCGTGCTCCTGCTGAGCTCACTCATCCTTCAGGCCCTGATTGCCACAGAGTGCCCACCAGGCACAGCTGCTGTTGGCCACACCTGCGGCCCTGCCGCCAGAGTCCTGGGCAACGCCACTGCCCCTGCTCCATCGCAGGGCACAACCTGCACAGGAAGCTCTTGTTTCTTGGGGGATAACTGAACACCGCAAGCACGCTTTGTCAGGGTCTTCCCATATTTTGATCTGGTGCCAGAACATTCCTTCCCATGCCTCCCCCTCCCACCCCCAGGCCCGGCAGCACTCTGATGCAGGAGGCTCCCTCCGTGTTACAGGGATAACCTGGATGCTCACAGACCTTATCAGCGTGCAGGGATGAAAGAGGCCATGACATCATTTGGACACACATGTTGCTACTTCAATACTGTGTCCTCCTAGCCCAGGTAAACTGCAGGTCTCAGTGTGTGTGCCCCGCGTGCTACCCCTGCCTTTTCACTCCTAAGAGAATAGAAAAACTGGTCTCCCTCCACTATGCCATTCCCTTAGCCAGGAATCATTGCTGGATCCTAAGGTGACACATTATTTAGATTGTTGTTTTGTTTTGTCTACGTCTAAGAATACACACAGGCGCTGGAGCCAGAGTCATGACCCGCCTATATCATTCAGACTCTGAGTTGAGGCTCGCTCTTAATTTTAGGTTTCTTCATGCATTCAGCACCTAGCTACCGAGTACCTGTGTTTAAGGAACTATGGCAGTAACTTGGCATATTAATTTGTATCTTTACAATCTTACAGATTACTGCTATCTTCGTCGTTTAAACAATGTACATTCATCAGGGCGCCTGGGTGGCTCAGTTGGCTAAGTGTCTGACTCTTGCTTTCGGCTCAAGTCATGATCTCATGGTTCATGAGATCCAGCCCCGCAGTGGTCAGGCAATGCTCTGACAGCGTGGAGTCTGCTTGGGATCCTCTCTCTCTCCCCCTCATTCTGCCCCTCCCCCTCCCCATCGCTCAAAATAAATAAATAAATTTTTTTAAAAAAAGAAAGGAACAGGGGCACCTGGGTGGCTCAGTTGGTTAAGCGTCCGACTTCGGCTCGGGTCAGATCTCATGGTTCATGGGTTCGAGCCCCACATCGGGCTCTGTGCTGACAGCTCAGAGCCTGGAGCCTGTTTCAGATTCTGTGTCTTCCTCTCTCTCTGCCCCTCCCCCACTCATGCTCTGTCTCTCTCTGTCTCAAAAATAAATAAACTATAAAAAAAAATTTAAAAAAAAAAAAAAAGAAAGGAACAACATACATTCGTCAACATACATACAGGCCCAGGGCTGGAGGTCAGAAGACTGCAATGGGTATACAGGCCCTTCTGGAAGTCCTGAAGGAGAATTCATTTCCGGGCCTTTTCCCGCTCCTAGAGGCCACCCATGTTCTTTGGCTCATGGCCCTATATCATTCCAAACTCTGCTTCTGTCCTCACGTCTCCTTCCCTGACTCTGACCCCCCTGCCTCCCCCTAACAGGGACCTTTGGATTGTATTGGGTCTCACTTACAGAGACCCTTGTGATTACATTGGGTCTGCCCAGATAATCCAGGATAACCTCCTCCATCTCTAAATCCTTAATTCAACCACATCTGCAGAGTGCCTTTTGCCACATAATGGAAGTAATATATTCTGAGGTCGGGGAATAAAGATATGAATATCTTGGGGCACCTGGGTGGCTCAGTCAGTTGAGCGTCCAGCTTTGGCTCAGGGCATGATCTCACGGTTGAGTTCGAGCCCCCTGTCAGGTCCTGTGCTGACAGCTCAGAGCCTGGAGCCTGCTTCAGATTCTGTGTCTCCCTCTCTCTCTGCCCCTCCCCCACTCATGTGCTGTCTCTCTGTGTCTCAAAAATAAGTATTAAACATTAAAAAAAATTTTTTTAATTAAAAAAATGACATGAGGGGCGCCTGGGTGGCTTAGTCGATTAAGCGTCCGACTTTCGCTTGGGTCATGATCTCGCGGTTCGTGGGTTCTAGCCCCGCGTCGGGCTCTGTGCTGACTGACAGCTCAGAGCCTGGAGCCAATTTCAGAGTCTGTGTCTCCCTCTCTCTCTGACCTTCCCCTGCTCACGCTGTCTATCTCTCTCAGAAATAAACATTTAAAAAAAATCTTTAAAAAAATGACATGAATATCTTTGGGGAGCCACTATTCTACCTGCCATACTGGGTATCCAGTTGAATGGATTCTATCTAAAGGATGCATGCTCTTTTCCTGCAATCGCTCTGGCACTCACTCTTTCTCTCCCGGTTTGCCAAACACACTCGTTCATAGCTGATTCCTAAACATGGGCCAAGTTCAAGTTCTTTTCTCAAGAGCTTCTTCTTCAGTTCCCCTTCCTGGGGACCCCTTCCTCAGAGGTAAGGCCCCTGGCTCTCTTCTTAGCATCACAGAGAGATAAGGTAAGAATATTGAGTCCATGGTACATATGTATACATCCACATATAATCCTGGATAAGTTTTCTGTCGCTTCCACTTGCGCTTGCAGGCCACTCTCCACCCTGCCCTGTACAGCAGGTGGCTGATCTCCACAAACCACATCAGTGAATGCTTTGGTCCCCATGGTTCTTCTTGGGTTCAGCCAATGGGAACTCTAGCAGGATTTGGGAGAGAGGAAGAGAGTGAAGGCAGGGTGTGCCTCCCTGCGGGGCTGTCCTGGGTGGCTGCATTCCTCACTGGAGGCCTCAGACCCTGTGGGCTCAGGCAACTTCTCTTTCCTCCCAGACTTTCGGGTCATAGGACAGACCCACGTTCCACACTATCTCTTGTGGTTTCCCCGAACTCTGCCCACACCTTTGTAAAAGATCCTTCATTAAACTTTTCTCAAATGACCCAATGTGAGTATGTCAACTAGTTTTTTTATGGGATTCTGACTGTTACAATGTCTAAAACATAACTCAGATACCCCTCAAGCTTCACAGGCCTAAATGAATGATCTCATGATATAATTTAGATCCGGGTGTTGGCAGCTCAGTAATCCCACACCTGAGTCACTGCACAAACTCAGTTCCCTTTCAACCTTCTGGAATTCTGGACTGCCCAGGGACTGCTCAAAATTGGCCACTTCTCACATTTATTTCCCCTATGCTTCCACTGCTTATGCTGTGGTCTAAGACACCATTGACGGAATGGAGTTTTCTAGTTCTTTGGGGATCCATGCTTTCATGAGGCCTGGAGGCCCCCCTGCCCTTGGATGTATAAAACACCCCAGTACTTTTCTCTAAGCCAAATTAAGGTGGTTTGGGCAGGCTGTAGATATGTGACAAAGCCATGTGGCTCTGAATCTGACTTAACCTATACATTGGGTACACAGATACCTTCTTTCCTGATCAACCATTTGCCAACCCTGCTTCTGTGCCAAGAGTCCCTTCCTCTAATTTACTGAGAAAAATGGAGTCACTGGACCGGAATTCTGGGGGCCCCACACCATCCCACATCCACAAATATGTCCCTGTCACCATTCATCCCCACCACCTTCTTCGTCACAGAAGACATGTTTCTCTTTCTGTTCAAAGCTCACTTCTGCATCTTTGTTCTTGATCTCATGTCCTCCTGTCTGCCCTCCTCTCTCCAGCACCAGGAGCTAATTCTTCTTTCCACATCTTTGAACTCTCCTTTACAGAAATATTCCCCTTTGCTGGTAACTGTTCTCAAAGTTTTCCCAGAGGGAAGAAGTGGGGGGAGAGGAGGAGGAGAGGAGGAAGAAGAAGGACTCCATAGTTCTAGAGTTGGCTATTTCTGCCTCCCCTTCCCTTCTCCTCTAAGTTACCCAAAAGAGCTGCCTTACACTTGTAGCTCCATATCCTCATTTCTCATCCTCAACCCACTGTAATTTTACTCCTGCCTTTCTTGGGCCAAGAAACTTCTTAAATGCCAATCCAATGGGCACCTTTCATCCTCATCTTATGGGACTTCCCCCATTGCATTTAACTGTTTAGACCCAAGAGTCCTCCATGTCCTCTCCCCAAGGGTACGGTCCCTGTAGCAGAAACTTTCAACTTCCCTCCATGGGTTCTTTTCCCTCTTTCTTCCCCCCCGCCACCGCCACCCCTGAGTTGTAACAGATAACACATGGCTGCCCTGCTGGATTCTACATCCCCCAGGCTTCCCACAGCTAAGTATGGTGATGTAGCTATGGTTTGTTGTCAACAGGAGGTGAGCAGAAGCAATGTGGCGGCTTCCTTGGCCTTTGGGGCTGTGGACTCAGAAATGGGAGCCTCATTTTAAGAATAGTAGTATCAAACCACCAACCTGGGTCCCAGATGACTCTTTGGGACAGAGCTGGCCCTGCCAGCTGTGGACTACTCATATCTAGACTTTTCATGTGAGAAATATAAACTTACATCCCATTTAAGTTAGCCTGTGTCCTAAGTAATATAGTATTGATTCAAGAACAGTCAATCTGTAGGTGTCCAATCTAATTTAGATACTCTTACACTCTCTTATAGCACCCTGTACTTCTCCTTTAAAGCACGTATCACCACTTGCAATTAAATAATTATTTGGGTAATGTAGTGTTCGCTATTGATTGCCTTCCCAACAGCTATCTCCCTTCCCTCCTTTTTATCGCATGGAAAATGTCATTCAGGTATTAATGGCTTCCTCCTTCAGACTCGTGCTACATGAAAAGATGAGAGTAAGCCCATCTGATCGTCTCTCTGAGAGTCTGAATTAAGAAACAAATAATAATAATGAGAGGGACCAGCAGTGAGTAACAAAGCAGGCAGATTGTGCCCTTGATGACTTGTATATCGTGTCTGCTGAGGATTTGCAGCCTCCTGGATCCAGGATCGTGTCCCACTTCTAGTCTCTCTTCTTGATCTTCTGTAGACAACATCTATAATTATCCCTAAATACACCATCTTTCCCTGGGCTAACAGGAGTGCCCACTTGTTTCTCATAATTGAGCAGGCCTGGATAAAGCAGTAACTTTGGGTAACTTTATTCAACAAAGGTCTTTGAACACCTACTATGTCCTAGACACTGCTGCACTCACTAGGGGTACTAGGGAGAACAGATGGGCTACCTAAAGCATCTCTCTGAGAAGCAAAGTCAACTACACACCTCTACCTGCTTAGAATTCTTCAATGGCTTCTAACTGAACTTCAGAACAAAGCCCTAAATCCTTATGGTTTACAGGCAACCTTGCATAATACATCCTTTGTCTCTGCTTGAACCTCTATCCTGTTACCTTACCCTTCTTTCCACTTACACCAGATCAGATCACTTTCAGGTCCCCCAGCGTGCAATCTTCTCTCATGTTTGCAAGCTTTTGTACATACCCTTCCATTTACTCAAGCATGGTAAGCAAAGGTACGAGGCAAGGATAAGGATGGTGATGAGGGTAACAATAATACTACCACCTGAGCACTTATATGTACTTTAAATGTATTCTTCTTAGTTTTCATAACAATGTCACAAGGTAGGTTCTGCTTTTCCCATTTTACAGATGAAGAAACAGAGGCTTCGTGAGTTTAGTAACCTGCTTCAGACCACATGCTTAAGAAGTGGCAAAGCCAACATTTGAAGCCAAGCCTTTTTGACTCCAAAGACAGGCTGTCTAGGCCAGCTGTCACATCTCTGCCACTCTTTCGAGCTGACCATCTGGAGGCAGACAGGCTGGGGTTGGAATTCAGGACTCCACCACTTCCTGAGTGGGTGGCCTTGAGCAAGTCATTCAATTTCACTGAGCCTCAATTTCCTTATTTGTCGAATGAGGCCAGGAGTAGAACTTCCCTGAGAAGGTTACGGTGGCGTTAAAATGAAAGCATACATGTTAAGGCATGCCTGGACCAGTGCACTTGGTAGATATGGTTTCCTTGTCACCATTATTACCTTCTCCACTTAGGCAAGTAGCTCTCTCCCTCACCCTGTCCACGTTAGAGCCCTGCATCTTGTCACAGACACGGCCTAAGAGCTGCTTCTCTGCCGGGCCTCCTGGGGCCAGGCCTGCACAGATCTGTGGAAGGAAGCTTGGGCCGGCACAGGAATGGCCTGTAATTGATCCCAGTTAGAGGTGGATAGGCCCTGTCCTCCTCGGCTGGGGCCTCAGGAAGCAGGGCGCTGCCTGATTTATGTCCCTGCTGCACCGAGGATGACCTGGTGACCTCTCTACGTGTCCTAGCATCAGACAAGGCCATAAAACGGAATTGGTATTGCACGTTTGTTCCTATCAGGGCCGACTTGTACAGTGGTGCACCCAGCTTAGGTCAATCCCCTGCAGGGCCTCCGCAGGAAAGGCTGGTGTGTGTGGCCGCTCTGTGCGGCCAGGCGCCGGAAGTTCAAGGACGGTGTGCAGAAGGGAAATCACAATCTCATATGCTTTCGGGGCTTCTGTGACCATCCTCAGTGAAAGATGCCCAATCCACATCCTGAACCTCCAGGTCCGCCCCCCCCCCCGGCCTCAGACCCAGTATCAGCGGCCTGCTGGATGTGCTTCCCCGTGCACATCCCTAAGGCCCCCATCTGCACTCGTGAGGTTCACCTCTCTGCTGGTTCTTCTCCCTTCGTGCGTTTGCACCACACTTGGGCCAAAGAGGAGCTTCCTCCCTGGCCTGGTGCAGCTTCTTTGTGCAGACTCCTTGATAGCTCTGACCACCCCGTTTTGTGATTAGAATAACTTATTGCGGGCTTCACCATTATCTGTATCTCTGTCTCCTCCAGCAGACTATGAAGTCCTAGAGGTAAGAGACCACATCTGATTCATCTTTGCAGCCCCAGGGCCTAGCGTAGAGCCTGGCACAGAGGACCTGCCATGAACCTTTGATGAATGAGTGAGTGAATGGATGGATAAATGGATGGATGGATGGTTGAATGAAAGAGCATAGATGTGTATCTTTCCAGGTAGTTTTCAAATAAAGAAGAGGCCTTCTGAGAAGGGACACCCAAAGTGTGTGTGTGTGGAATAATGAAATTAGATGTCAGCATCCTACAGCCACGTTAACCTTATTAATTGCATGCTCTGAGCTATACTAGGAGCTCTTCCATATACAGATGACGAGACCCAGAGAGGTTAAAAAACTTCCTGAAGGTGAACAGTGATTTAGTGGCAGAGCCCCTGGACCAGCCCCCAAACTTCCTATGTCTACTGTCTGCAGCCTTTTCCTCTCTGTGTGCTGACCTTTAGTGAGCCCTTCACGAACTCCAGAGCTTGGCTTCCAGAAACAGAAAGCAGTGGGTCTTCTGGACTAGCTATGGGGTTTCATTAACAACGAAGTAATCCCATAGCAGAAAAATTGAGATGAGCTTCTCAGAATTTGCTGTTCTAAAAGAAACATAAGACTATATGACTGTGTGGACCTTATCTTCTCCTCACCTGCGAAATAGGAATAAGAATAGCATCTGTCCTGGCGCAATGCATGTTTTTCATTTTAGGCTCTTGTGATAGGTTGTATTATTATTCCCAACTATTTGTCGGACTCTCAGTAAAAGGATTCTCCATCTCTGACCATAGCAATGAGACTCACAGTGCTTCTCTGTAAGGAGACTATACGTCACTGCTCCCTTGACGTCTGCCTAGGCCATTTGCTTCCTTTGGCCAATAGAACATAAATAGAAGTGGCATATGCCACATCCCAGCAGAAGCCTCAAGAGTCATTGCAAGATTCAGCCATTGCATTTTCGCTTCTGTCTCTGGAATGAGATAGGGGCCACTCCTTCAGTCTAAGACCCAGAATGGGAACACATATAAGAAAGAACCTCAAATGACCTGCTGCTGTCATGTATCATAAATAAGAAATAAACCTTGTTGTTATTACCACCATGGGGTGGTTTCTGCTGCATCGCCTAGCAAATGCTGATTAATAATCTTTTGCGTATAATCTAGACAGATTTGGTTGGGACATCTTAAAACAGAGGATAGGGTTTGTGGCAATGATATCCACAAAATGCATCAAATCCCAGGGGGTCTTAGAGCTAAGTATTGGGCAGTAGCTGGGTAAGCAGTCATAATAAGAAACTTCAAAATAAAAGTCTTAAACATGGTACACATTTATTTCTCTCCTAAAACAGAAGATGTAAGTGGATGGTCCAGGGTCTTCAGGAAGCTCAGCTCTGTGAGCTCCCCCAAAATCCAGTTTCCCTCCAACCTGCGGCCCCTGCTACCGTCCATGATGTTCTCCTCATCTGCACCATGTCCTCATTCCAGCCTGAAGGAAGGAGGAGAGAGAGAGAGAAGGAACAACCAGTGTTCCTGGTCGTAAGGATGTACAGAGAAGCTGCCCACACCACTTCTGCTCACAGGCTCCTGACCAGATCTTTATATGGCCATGGCTGTGTGATTCAGGGCACAGGTGTGTGTCTCAGCCCGTTTCCAGCCAAGTGACCATGAGCCCTGATGAAACACAAAGGGGACTTCCTGTTAGTAAAGGAGAGAAGGGAACAATTTGGTGGTGTTTGGAGCAGCCTTACGTAGGCTCATGAGAGCCAATCACATGTATTGCCCTCCCTCCAATTCCATATTCCTTGATATGACTTCTTGAAATCAGCCTTGGTGGAAGTATTTACACCAAAGAAATCGGCAAATATTACCAATCTGGATTTCCCTCCCCCAACCCCAACCTGCCAGAGAGCCTACTGCTAGACATTTTGCCAGCACAGAGGGTACAGATACTGGCAGGCAATTACACTCTCTGCCACAGTTAGACCACTTCTTCTTTCTTTCCTTTTTTTTTTTTTAACATTTTATTTATTTTTGAGAGAGAGAGAGCAAATGAGCAGGGGAGGAGCCGAGACAGAGGGAAACAGAGGATCTGAAGCAAGCTCTGTGCTGACAGCAAAGAACCTGATGTGGGCTCACATCATCTCACAAACTGTGAGATCATGACCTGAGCCAAAGATGGATGCTCAACCCACTGAGCCACCCAGACACCCCTGGGCCAGTTTTTCTTGGTGTCTCTGTTGTCTTCTCTCACTCCCAAGCAGCTTCCTCACCTTCCGCTCTACAAGAAGTCCTCTTTGGTTCAAATTTGGGAGTGCAGCTCATCTTTCTTGCCTCTTCCTTGCTCTAGATTGCCTTTCCTGGGCCAGATGCCTACGCCTGGGCTTCTCAGCTATGTCCGGGGTGGAGGGGCTGGATGGGGATCCTTCCCAAAGCTGCCTTCAGAGGGGCTGTGGGCAGAACTGACCCCAGAGCAGACACTGTGCGGCTGAGGAACAAAAGTTCTTTCCCTGACCCTACCACAGAGTTTAGGTTGTAGGAGACCATCCTTATCCAGTTTGTCGAGTATTCTTTTTTATTGTGGCCAAATACACTTAACATAAAATCTACTATCTTAACCATTTTGAAGTGTACCATGCAAGTTACATCAAATGCATTTGTAATGTTGGACAGCATTACCACCATCCATCTCCATATCTCTGATACTCCTTTTTGTGCCTCTTGTGACTAGATGGCCCAGTTTGGTGAGAGATGTACTCGGCAAGGTAGCAGAGTGCCTCTGGCTGAGGCACGGCTGTATCCTATATCACAAGGGCAGGGAGTGGTGGTATAGACAGGACAGTTCACACTCTCTCCCAAAAATAAATAAATAAACTTAAAAAATTTGTTGAATGAATGAATGAATGAGTAAACAAATTAAATCAGTTAATTTCTTTAAACTTTACCCTTTTTCCTAATACACATGGTGGAAGATGTCCACAGCCAACAGCTCCTAACATCACTTCCATTCAAGAGAGCAGCCAGAGGCAGGCAGCAAGGCTTCAGCTCCACTCCAGGGTCTTGGAGGTGGGATGTGATTGTCTCAGCTTGCCTGCCAATAATCTGTAGCCTGGGGTGAGGGGCGGAATCGCAGGTGTGTTTAGCTGTTCTTCTCCTGGCCCTGTGGTTAGGGGAGAGGCAGAGCCACTCCTAGAACATGGATACAGAGGAAACAGTAGACAGAGGTACCTTCTACATGTGATTTGTCTGATGTCACTTTGTTAAGCAAAAGGCATACCAAATCTAAATGATTCCTTTGTTCTTTCCATTATTCTCCGTTTCAAGCAACGAATGAAGGTCATTATTATGCCAGAGGGACACCAGAGGGGAAGCCCAGAGCTTCAGACTCCAGTGAGAGATTGGAAGCCAGTGAGTAGTACAGTGTTTCCCAATCCTGGCTTCCCTGTTAGACTGTAAACTGGGGAGGACTATGTGTGTCTAGCATGGGTCCTGGCAGATAGGAGTACTCAGTAATTAATGAAGGAAGAGGGGAAGAAAGGAAGGAAGGAAAGAAGGGAGAAAGGGAGGGAGGAAGGAGGGAAGGAAAGAAAAAAAGAAGGAAGGAGGAAAGGAAGGAGGGAGGGAAGGAGGGAGGGAAGGAGGCAGTGAGGGAGGAAGGGAGGGGGGCAGGAAGGACTGTGCTTCTAAATCACTTGCACTTTGATAAAAATAAAGATTACAATAGTAAGTAACATTTATTGAGCACTTAGTATTTTGAGATTTGGCATGTATTAAATAATCTGCCATCGAGTCAATAGGCTGAATATTATTATTACCTTTTATAGATAAGATACTGAGGCACAGAAAGATGGAGATGTTCCAACAAGTTCACCGGGTTAGTGGCAGAACCGTCGCAAATCCAAGCAGCCTGGTTCCAGAGCCTCCGAGTGCAGCCCCTGCATTGTACAGCCTCTCAAGATGTCAGCAGCGCACCCCACACCTAAAGCCTCAGATCCCCTGAGGGAGGGACACGGGAATCTGCATTGGAACGAGTTTCAAACATGTGATTCTGATGCACAGCCAGAGTCAGATCTAAGACTGTAGATCTAAAACGCAGAAGCACTCCTGGGGCCACGTGACTAGAACAAATAAGGCCGTTTCCTGGATTTTCAAGTTTGTCTGATCATGTGAACACGAGGCCTGCTGAATAATGTTGACTGATTGTGTACTTTTGGGAGGGAAGAACCCCAACCCTGATCAATCACAAAGAACCCTCTGGAGAGTTGTGAGCAGAAGGCCAACTCAAGAGACCTGCCCATGGGACATTTTCCGAAGGGGCTGCAGCCACTGGCCACCGTCCTTGGAACTCTGAGTACCTGCCTAGTTCCTGGACTTTGATCTCCCATCTGACCTCCTTCTCACCCCTGCTCTGATCTGACAACTCCTGCTGGGTTGACCCCATCTCTGACCCCAGCCCGCCTGGGCTTTCAGTCTCGCTGCTCCAGGCTGATGTCTCACAGGATGACAGCCTGAGGGAAGATAATATTTGCATCGGCCCCAATAACGGGAGCAGAATGCCACCTCTTCTAATGATGTAATGACAAATGGAATATTCATGTCAAAAGAACTGTGACTTTCAGGGTGGAATTCAGGTACTCCCAAACCAACTCTGTGTCCATCACCGAACGTGGAATGTCAAAACAGGGAGAGATAAACAGGCCTTCGTCCTAACTGAAGCAATGTTCTTTCATTCATGGAGTAAATGGCTATTGAGAGCCAATTCCATGACGGTTTCCGTGTCAGCACCGGGGACAAAAAAGATGAACAAGACATTGTCTCTGCCCTCAAGGAGTTTCTGTATGCCTGATTCCCCTGTGGCACCCAGAGAAGATGATGCGTCAAAGATTAGCCAAATAATTGGTCCAAAGAGAAAAAAGGCTGCAAGATTGCACTTTCAGACATGGAATAGCTCTAGCTTTGTTCAAGTTTCCAAAGTCTCTCAATGATGGGACCTGCCTATGGAAGTTTGGGGAAACCAGTAACGAGCCTCAGACACAAACACCTTTTAAAAACCTAGATGTATCTGTGCATCAGAGGTTTAGACCGGGGGGTGGGTAGCCTTCTTGGTAGGCATCAAAAGGGCTCCGGATTGGGGCTTGGGTTACCCCATTCTAATCGTGGCTATACGATTGATGTGTAATCTCGGACAACTCATATTCCCTCTCTGCGCCTCAATCCCCTCAGACCATTTCTGTTCTCTCTGAATATCCAGCTGTTCAAAGAGTATTTGATAAATGTCTGTTGAATGAATGAATGAATCTCTAAAGTGCCTTCTAGCTCTGACATTGTGAGTCTATAAGCTGGAGATATCTTTGGGAAAGAACGAGATTGGCCAAGAAGAAAAAGTTTAGTCACATTTCAAAGGACCCAGGGTCAAACTCCATTATGCAAATATGATCTGCTCCTTATGGACAACCTCTCCTTTCTCTTCATCCCCTTCTTTCATTTTCCATCTCCTCTACACATATTGTTGTGGGTTGAATTATGTCCCTCAGGAAAGATATATTCATGTTCTAACCCTCTGGCACTGGTGAATGTGACCTTATTTCAAACTGGGGTCTATAGATGTAATCAAATTAAGATGAGGTTATACTGACTGAGGGTGGGCCCTACTTCAATAGAACTGGTGTCCTTACAAAGAAGAGGGAAATTGGGACACACAGGGACAGTGTCATGTAAGGGTAGAAGCAGAGATTGGAGTAATGCGTTACAAGCCAAGGAATGCCAAGCATTGCCAGCAGTGACCAGAAGTCAGGAGAGAGGCATTGAATAGCTTCTCCCTTTGAGCCCCTGGGAAGAAACTGACCCTGTTGAGACCTTGATTTTGGACTTCTGGCTCCTGAATTGTGAGAGAATCCGTCTGTGTTGTCTTAAGCCATCTAGCTTGTGGTACTTTGTTACGGCAGTCCTAGGAAACTAATATAGGTCTCCAAGGCCATTATTTGGAAATCACACCACTGATGCATGTTAACAGAGCCCTAAAAAGCACCCACGGCCCTGACAGCTCTCCAAATGTTCACTGCAGATGAGTCATCGTTGTGCCTATTGTGGATCTCTGAAACCAAGAAGCCTGACACTCCCGTGGGGGAAGGAAGAAGACCTTCCACACCATTAGTTAGCAGGAAGAGGATGATGGGGGTGGGGAGGAGGGTTCCCAGCTGCTTTCCTTCCCCACTGGGGACAGCCCCCAAAAGGGGACTATCATCCCCATTAAATGTCACCGCCATTCACTTTCAGTCCTTCAGTAAGCACATGTGAGGCACTTACACTCAGTCCTGGGGGTTGCTGGACTCTGGGGGAGAGCATGTGTGTGTGGATGGGGAGGGATGCTAAAGAATTAGAACACACATTCCGGGAATTACATGAGCCACGCCGGAGCAGGGGGCTTGGGGCATGGTGGGTGGCTAGCACGGACTTGAGAATCAGTCCTGCTTGAATCCTGGTCCTGTCACCGCCTTCCACTGTGATCTTGGACAAGTTAGTTACTTCATCCCCCTTGGGCCTTCGTCTTATTTTAAGTGTTAAATAAGATGATGTGTATAGCACAAGGCCAGAGTTAGTGCTCAATAACTTATTTTCATTGTAGGAGAGCAAAGATGGTCACCAGAAACAGCTCAGTAAAAGAGCAAGATGATTATGATCAAGGAGGACCCCCTCACCTCTTGCCAGACACCATCTGATCAAATGCTCAGAGGAACTCTGGGAGGAAGTTAGTCTCCGTTTACAAATAACATAACTGTGGCTTAGGAATGTAAAAACTTGGCCAAGCTCACAGAACAAGGAAAGTGGCAGAGTCAGGGTTCAAACTGAAGCACACATTCTTATTCTGGGCAACCTTTATTTACAAGGCCGAATGGGGAGGGCAGTGTACAGCATATAGTTGAGGGACAGAGAGAGGGCCTAGGGCAATTTGCTTAAGGTTGGGGTTGCCTTGAAAGTATGTTGTTTGTATTAGACTGACATGTTTATTTTGTTTCATTAGCAAATACATCTCTAGTGCTTCATATAGGGCATTCCAAGTACTTTATGTCAGTAACTCATTTATCTTCACAGGACCCTGGAAGGTGGGTACCGCATTATTCCCATTTTGCAGATGTGGAAATTGAGACACAAGGAGGCTTAAGCAACTTTTCTGAGGCAGTGGAAGCAGGATTCACACTTGCTTCTTTAGCTCTAAGAGACTAGGCTCTTAACCGTTGTTCTAGACTGCATTATCTTTTGGGGTGATGGTGGGTCAGCTGCCAGGGGAAGGGGAGAGAATTAACACCCCCTACACAAGCTCCCCTTTGGTGCTATTGCTGCAATAAGACCATGAGTAATTTGACCCTATAAGGTAAATGGCAGGATGGGGGCTGTTTAGCCCTGGGATTCTCTGAGTCAACAGCTTTTCATCCCTGCCCCACTTCCTGAAAACTCTTTGCTCCTCAGCTTTGGAAACCCTTTGAGCACAAAGAGCTCATTTCCTGTGGCCAGGAAGGACGATCGAGTTCCTGATGACAGCTCATCTCCCTCATTAAGGCGCTCATAAAAGTGTTTCAAGGAGCCTGACTTATGGCTCCGCTGTTTGTCAAGATTCCCCTTCTGCAAGGAGCCACTCTGGTAATTTGGTGCTAGGAGATGTGCAAGAGGAACCAGCTCCTTTGAGTCCAGGAATTATTTATGATCCTAAGAAGAAGGAATGTCATTGGAGAGATAACAAGCNGTGCAGCTTCAAAATGCCAAAGCCAGCCAGGAAACCTGGAGAGATTCTGTACATGTGGGTTGTCTGTTCCTATGAAAGCTCCTGGGGCAATAACAGCTAACAATTATGGAAGTTTTACTGTGAGCCATTTACTTGTGCTAAATGTTTTTTTATATGTTAATCCATTTCATTCTCACACTGTTCCTATCTTATTTTACAAATGAGGAAATTGAGGCACAGAGGGGTTAAAAAATTTAGGCAAGGTCACACATTAGTGGGTAGCCAAGTCAGCATTTTATTCCACATAAGTCTGCCTCCACAGTTGTGCTTCTGAACACCAAACAGTTTAGGAGGAAATTCGGTTTTAAATCAGCCCAATAAGATGAAATGTACATATATTCAAAATTGCTTTTGATAATCTCTTAAAATGCCTATAAAGCTTAGCATATTTGGAGGCAAATGTCCTTGTCCAGTGATCAGAGCACCACTGAGCTAACCTATAGGGAGGAGCAGAAAGAAAGTTCAAATGCAGATGCTTACATTTTTAAACAAGTCTGCCTTTAGGCAAACTATCAGATCCGTAGGGGTAAAAAATCAAGAGGCAGGGAATTATAGAGTGTATTTATCCACCTGCAGAGGTGACTCTGTTCCCTTTTAATATTTAGCCTCTGTGACCTTAACACATATCACTTGTCACGTGATATTTTGCTGGCGGAAGAGAGAATGTAGTCACATTTTAAGAGGAGAGGTGTGAAAGTTCTGTTCTGGAAGTCCAAGTCCAAGCCTAAATGATAGGAACCTGGTATGATGAGACTTCATGAGACTAGCTTTGGAGCCAGATAAACCTAGACTTGAACCTAAATCTGCTATTAACTAGCTGTGTAGTCTTGGATAATTTGCTTAGCTTCCAAAAGCCTCAGTTTCTTAACCTGTAAAATGGTCATAGCAATACCACTGCATTGAAAAGATTGAATTTAAAAGTTTATAAAGTAGTGAGTTTGGGTATAAATCATAGTAATTAAGTATTAGCCCTTAATAGCTATTTGACCCGAGACAGGTCATGTTACCTCTCTGAGCCTCATTTCTCCTCATCTGCAATATGGAGGTAACTGTTCTTCCTACTGACCTCAAAGGTCATTGTAAAGAAACACTACAGTACTGTACAAAGGTTGTATGAGGATCTTCCCAGCCACTTAGTATACCTAGAATAGTGAGGAGGAGCCGGGAGACCCCTGCTGGAGAAAACAACTCAAGAGAGTCCCAGGCCTGAAGTCAGAAATGGACTCAGATCGCCGCTTTTAACATTTCGCGTGGCTGTGTGACTTTGGGTGAGTGACCTAGCCTCTCTGGGCTTCCACTTTCCCTTCTATCAAGTGGGGTTAACAGTACCGACATCTCAAGGTTACCCCCAGAGAATCACGTCCAGCAGAAAAGTGTTAGGCACGTGGTAAGCGCTCGATAGCTGTTTGCTGAGTGTGAGTCCTTCTGAGAGTAGCCAAATTCAGCCCCTCTCCCTCCGCAGGGTGGGAGAAGTGCACGGTGCCTCCACACAGAATTCAGGTAGTAGAGATGCTCCCGCGGGGCCACTGGGCTCCAGTGCCTCCCCACTCCCCCGCCCTCCCAGCCGTTGCCATAGCCACCGGTTCAGGCCCGGAGCAGCACCTAGGCGTGTTCAGCCCAATCCCCGCCTTCCAGAGTGACCATTGGCTGGAGAGGCCACGTGACGCTCGCTGGTATGCTAATATATGGTAATCGCCCCCACGCCCCTCCTCCCCGGGCTGTGTCCGAGTAGCCAGCAGGGTGCGCGGCGCCGAGCCGAGGGGGCGGGCTGAGGGGCGGCCCCCGGGAGAGAGCGGCCAGGTGGAGGAGGAGCGCGAACGCGACCGCAGGTAACGGGCGGGCGCGTGCGCGCTGGGGCCGGCTAGTGGCG
>NW_027530853.1:526767-659534 GCF_008692635.1 Crocuta crocuta | reverse complement strand
GAGACCCGAGGGTCGGGCCTGACCTCGGCGTCCCCCACACAGCCGGGCCTGACAGCCCAGCCGCCGGCACTTTGGACCCGGAGTCCCGCTGGGGCCCCTTGTGGGGCGAAGGCGAGATTGGTGCTTAGGGGGCACCGGCGGAGGGAACTGGGGACTGTCGGTGCTGGGAGGAGAGGACAATCCCCTAAAGGAAAAGCAGGCTCCAAGATTTGCCAGGTTTGAGAAGGAGGGATGCCCAGGCAAGGCACCGGCCCCTTGTTTTCTATGCTGGGTGATGACCTGACACTCATGGGCAAAGGTCACTGCCCGACACCTGGATCGGGTCTGTCGTGTCCAGAGGAAGCGACTGTTCTGCGTGAGTTTCTAACAAATTTCTTATAAGGCAAGGTTTAAATTCATCGTTCTTCCTCACCCTTCTAGGTCTGCTACAGAAGTGTGTTCTTTTAATTATCTGGTCCCCCCCTCCCCCCAGCCACCACCAGTTCGCTAAGATCTGTGGCAGCTTTAGACTCACAGTGTCATTTAGCTTGAGCTACAACAGAAATGGTCGGATGGACCATGTGCCACTAACGTTAAGCTTGCCCTGGGAGCTTCTTGGAAGTGTGTGTGTGTGTGTGTGTGTGTGTGTGTGTGTGTGTGTGGTGGGGATGTTGCTATCATCAGTGGGGATGAAAAACTGGCTAATGTGCCAGTGATATCAATAGAATTTCCTTTCTTCTAAATCAAGGAAAAAACGGGGATCCACATGAAAAGTACTAGGAACCAATTTGATTTTGGCAAGGGAAGTGCAAATTGTACTTTCATATTGTTCTTGATGTCTTTTATCACAGAACAACAAACACTTGCTATATGCCAGGCACTCTGCTGTGCCTTGTGCTATGTCTTGGGGACACAGAGATGAATAAGATAATTAGTCCTTGTCCTCAAAGAAGTAGTGGGAGAGACAAATAAAATTGCCAGTAAAAGTGATCGCATAATAGATGTGTATATAAAGAGCTGTGGAAACACAAAGGAGAAAACAATTGGCTGTCTGAGAGGGGCAGAGTAGGCTTTCCAGAAAAGAACATGTTTAAGCAAGATCTTGAAGGATGAATAGGAGTTTGCCTTGCAGAGAAGATTGAGAAGGACAGGAAGGGCAGCCAAAAAAAAGAGGAAACAGTAAATATAGACAGTTGAAGAATGTGGTATCTCTAGGCAATGGCTTTATATTGCAGCCATGGCCGTTTTCCTTTCGCAATGAAGTAACTTTCCGAAAGTAATCTAGAATTTCTAATTGCCACTATAATTTTCTGGCGGTATTTTCCTTCTCATTGTTCCTCCTCCCCACTTTTTCCCCCCTCATCAGTCTTTCAGAGCCACACTACATACAAGAGGAAAATACAGATCATAACCAGGGAAGCAATGCTGAATGTCAAATCTGTGAGGTCAGATTTCTGAGCCTGAGGAAGTGAGTAATAAGGTCAGAGCTGGGAGGATCTGGAGCAAGAGAGGATCTGGCCTGTGATATGGGTCAGGACACACAGTGCAGGACCAAGACCATGAATCATACAGAAGTGACAGAGCCCTCTGTTACCCGGTGCCAGCCAGAGAGGACAGGGTTAGATCTGACAGCTTCAAGCAATGGTTCAGAAAAGGACAGCGCCATCTCCTCAATAGAATATTTCGAGTATTTCCTTCTTTCTGTTCTCTCTCCCTCCTTACTGTTATCTTCTTTTGATCCCATTTTCCACTGCTGATGCACATTTATTGGGCCTCTTTTACTGAGGGTTTAGCTACCCAGGCAGAGAAATCCTGTCCTGCTGCCTTAGCATCCACCTCCAGAAATATAAATAGTCCATTTTACCTCATAAGCCATCAACTAGCCAGCCTATTTTTACTTCCTAATCATTTGGAAACAGCAAGGGTGGGCCTAGAGGTGGTACAGTCGGCATCCCCAAAGCTCACCTAATGTTTGAATCAGAGACAAAAGCCTTTTAGCTTTGTTTAAACCAACATTTATTTTTAGAATGGGTAGTGGTGAATTTTTGGCAAATCCCCTGTCTTGAACTATATGACTGATCAACCGATGTGGAGAGATGATATGCTTAATGTGGCCTGCTGAGACGGACAGTTCCGTGAGTGCTAGAGACTCACGGGTGCTATTTAAATAGTTTTCTCAATCACCATGTTTGCTGAGCACCTGCTTGTGTGCAAATACTGTGCTGTATTTGTGGTTTGGAAGAGACAGGAAAATGAGAGAGGTGGTGTAGTCTGGGAACTACTCTTCACCAAAGAAGGATTTGGAGGGCACCTGGGTGGCTCAGTCGGTTAAGCGTCCGAGACTTCGGCTCAGGTCATGATCTCATGGTTCGTGGGTTTGAGCCCCACGTCGGGCTCTGTGCTGACAGCCAGCTCAGAGCCTGGAGCCTGTTTCAGATTCTGTATCTCCCTCTCTCTCCGACCGTCCTCTGCTCATGCTGTCTCTCTCTCTCTCAGAAATAAATAAAACATACAAAAAAGAAGGATTTGGATCCTAGTTTCACCAGTTACTTGCTAGGTGACCTGGACGACTTAGTTGACTTTGTTTCTTCATCTGTGATAATGCCACCTACCCTATGGAGTTGTGAGGATTACATGTCAAAGCAGCCATTCAGTAAGTTTTCAAAGCACTGAAACATGCGGTATTATAGAAATGGGAGAAAGAGAAAGGTCATTACGGACTAGGACTCCCAGGGAAGGTTATTTTCAGAGGTACAGTGAACCTTGTTCTATAGGGAGAAGGAGGGTGGAAGGAATTTCCAGATGGGAAAAATCATGTTTATAAACCACAGGACTGGAGTATGGAAGAAAGTTTTCAGGGACCAATCTGGCAAGATCAAAAGGTTTAAGTAGAGAAGTAGTAAGACTTGGAAGGATTGGTTGAAGCCAGATTTTAGCAGGCATTGAACGCTGAACTAAGGAGTTAGGACTTTATCCCTGTATGATGCAAAGTCTGAAGATGTTTGGTTAGGGAAATGTGGGGTCCTGAGGGTCTTTTTAAGAAGGTCAACAGTGCGGAGAATAAACTTTAGTAGAGATGGGGGCATGTCAGTGGCTCAGTTGGTTAAGCATCCAACTTTGGTTCAGTTCATGATCTCACGGTTCGAGAATTCGAGCCCCACATTGGGCTCTGTGCTGACAGCTCGGAGCCTGGAGCCTGCTTCGGATTCTCTGTCTTCCTCTCTCTCTGCCCCTCTCCTGCTCATGCTCTGTCTCTCAAAGAAAATAAATAAACGCTAAAAAAAATTTTTTTAACTTCAGTAGGGATAGCAAGAACTGCACAACCAGTTAGTACATTATTTAAATAGTCTAAGTTTGAGAGGGTAAGGAATTAAATTAGGGTGATGGAGTGAAAATAAAAAGATGGGTTCAATAAGTATCACAAAGAAACATGAATAGGACTTTATGACTGACTGGATATGGAGGACAAGAAATAAGGGGGAATCAGATAGCCTTGAAGATGGTTGACAAGATTAACGGAGATAAGACAGAGAGGAAAACCAGTTTGGGAAAAAAAGGAAAAGCTCGGTACTAGATGCCTTTAAAAAAAATGTTTATTTATTTATTTATTTTGAGAGAGAGAGAGAGAGAGCAAGAATTCCAAGCAGGTTCTGCACTGTCAGTGCAGAGCCCGACTCGGGGCTTGACCTCACAAACCATGAGATCGTGACCTGAGCCAAAATCAAGAGTCAGACACTTAACCAGCTGAGCCCACTAGGTACAGAATATCTTGAGGTGATACTGGAACTTACAAGGGGACATGTCCCATAAGTATAAGTAAGTGAGAGGCCTGCGCTCAAACCAGAAGGAGTCTTGTGTATAGAAGGTGATAACTGAAGCCATGTGATTAGCTTGGTCCACCAGTGGTAGCAGCCTAGAAACAGAAGTGTAGAGGACCAAGGGCTGAAGCTTGGAGATTGCCCACATTTAGGGAGGTCAGAAGAATACGTGTAGTCAGTATGGTAGAGGGAAAAAAAGGGGGGGGAGTATCAGAGAAGCCAAAGAACCATCTTACTTATTCATCCAACCAATGCATTCCATTGTGTACCTGAGAGATGCAAGACTGAGTAGACATTCCGTTAGCCATGAGGGCACATATCACAAAAGTCAGAAGAGAGGGTTTCAAGCTGGAGGAATTGGTCACCAGAATGAAGTTGGACAGAGAAGGTAGGAAATGCCCATTTCATTTAGTAAACATGGGGCCATTAGTAACTGAGAACAATAGCTTTAGTTCAGTGGGGGGCGGCCACGGGGATATTAAACACCAGAGTGAAAAAGATTGTGGCATGAGATATGGATAGGAAATGGAGACTGGATGTAGATCACCCTTTGTATGCTTTGTAAAAAAAAAAAAAAAATAGGAAAAAGAGAAATAGGAAAGTGGTGAGAGAAGGCAGAAGAGCCAAGCAAAAGATTTGGTCTTCCTTGTCTGCTTCATTAGATTTAGCTGAAATCTCAGTCTCGTGTCCTTTATATTCAGTAATTCATTTCCTAAACTTACTGCTTTGACAGTTACCTTCATTTTTCATTGAACAATAATAGTTCAGCTACCACTTATTGAGTGCTTACTCTGTACTAAACACTTTGTATACATTCTATTCATTATCCCACTTAACCTTCATCATACTGGATTACAACCACACAATCTCTCAGAAGCATGGAGAAGCTAAATAAATGGCCTAAGATCACATAGGGATCTGAAATTTGGACCCAACTCTGACTCTAAAGCTCTTCTAAAGGACCATGGTGTCCTGTCCCTGAGGACAGGGCCTGCTTCATAGGTGTGTAGCCTATGCAACACCCCCAGGGTTGCATTTAGAGGGGTATCTCTTCCCTGAATCTCCTCACTTGGTTTAATGCTCTGTTGTTATCTTGAAATTCTTAATAATTTTTAAGCTTCTTTATTTACATTTGAGAGAAAGAGAGGGAGGGGCAGAGAGAGAAGAAGAGGATCTTAATCAGGCTCTGCGCTGTCAGCACAGAGCCTGATGTGGGGCTCAAATTCATGAACCATGAGCCAACATCAAGAGTTGGACACTTAACCAACTGAACTACCCAAGTGTCCATTAATAATTTTTAACAAGAGCCCTGCTTTTTTATTTTGCACTTGGCCCCACAAATCAGGATGCGAGTTCTGCCTACAGGTATTGCTACTTTTCCTAAAGCAGAAAAAGGACGTTGTGCTGGATCCCTTGTTTTGCTTGCATAGTGTGTCTAAGTCCTTGTTGCGTCAGAGTGCATGGTCACACTCTGTGGTCTTCTCACTTTGGACTCCTGATACAAAGGGCGAAGGGGGGATATTTTGAAGTTCAAGTAGATACTCAACCATGAGCCTTGAGAGTATTAATAGGCAGAGTTACAGTCCTGCTGCAGTCATTACTCCCAATTTAAATAAGAAATGAGTTCGTTTCTATTCCTTTTGTAGTCAAATATTCCCATTTGCTTGTAGGAAGCTATGGCGACCTTTTTTAACCTACTGAGATGGAAATTGGAATTGAACAGGTATAATACAACCTGCCAGGCTGTTGTCTCCCGTTCACTCCCATACCAAGGACTACCCAGAAACTGTGAACCATGCGGCCCCGTTTATGGCACGTGTCTTGAATGTTCATGTTCCACCCTAGCCTTCGTCGCCCGCTCTATTCCTTTTTCTACCCATATGAATCATGGAAACCAGGAAAATTTAATCTTTGATATTATCTCTTACTTTTGGCTTTACAGTCATTACTTGGCACTGACAACAAATGAAGTTTTTCTGGTCCTCATGATGATTGCTCTCTCTCAAAAACAACTTTTACTTACCCTCTTGCTCTTCCCACTCCTGGTCCCTCCGAGTAATCATTTGGCCAGTACTGACCAAGTGCTTAGAGCACTTGATGCTAGCTGACCACCTGACCAGGTCCCAACACCAGGCAGCTTAGATCCTTCTGTGGAGGATAACAGACAAGACTAAGATTGCATTGCTTCCTCCCATTACCTGCGTCATTCCCATTCAGAGTGCCTGTTCTCACTTTCTACTCCCGATGTGGACCAGGTGAGCCTAAGAATATGTAAGGCTAACACTATAAAGAGATTTAGAGTATAACCCTGTGGTACACATCACAAAACAAAGTTTTGGTGGCCAGCTGTTTCTATAGTCTCCTATTTGTGCTGGTGGTATAGTCTCCATAAGGCCCTGTAGTAGTCATCTACTGCTGTGTAACAAATTACCCCCCAAATTTATCAGCTGAAAACAACAAATATCTCTGTCTTTTAAGATTCAGTTCAAGCATTGCATCTCAGAAATGTTTCCCAACTTGCTTTTAATGAATTAGTATCCTTCCTCTCTGACCTTCCTTTGTACTTTAACATGTCCTTACAGCGCTTATCACATCATTGTAGTTGCTAGGAAGTAGGTCTTTTTCATATCCATAGCTACAGTTCCTCAAACCATTCCTTGAACATAGACGATGCTCAATAAATAGTTGTTGAATATGCTTAAAATAGCTTATACCTTTATATACTTTCTACCCTAGAAAACTTATATATACTGCAAAGTATCTAGCCTTGTGCCCAGTGATAAATATACCTTCTTCATCTCCTTGTCTTAAGGCTCAAGTATCATTGTTGTTGAAGATGTAAAGTAACCATTGTATATGTCAAAGACTTGTTGACATGCCAACTCACCTATTCCAGGGAGGACTTCTTGAAGTTGTTTGTCTCCGTTAAGTCCCTGCTCCATCCATACTCTGAAACCAGTTCTGGCCCTTGTAGGAAATTGTATAACAAGCCCCTAGCCCAAAGATACTTGGCTCAATAACAAAGCCAGCATTAGCTCACTATTTACATATTGGACTATAAACTTTATGAAGGCAGGACCTGGGTCTGGCTTATTCACTGCTGTATTCCCAGCACCAAGTGCTATTTGATGCTTAATAAATACATGGTTGATGCATTAGTGACACTCCATTCTTGAGACTCATGGTCCATTCTTATTGTTCAGGTCCTGAACTCTGATCACCCAGAATTTTAGGCCTGAGTTCTTCATTTCATATGGCCCATTTTGTCTTGGTCCTTGACTCTTCTCTTCCAGCTCCTCATCATAGCTGATCTTTGTGAATTTGACCCCTTGCTTACTCTGAATTAAAGTTCCTCTTCCTGTCTTGATCTTTCTAATAATATTGGCCAGATGCCCTTAAGAGAATATTCTTTTCTCTACCTATAACCAGAAACTGTATGTGTTGAAAAACACTGAACTGAAGAGAATTCCTTTCAAATTTCAAAAGAGAGGGGACAGATCCCTTAATAAGTGAATTTTGGCCAGAAACCAAATTGTAAAATTTTGTGAGTCTGTTAAACTGATTAACTTGTAAACTTAAGCAATTCAATGCAAATTAATTTTTATACCAACCAACAAATCCAAGGAGGGGAGGGAATTAAGTGACTGTGTAAATATGGTTGCCAGGGAGACTTTTCCTGACAGAAGAGAGAACCTCCCAGGAATGTATACAGGCCCAAGAAAGCAATGTAACCTGATCTTTCTCTCTCCTCTTTTTGATGGGGGAAGAAAACAACGTGGAAACCATGGGTACAGATAAGGGTGGCTTTAGGCTCTTCTAGAGACTGAAGGAGTAAGTTCTCCTTTTGAAGCGGGCCTGAGTAGTAGAGTTCTCCAGAACAAAATGACTATTATAAGGCACCTATTCCTTCTGAGGAAACATCTGGAAATGCAGAGCTCTGAATCCCTCTCTGAAATAGCATTCGTTCATTCAACACATGTTTATTAAGTACTTTCTAAATGGCCCATTGCCCAGATGAGAATATGGTTATAAGGGATTGATAACAATTTGAAGGCACTATATCAAGTCTAGTAGATGGTCTTAAAATTTTGTCTAAATAATATTTTGAATAGAGGGTAATATATGGACCTAAATATTTAATGGTTTTTAATTTTTTTTTTTTAGTGTTTATTCATTTTTTAAAAGAGACAGACAGACAGAGTCAAGTTGGGTAAGGGGAGAGAGAGACACACACACACACAGAATCTGAAGTAGGCTCCAAGCTCTGAGCTGTCAGCACAGAGCCCAACACAGGGCTCAAACTCACAAACTGTGAGATCATGACCTGAGCCGAAATCAGACACTTGACCGACTGAGCCACCCAGGCACCCCAATGTTTTTTTTAAAAAAAACATTCTCTTGTGTTATGTCATCTTAGCTGGTTGGGCGTTCGTCTCTTGATTTCGACTCAGGTCATGATCTCATGGTTCATGACAGAGCCCCACATTGGGTTCTATTCTGACAGCATGGAGCCTACTTGGGATTCTCTTTCTCCCTCTCTCTGTCTCTCTCTGTCTCTCTGTCTCTCTCTCCCAAAATAAATAAATAAACTTAAAAAAAATAAAATACTATTTGTAGTAAGAACATGAACACAAATATATTTGTATTTGTATTTCTATTCTTAGGTCATCGTTCTTGAGAAAAACCTAACCTGAAAATTGATCCATAAAGCCACACCCCTAGGTGGATATTCATCTAGTGACAGTGTCATCTGAATTGTAGGTGTAGTACCAGTAAAGGACAAATCCATCTCCTAGAGAACTAAAATCAGAAAAGACCCTTAATATTTTAGCTGTAAATGATGGGTGGTTTGAGGTCTAAAATCTTGGCTGTAAAATGCATTTGGATTGAAATGTGTAACACTGTCACATATCTGAGGCCTACCCTTCAGTGTCTCCCCTTATACTTTAATATGCTGGAGTTTTGTACTGTGTATGGTGCCTTTCAGTGGCCGCAGAGAGGGCAGTGGAGGGTAACGGTTAACAGCATGGACACTAGAGCCAGACTGCTTGGGTCCCAACTCCGCCTCTACCACTTGTGAACTGTAAGCTTCACAGCCTTCTTCAAGTCCTTTCTCCCTCTGCTCCAGTCTCTCTGTGCACAGTGGGGATGATAATAGTACCTACCTGGAAGAAGTATAAAATTAAACAGCTTAATACATGTGAGGTGCATAGGAAGCACCATGTAAGTTGTACCTTTTATTACTTCCTGTGTTCTCCTAGAGAGTAGGGTTGATTCCATTTGAAGGAAGTGCCAGTTGAGATGTATAGAGGTGTAATTTCCCTAAAGTTGCACAGTAAGTTTGGGATCACATTATTTTCTTTTTTTGTTTGTTCATTTCTCTTTTTTTTTTTTTGAGAAGGAGCTCACTTTATTGGGTAGAGAGCACTGTACGTGATCAACAGATGAAGGCAGCCCAGTGGGCATCTGACAACGCCATACTCAAAAAGATACACAAGAGGTTTTGCTAAGAAAGATCAACTAGGATATGGGTTCCTCTGGGCAACTTCCCCAACCTCATCCCTCCGAGGAATTGGGACACTCCTGATCATTTCCTTGAAGGCAAATGTGGTCATTACAGATAGAGCCCCTCAGGGGTGCCTTCTTGTTTTTTATGAAGAACATTTTCTTTAGATTTTTTGAAGCCTTCGTTACTTTCATTCTGCATTCCGTCAAGGCCATCAGACCAGCTTCTGTACAGATTGCCTTGATGTCAGCCCCAGACAGGTAATCTTTAGCCATGATCAAGTTGTCCAGGGTCACGTCATTGGCCAGCGTCATCTGTTTGTGTAGATCTGAAAGATGCACTTCTTGGTCTTTTTTTTTTTTAATTTTTTTTAATGTTTTATTTATTTCTAGGAGAGAGAGAGACAGCGTGAGCAGGGGAGGGTCAGAGAGAAAGGGAGTCACAGACTCTGAAACAGGCTCCAGGCTCTGAGCTGGCAGTCAGCACAGAGCCCGACGCGGGGCTCGAACCCACAAACCGCGAGATCATGACCTAAGCGAAAGTCGGACGCTTAACCGACTAAGCCACCCAGGCGCCCCTCTTAGTCTTTACATCGGGCAGGGGGAGCTCAGTTTTTCTGTCGATGTAGCCTAGTCTGATGAGAGCTGGATCCAAAGTTTTTATTCAGTTTGTGGCCATTTCACAAATGAAATCCGTCCACTGGTTCAACAGTTCCAACATTGTTCATTGAATTTCTCTCTGAGCACTGGAATGTGAGTCATATCTTTCTGTTCCAGTGGCATCAATTTCATCAATAAACATGATGGATGGTACATGTTCTTCCCCAACTCGAAACAATTCCTGAATGAGTTTGGGTCCATCACCTAGGTGCTTCTGAACAAGTTCAGAGCCAACCGCTCTTAAGAAAGTGGCTGAGGCTTAGTTTGCTACTGCTTTTGCTAATAAGGTTTTACCTGTGCCAGGTGGACCACAGAGAATGACCCCCTTTGGGGGCTGTATACCCATCTCTTCATAGTATTCGGGATGAGTAAGAGGAGGCTCCACATGTTCCTTAATTTCCTGGATTTGGTTGTCTAACCCCCCAATATCAGCATAGATGTCCATGGGGGGCCTTTTCTACCTTCATCACTGTGCCCAAGGGATCCATGTCATCCATGAACACCTCTATGATGGCATGCATATTGTGGTTGAGCAGGACCGAGCCGCCTGGTTCCAGCAGATCCTTGTCTGCAAAGGAAAGAATGCTTACATTGTGTTCTGTGGGCTCAGATTATTTTCATCCTTAATTTAGCCCTGAAGCTTTCCATTCTACTTAGTAAGAGAGACAGAAAATGAGAATTGGAGTAAGAGAGAAGAGCTTGGCTTTTGGAACATTTTGGAAGAGGGGTTATTTCACAAAAGATGCTGACACTGCAGTGTATGAAAATGAAGTTGTCTTCTCAAAGGCAAAATGAGCGTGAGGAATGGTTGGGAATCAGAAGACAAGGGATGTCACACAGGGGCAGGCCTGTCGTATGTTGAGCCCCAGATACTGTCTGATCATGCTAACAAGGGACAGTTGGGGGAGTACTGTAGCTGCCATCTGTGACGGGGTCTTCTGGTTACAGGGACAGACCCGCCCATCCCTAACTGTCTTAGTGTCCTGCCTATGGACACTGAGGCTAGTTCACTCAAGGGTTTGAGCTCTATTTCTATGTTGGGTCTTTAAAATCTGTTCATTTATTCAACATTTTTAAAATTCTGTACCCCCATGCTAGTCGCTGGGGATGCAAAAATGACTAGAATCCAATCCTGGTACCCCAGAGGTTTATAAAGGAAGATGGACATGGAAATGTTGCTTATGATATTGTACTCAGTGCCATTAATAGGAGTACGGGCAAGGTGTTTTGAGAGCTTAGAGGAGTGATCACTTACTTCTGTTTAGAAATGTCACCTTCTAGAGAAAGTGACATTTGAGATGACCGCAGGAGCGTAAGGAGTCCTCAGGCGGACAGTGTGGCTCAGACAGAAGGAACACTACGTGCCAAGGTGGGGTGTCTGCGTGTGGGAGAGCAAGTATACATGGGGAGTTCCAAACGTTCTGACATGATCAGAACAAAGTGTACAAATAGGGTAGTGGCAGAAGCAAGGCTGAAAAGTAGGCCAGCAGCAAACACAAAAGGCTTGGCTGGCCAAGCTAAGGGATTTGGACTTAACTGTGGGAGGCCCTGGAGCACAGGAGCCATGATGGGGTCAGGCCTGCCTTTTGGGAGGATCAGAGCGGCAGTGTGGGGGGCGGTTTGGACCGGAGCAGCACTGGAGACAGAAGCACAGGGTGAGAAGGATGCCTCTAGCCCCACTTCTCATGTGCTGCCAGTATTTTTACTGTCGAATATGTGTACTTGTTCCTTCAGCCCCCACTTATCAATGACATGCCAGGGACATCCAGGGGCTAACTGCTGGAAATTCTAGAACAAACAACCCATGAACCTGCCTTGGAGTTGCTTGTAGGGTCTTGTCCTAAACAAAAGCTTGCTTGAGTTTTCAGCTCTCTTTGTCTCCCTTGTGCCTCACCTCGGTCCCAGGGCTGGTGTTCTGTGTATGAAGATGAGCCGTATTGTGCCGGCCTTGTCTATGGTCATCATGATGTCACTGTCCCCATCATAACTCGCTCCTCTCAACCTTCATCTCTCCTAAGTGCAAAGCTCTAAACACTTAAAGAATTCTTATGGAGAATGAATCGATTAAGTCCCCATTTTAGACTTCTGCTATTTAAATTCATCATTCATTCTCATTTCCCCAAACATCAGGCACTCTACATTAGTGCTCTTAGTCACATATTAAACATTTCAGGCCCTACTTCCAATCCTTTATTAGCCTACCAAGTCCTTACTCTCTTCATTGTTTTTTTCTTACCCCAAGGATACAGATACCAGAATAGCAAACTGCATTATTTTCCATGCTGCTTCTTTTTCTTTTTTTATTTGAGAGAGCACACGTGTGTGCGCTGGCGTGATCAGGGAAGGGGCAGAGGGAGAAAGATTCTTTCTCTTTGAGAGAATCTTTTTTTTTTTTAATGTTTTATTTATTTCTAGGAGAGAGAGAGAGAGAGAGAGAGACAGCGTGAGCAGGGGAGGGCCAGAGAGAGAGGTAGTCACAGACTCTTAAACAGGCTCCAGGCTCTGAGCTGGCAGTCAGCACAGAGCCCGATGCGGGGCTTGAACCCACAGACCGCGAGATCATGACCTAAGCGAAAGTTGGACGCTTAACCGACTAAGCCACCCGGGCGCCCCTCTTTGAGAGAATCTTAAGCAGGCTTCACACTGAGCACAGAGCCCGATGTGGGGCTCAATCCCACGACCCTGGGATCATGACCTGGACCAAAATCAAGAGTTGGACCCTCAACTGACTGAGCTACCCAGATGTCCCCCTGCCACCCCGTGCTTTTTCTATGTGGCATTAATGCCTTTCACCCATGAAATCACAGTCCCCAAAGGAAAAACTCCCACTCTGAAAATCAGGAAATTGAAGATGAGAGGATATTTCCACTGCAATAGAATAGCAGATGGCATTTTGTTAGAAATAGTAGTATTTAGTCCTTAATAATACATTGTGATTACGGTTTACTGAGCACTTATGTATGCTAATTGCCATGCTAGGACTTTACATGAGTTCTTATTTAAACTTCACAGCAGCTCTGCAGAGCAAGAACCCTTATTACGCCTATTTTACAGATGAAGAAACAGGCTCAAAGGGGTGCAATGATTTGTCCAAGGTCACATCAGTAACACATAATAGCGTCAGATCCCGAACTTAGACCTGATTCTAGAAGTGCATTTCTTCACTATGGTGGAACACAGGGTAATCGTGCAGGGTCTGAGCGGAGGTACCTGTGGCCATCAGGAGTGAGCCAGTTGTCTTCACTTTTAGCCATCATCAAATCTAGTTCTTGGTTCTTTTTTTTTCTATTATAATTTTATTTTATTTTGGAGAGAGAGAGCGTGCTTGAGAGGGAGGAGACGGGCAGAGGGTGGGAGAGAGACAGAGAGAGAGAGGATGAGAGAATCATCCACAGTCTCCACAATCAGCATGGAGCCTGATATGGGGCTCGATCCCACAACCTTGGGATCATGACCTGAGCAAAAAATCAAAAGTTGGACACAACAGACTGAGCCCCCCAGGTGCCCCTCTTTGTTCTTACTAATCATTTTAATAAGCTATTTTATTTGGATTATAATGGCATGATAATTTTCTAATAGCAACCCTCTCCCAAAGTTGTGATGTTTGTCATAATTTTTCTTTAAGGTCAAGTGGGACTCAGTTGTCCACACACTCTTTTTTTTTTTAATGTTTGTTTATTTTTGAGACAGAGACAAAACATCAGTGGGGGAGGGGCAGAGAAAGAAGGAGACACATAATCCGAAGCAGGCTCCAGGCTCTGAGCTGTCAGCACAGAGCCCTACACGGGGCTCGAACTCCCGGGCTATGAGATCATGACTGAAGCCAAAGTCGGACGCTCAACTGACTAAGCCACCCAGGAGCCCCAGTGTTTGTCATAATTTTATAGATTTGATTTTGTACGTTTGCACTACAGAGGTGGCATAGTTCCTGACAGATGCTGTGCTCACAGTTGTGGGACCTACCTCAGCTGAACAGACTGTGCCTGGGCATCTGGTTGCACATTCTAACAGGTTTGTTGCAAAGACACCTAAATGTCCTTTTAAAAATGTTATAGATGGGGGCGCCTTGGTAGCTCAGTCAGTTAATCGTCTGACTCTTGGTATCAGCTCAGGTCATGATCTCACGGTCATGGGATTGAGCCCTGAGTCGGGCTCCAGGCTGAGTGTGGAGCTTGCTTGGGATTCTCTCTTTCCCTCTTCTCCACCCCCTTGCATTCTCTCTCTCTCTCTCTCTCTGTCTCTCTCTCTCTCTCTCACAAAATAAGTAAATGGTTTTCTCAGTGTTATATATGCTGTAGTTTCCACACATCCGTCTGCCCCAGGGATGGGTGTAGTAGGCTGAATAATGGCTATCCAAAGATAATTAGGTCCTAATCCCTGGAACCTATAAATGTTACCTTATAAGGAAAAGGGGTCTTTGCAGACATGATTATGTTAAGAATTTTGACATGGGGAAATTATCCTGGGTATCTGGGCAGACCCTACCTCCAACCCACCTCCAGCCATGAATGTCATCCTGTGGGAGAGGCAGAGGGAGATTTGACACACAGAGAAAAGGAGGAGGCAATGTAAACATCGAGGGAGGGATGACAGGCTCAGCCACAAGCCAAGGACTGTGGACAGCCACCAGAACGCAGAAGACTCCAGGACCATTCTCCCTGAGAATCTCCAGGGGGAGGGCGGCCTCACCAACCCCTTGGTCTCAGCCCAGTGAAACTGATATTGAAATTCTGGCCTTCAGGACTGGGAGAGAATAAATTTCTGTTGTTTTAAGCCAGGGATTTTGTGGTAATTTGTTATGCCAGCCACAGGGATCTAATACAATGAGAATAGTCACTTCTTGTACTGCTTAGTTCATTTAGAGGGCACATATCGTGACTTAGTAAAGGTAACAACCGCCTATCATAACGTGAATGATAATAACAATAGTTTCAGCAGACACTTCTATACTGCCCACTATGTGCCAAAACTATTATATACATTTGAGGTGTATTTACTCACTCAGTTTTCTTTTTCTTTCTTTCTTTTTTTTTTAATATTTATCCATTTGTTGAGATAGAGACGGAGACAGAGTATGAGCAGGGGAGGGGCAGAGAGAGAGGGAGACACAGAATCTGAAGCAGGCTCCAGGCTCTGAGCTGTCAGCACAGAGCCCGACGCAGGGCTCCAACCGATGAACTGAGAGATATGACCTGAGCTAAAGTCGGACACTTAACTGACTAAGCCACCCAGGTGCCCCTACTTATTCAGTTTTCAAAACAGCCCAATGAGGAGAGTTCTATTACTCTTTCCACTTACAAGTGGCAACATTGAAGTACAGAGAAGTTACATAACTTGGACAAACTTAGGTAACTAGTAAGTAGTGGGGCTAGGACCTGAACACAGGTAGTCTGGCTCTGAAAGTTCATGCTATGAAACACCCGTGCCACAGAGGGGTTTGCACTTGGGGGGGGGCATTCAACAAAGGACACTGTGACACTGTCAGTGTCAATCCTCGGACCACTTCCTCTCCTTGGTTTCCGCTGTGTTCACAGCATTTGTCTTCTTCCATTTGTTCTTTATCTTTAATGTCTTGTCTCTTGGTTTGTTTTTTTTTCTTTCTCCTTTTTGTAATAGCCTTGTGTGGTTTTGGTATCAGAGTAATTCTGGCCTCATAAAATGAGTAGGTGAGAATTTCCTTTTTCTGTTTTCCAGAAGACTTTATAGAGCATTGGTTTCATTTCTTTTTTGAAATTTGAATTCACCAGTAAAATCATCTGGGCCTGGCGTTTTCTCTATGTAAAGCTTTTAAACCAAGAATTGAGGTTCTTTAATAGATAAAAGGCTATCCAAGTTATTTCTTCTTGAGTGAGCTCCAATAGCTTGTATCTTTCCAGGAATTCGTCCCTTTCATCTAAGTTGATTACTTTATTGGCTGTAGGATCCTTTTAATGTCTGTAGGATCTTATTATATATGGCAATTTGTGTTTTTAGTCTCTTTTTTCACCTGATCAGTCCAACTAGATATTTATTAAGTTTATTGACTTTTTTCAGAGAACCAGCTTTTCATTTCATTGATTTTTCTCCATACTTTTTCTGCATTCTATTTCATTGATTTCCATTCTCATCTTTATTATTTTTTTCCTTATGTTACATTTAATTTGCTCTTCTTTTTCTAGCTTCTTAAGTTAGAAGCGAAGATGAATGATTTCAGATCTTTCTTATCTTCTAATATAGGTGGTTTAATGCTATAAATTTTCCTCTAAGTATGGCTTTAGCTATATGCCATAGATTTTTGCATGTAATATTTTTGTTTTCATTCAGTTCAAAACATCTTCTAGTTTCCCATGTGATTTCTTCTTTGACTCAGGAGCTATTTTGAAGTTTGTTGTTCTGTTTCCACATATTTGGGATTTTCCCAGTAGCCTTCTGTTATAGTCAAGTATAATTTTGTTATGCTCAGAAAATATAGTATTGTTATTTTAATGCTTTTAAAGTTATTAAGACTTCTTTTATGATCCAGAACATGTATTCTGTTGCTATTGATATATATATATTACTCGGTCCTCTGTAATGTGTCCTCTTTTTTCTCCCCTCTGGCTACTTTTATTTATTTGTTTTAATGTTTATTTCTTTTGAGAGAGAGAGAGAGACAGAGCATGAGCAGGGGAGGGGCAGAGAGAGAGAGGGAGACACAGAATCTGAAGCAGGCTCCAGGCTCTGAGCTGTCAGCACACAGCCCAGTGTGGTGCCTGAACTCATGAACCCGTGAGATCATGGCCTGAGCTGAAGTCGGATGCTTAACCAACTGAGCCACCCAGGCAACCCCAGTCTGGCTACTGCTAAGAGTCTGTTTTTGTCACTTCAGCAACTTGATTATGATATTTCTTGGAATCATTTTCTTTCTATTCATTCTGGTTGGATTTGTGCTCCTCAGATCTGTGGGTTTACAGTTTTCATCAAATTTGGGAAATGTTTAGCCCTTATTTCTTCAAACAGTTCCTCCCCAGATCTCTTTTCCTTCTAGAACTCCGAACGCATGAATGTTAAATTGCTTGCTATTGTTTGACCATTCACTGTCATTTTATTCTGTCTTCTTTCTCTCTGTGCTTCATTTTGGATAGTTTCTAACACAGTGTCTTCAAGTTCACTGACCTTTTCTTCTGAAGTTCCCAATCTATTGTTAATCTAATTCAGCATATTTTTAATTTCAGGTGTTATATTTTAGTCTCTAGATGTTTAAGGTCTTTTTAAAAAATCTTCTTTCTCGGGGCGCCTGGGTGGCTTAGTCGGTTAAGCGTCCGACTTTCGCTTGGGTCACGACCTTGCGGTTCGTGGGTTCGAGCCCCGCGTCGGGCTCTGTGCTGACTGCCAGCTCAGAGCCTGGAGCCTGTTTCAATCTGTGACTCCCTCTCTCTCTGACCCTCCCCTGCTCACGCTGTCTCTCTCTCTCTCTCCTAGAAATAAATAAAAAACATTTAAAAAAAATTTAAAACAAAAAAAATCTTCTTTCTCTTGTCCTTATTTTCCTCTACTTCTTGAAGGTGTGGAATGTATTTGTTAAAAGTATTTTAATAACCTTTTCTGCTGGTTCTTTTGTTTCTGTTATTTCTGGGTATGTTTTTATTTATATTGTTTTCTCATGGTTAACAAGTTTCTTTATATGACTGGAGATTTTTTTATTGAATACTGGACATTGTTAATTTTATATTATTAGCTGCTATATTTTGCTGTGGAATGTACTTAAATTACCTGGGATCAATTCGCTCCTCTCGGGGACTGGTTATGCTTTGTTATGGGGGTCTAGGGCAGCCTTTATTCTCGGCCGAATTTAGCCCCCTCAACTATGGCAATACCCTTTGAGGATCTAATTCCTTGTGTATTACAATGTCTTTCTAGGGGCACCTGGGTGGCTCAGTCGGTTGAGCGTCTGACTTCAGCTCAGGTCATGATTTCATGGTTCAAGGGTTCGAGCCCCATATCAGACTCTGTGCTGACAGCTCGGAGCCTGGATCCTGCTTCGGATTCTGTGTCTCCCTCTCTCTCTCTCTCTGCTCCTCCCTGCTTCAAGCTCTGTCTCTCTGTGTCTCAAAAATAAACAAAACTTTAAAAAAAAATTTAAGAAAAAAATGTCTTTCTACTCTGACTGATGTGAACACAAATTATTTCCATTCCTGTGTAAACTCTGGGAATTCTTTGCTTACTCTTTTGTAGTAGTCTTGGATAGTTTCCTCTCACACATGTACAAATCTGTGCTCAGCCAAAGACTCCAGGGAGACCTGTCTATAGATGGATCTGTGGAGTATGTCCTGTCCCTCCTCTTCTCTGTCTGTGCAGCACCTTTCTCCCTGGCTCTTTGGGCCACAAGTTCTACCCACTTGGCCCCCTAGATCTCTAATCTCAGTCTCCTCAACTCCATGAGCTCTGTTTGGGCTCCCCATCTTTTTACTACTTCCTGGAAACCACCTTCGGGCAATAAACTGGTACAATCAAAGGGCTCACTTTGTTTCTCTTTTTTCAGAGATCAGAGGCCTGTTTATTGATCAATGTCTGAAAAACATTGCTTTGTGTATTTTGCCCAGTTTAATTGTTTAAGGCAGGAAGGTAAATCTGATCCCTGTTTTTCCAATTTTTAGTGAAAGTCTCTAACATCTTTTCTAGAGACCTTACATGTTGGTAGGAGGTTCCTTTTTTTTTTTTTTTCTAAAGAAACTTGGGTCACTTCAGACGTGGCTTTTGAATAGTTAAAAAGTAGATCTGTATTTAAAGTAATAGTCCTACATCTAGATAAATCAAAAATAGGGTTAGGAGACTGGAAGACTAATTCATTGTTATTAGGATGGCAGGAGGTCAAAAATGAATTTCAAAATAGGGCTTAAGCTACCCAGATGGCGATTTACTGTGGTGCCATGGTTGTACAGGGCGTATCCAGTTACTGAATCTTGGCTTGTAAGGGTTTTAACTGCCCTACCATCTATTTAAATTCCTTCTTTGCTAATGTTTAGTTTGTGCCTCACCCTGATATTCAAACAAGAATAAAATACTCAGAACCACCGAGATAAAGATCAAAACCCTAGTGAGAAGATTGAAACAAATGCTACGTGTTTGAACTGTAGAATCTCCACCAACCACTGACTGTCTGACCCTGGAATTGATATTTCTGTCTATCCTTGCGGGCCACATTAAAGTGAGGCCAATGACAACAGTCTGCCCTTGGGCTAGGGGCAATAAATCAACCTCAGTTGTTAACCGTGTGTGTGTGTGTGTGTGTGTGTGTGTGTGTGTGTGTGAGAGAGAGAGAGAGAGAGAGAGAGAGAATGTAGAAGTATGCATGTGCACATAGTTAGCATTTTATATGTGCCAGGCAGCTCATTTAATCTTCATAATAACCCTATAGATTTGGCTTTTAGGTATTACATATTAGGTATTCAGTGAAAAAGCTGCGATCCAGAGATACCAAATGATTTTTCAAGTTCATGATGCTATACTGCATTACCCTCAGTGGCACCATAATTCTGTTGTCAGTAGACCATAAACACAACCTGGGACCATTCATCTTGCAAATCTGTACTCTGGGCCACAAGAAGTATTATAAGACAGAGATGGATAGATCATCACAGTGTCTTTCATTAGAAAAACAATTCAAAGTTCATAATTTATACACAGTGAATCAAAAAAATAATAAGGCAGTGAGGACAGTACATGATTTTTTTAAAGGTTTATTTATTTTGAGAGAGAGAGCACAAGCAGGGGAGGGGCAGAGAGAGAGGGAGAGAGAGAATCCCAAGCAGGTTCTGTGCTGTCAGCCAAGTCCAACAGCAGGGCTCAATCTCACAAGCTCAATCTCACAAGTGAGATCATGACCTGAGCCAAAATCAAGAGCCAGACGCTTAACCAACTGAACTACTCAGGCACCCCAAGTACATTATTATCTATACAGGCCAATTGAACTGAAAAAGACTGATACACCCCCCCCCCAATACCATACTACCTGTTGCTTAAAGACAGACATTTTAGTTTGAAGTTGTATTTACTGTTATAAGCAAAGTCCAACAGGGTTTGCAATTTTGTCTTTTAAACTTATGATCTTCATAAAGAACATTCACATTTGAGATTGCTACTATGGAATGTTTTTTCTGTGGTTGTGTTCCAACCATGCCATGTTGTATAAGGCCTACATCAAAGTGATAATCTTATCTACTTTGCTAGCAATTTCCTTGACTTAGTTCATCACGATGAAGCTTCCTCAAGTTCCTGCTCTAATTGTTTTTTGTACCTGTGCCCTGTCTAGTGTTGGTAGACTGGCTGTATTTCAAGACTTTGGTATTCAATAATAGGCTCCATAAATACTTGTTAATTTAGCAATGCTAGGTATTCTATTATTCATTCTATTTCTAGTAAAACCTTGATTATAACTACTTAAAAATCCGGATGTATAGTCCCTGATGATAACCCCAAGTTTTTTCCATAAAGACATAAAAGCCTATACTTTGGCTTGTGGGTAATTGGATATTAGTGCCTTACCTTTGAAGTCTACAGCAGTTTTTAAAATTCTGTTTTTGAATATGTCGGTGAACATACTATCCTTCACACACAAGGTTCTGGTGCATCATCTATACTCTCAGTTCTCTTTTGCTTTCTTTCTTTTTTTTTTTTTAAGTTTATTTATTTTGAGAGAGGGTGAGGGCAGAGAGGGAGAGGGAGAGAGAGATTACCCCAAGAAGGCTCTCCACTGTCAGCATAGAGCCCGATGCAGGACTCGAACTCATGAACCACAAGACCATGACCTGAGCCAAAACCAAGAGTTGGATGCTTAACCAACTAAGCTACCCAAGTGCCCCTCAAGTTTTGGTTTCTACTATTAGAGATAAGTTGTATTGAACCAGAGCATTTGCCATCTATCTGGGTAAGGTCTAGGCAGGGTACCTATATCTGAGTAGTGTTAGTGAGGTTTTATCCGGTGTGATATGTGCTTACCTCTTAAAAGATTAAAAGTATAGCTCTATTAGGCAATCAACCATCATTCTTTTTATATACAAAGTGAAGAGTCAGGATTCACATCTTGGTTTTTTTCTTCCTCTTCACCAAAATTTAGGGTGAAGCTAGTGGCCATTCAATAGAATAGAAATGATGTTCGTGGTTGTGTATATGTGTATAGTAACATCATGATTATTAAGTGGTGATATAAGTAATAGTTGTGAGGAGGACTCTTTCTGTTATTGTATCTTGTGACTTTAATAAATGCACTTTAGTTCTAATAGGTTTTTGATATATTCCTTAGGATTTTCTATAAACACAATTATGTTGCCTGCAAATAAAGACAATTTTACTTCTTCCTTTCCAATCTTTATGCCATTTTTGCCCTGCCTTATCTAGAACCCCCAGGATAATATTGAATTGTCATTCCCAGTTTTAGAGGGGAAGCATTTGGTCTTTCACTAAATACATATGCTGTTAGCTATAGGTTTTTGTTACATGTCCTTTGCCACATTGAGGAAGTTTTTCTATTCCTAGTTTGCTGAGAATCACTATGAGTGGGTATTGAATTTTGTCAAGTGTTTTTTCTTCATCTATAGGGAAGATCCAGTGCCCTTCTTTCTTTATTCTGTTAATACAATGATTTGCATTGACTGATTTTCCGATGTTAAATTTTTTCATAATATAACAAGGAAATAGGGATACTCTAGTATATATTCTGTGCATTTGTTGGATTTCTGGGAAATTATAAATTCTCTAAGCTTGTTCCCTAGTCATCTCTCAATTACAAAGCTATGTGTTAAAGACATACTAATCAACAATAATACACCTTTTGAAGGAGAACAGTGATTATATGAAGTCTTCCTGATTTGTGATTTAAATATATTTTAGTGAAATCTGAACTGGTGCAAGGAGAATATAGTATTTACACTGGCTTTCTGACCATTCTCCCTTAATTCACAGAAAAATAATCTTGATTCTTTTGAGATCTTTCTTTTCAAATAAATGAATATATTAGGTAATGAAACTAGTAGGTAATATGTAATTGTTCAGAATCAACTCACGTATGTTTAGAAGTTTTTTTTGAGTAAAAATCATAGTAAGCAGAGTTTCCGGGTGAAGAAAGCCTTAGTTCTTCATCTGGTGATTAAAAAAAAAAAAAAAAAAAAAACCCTCCAAGTTGGTGCCTTGATTTATCATGCTTGCTATTCAACCATGGCCATAATATAATGTTGGTTCTCTTTACAGGAAGGCATTTTTATTGTTTGTTGCTAGGTATTACTGGACCTGTTTCGTTACAGCGACTGCTATTTTTGTAAGGAAGGCATTTAAATATAGTAAGCATGATTCATCCTCCCTTACTGCCACTTCAGTTCTGCAAATGGAAGCAGCACTGAAGGGGACGTCAGCTGATTTAGTCCTCCATTGAGATTCTATTTGCAGAGCCCATGATTGCTAAAGGCTCAGCCTGCGCGTTACCTCAGCAGACCTTTTATACAAATAAAATTGAATCAAGCGTACAAATGAATAAGTGTGCCTGCAATCTCACTGCCCTTCTCATGTGCATAGCTGCATTTCCCAGGCCTCTCTGCACACATACCGTGCGTGGGGTCAAACCCGATCAGGTGCTCTCATCATCTCTTTTACAGGATTGGCCTCTTCAGCTTCGAGAAGCAGCATGACCTCTTCCATTCAGCTGCTGCTCCGAGCCCATCCTCTAGCTTCTTCTCTTATGTTCCTGTGGAGTGAGGCTCTGGGCTTGTCCTGCACTTGCTCCCTGAGAGAGTCATTCACGGAGACAGTGTGCTCTCTAAGGGGAAGCAGTGAGCCAGTGAGGAAAGAGATGACAGGTTGTGCCAACCAGAGGGGACGGGTGAGGCATATTAAGAATTACCTCCGTGCAGTAATCAATCCCACAGGGTCTTGACTTGAGCTGGTATGTTTTTCCTGGAAATTCCAGTTCATTCCAGGCATTCATTTTTTTTCTATTTAAAGGACTGGAGCAGGTTTGATTCTCTCCATACCACTGAAACAATTAAGCAGCAGAGGCAATTAAGAGCCTTACTCACCAGCACTGTACAGAGCTACTAATAAATATGCAACAGACAGACCTTCCAGGGGAAATACATGAAGTTGTTATACTAATGACTTTCCCTGTGGGTATTCTCTCAAAATATTTTTATTTAGTTTGCATGTGAGAGATAATATAATGTCATAAGGATCGTTTAAAATGGAGATTATGTGGTAGAAACCAATCATGTTCTAAGTATATGACATTTTGTTACCAGAATTCTGTTACTAATTTATGTGGGTACGTTTCTGGCTATTAGTGATCAGTTCAGTTCAAGAAATACATATTATGAGTCATCTCCCCACTGGTGATGGATGAATGTGACTCTCTTCTGGGTGGCCAAAAAACTGAGAAAAGCAGTGCATGAACCAAGCATGGGGAGAGGATGGAATTAGGAGAATACAGACTTCTCTGCTAATCAGTGATAGATGGGCTGGACCTAGAAATGGCTGGGCTGAGGTAGCCAGTTAGGAACTCTATTTCATAATAATCAAGTTTTTTCTTATTATAAAAGTAATATTAAAATACTAACATATGTTCATTATAGAATACTCAACAGAGGAAGAAAAGTAAGCAAAGCCAAGAAAAAAACCACTGTTATCCTACGGTCCCAAAGTAATACAGTTAACATTTTGTTTTAGATCCTTCTAGTTTATGAATACAGATATATTTTTTTACCAAAAAAATCTTCCCATATATGTTTTTTCATAAATTACTTTTATCATCTTATCGTGAACACTTTTGTTTCATTATTCTATTGTATGAAGGTACAGTTACTAATCTTCTGATGGGATTTTAAGTTTTTTATCTCTCCTCTCATGTTGGTCATCCAGGTAGCTAAATCTTTGTGAACACCCATGAATATTTTTTTAAGTTTATTATTTATTTTGAGAGGGCACAAACAGGGGAGGGGAAGAGAGAGAGGGAGAGGAAGAATCTCAAGCAGGTTCTGTATTGTCAGCACAAAGCCTGATGTGGGGCTCAATCCCAAGAACCATGAGATCATGGACCTGAGCCAAAACCAAGAGTCAGATGCTTAACCAACTGAGCCACTCAGGTGCCCCAACATCCATGAATATTTTCAAGACAAGTTCATAGACATGGAATTAATGGATCAAAAGTTGTATAAAATACAATGTTTCTTGAGGCATATTTAAAAATTTCTCCCCCCCAAAAAAATTTCCCCCCAATTTCTACATCTGTCAATAGTGAGTGTATGAGGAAAGTCTGACTTCTAAGTTGGACATAATTGAACAGTATCAAACTATATATTTGTCTTTACCTGCTTGTATATACTTACACCCTAATGAAATCCTCAAAGTTGATATAAAGTAGTTTTCTTTAAAAAAATAGTTTTCATTGCTTTAAGTATTCAGCTAATGCCCTACCACAAGTAGATGGGATATGAAGAAAGAGATGGATTCCTGAAAATCTAGTTCTTCTCAGGTAACTTCAAGCCCCAGGATGGTAATAAAGAAGACTAGAATTTTATCTTTTTTGTCCTACATCCTAGGTAAAAGGGAATACTCATTAAAAACAAGAAAGATTTCTAATCTTAAGAGCAGCTTGCTGGCTCAATTGGTAGAGCATGTGACTCTGGATCTTGGGTTTGTAAATTTGAGCCCCACATTGGGTGTAGAGATTGCTTAAAAATATAGAGAAGGATGTTTAATCTCAAGAGCTTACTATTCAGTTAGGAGAGAGGACATACATCTCTATAAAGCAGTTACCACACAAATAACAAATTCACATAATTCAAATGATTATTTTCTTTTTGGTTAACATTTTAAATATGTTATCCCTTTTGCTTATAAATAGAATCTGACAGAATGTAACTAGCTTGATTCCCCCTCTTTAAAGTCATCTGTTGTTGGGGTCCCTGGGTGGCTCAGTTGGTTTAGCATCCAGCTTTGACTTAGGTCATGATCTCATGGCTCTTGAGTTTGAGCCCCACATCAGGGCTGTGCTGATAGCTCAGAGCCTGGAGCCTGCTTTTGATTCTGTGTCTCCCTCTCTCTCTTTGCCCCTCCTGTGTCTGTCTCTCTGTCTCTCTCTCAAAAATAAATAGACATTTAAAATTTTTAATAAATAAATAAAAATAAAAGTCATCTGTTGGCTTCCCATCATGGTTAATCTAGGAACTTTCATTGGTGGTAGTGGTAGCCTAGATAATTAAGACCACTGAGGAGAACTATAAAAGTTGAGAGAAATATCCTTGTTATTTTTCTTAAATATATCAAAGAGCTAACAAAATAGTAAGATAGGGTAAAGCAAGAACCTAGAAGGCAAGGTCACCACTCAAAGCCTCTTTTTCTCTGAAGGCATTTGCTAGACTGAAAGAAATACTTGTAAAATAAAACTGAGTTTTTGGTAGCCTTATTGGGCAAGGGAAACAGGAATCAGACCCTAACATTTAACTAATAAGCCCTCCCCTTCTTTAAGCTAGGAATGTAAAGAGTTACACCTTCTGAATGACAGTAACCTGGAAGTAAACCAGCCCTGGAGAAGTTCAGATTTGTGTCACTTATGTGGTCAGTGGAACTGCAAACTTTTAACTTGGTCCAGAATGTTTCCATACTAGTAGTGTCTTGGGGTGCCTGACAGAAACAAAGGAAAATCCTTTCTAAAGGATGGTGCCATTATCCTAGGACTCAAGTTAATTTTAAAATAATTTTTTCAAATATAATAATCAGCAGTCAAAGATAATAAAAAATAATATGCCCTGAGTAATATCCAACAGAAATAACAGATAACACAAGATCCCATAACTTCAGATATTGCAATTATGAGACAGACTATAAAACAATTTTGTTGACTCTCTATATCTAAAGACTTTTTTATTATTTAAATATTTATTGGGGGGGGCAGGGAGAAGGAGAGAGAGAATCTTAAGCAGGTTCCATGTTGTCAGTGCAGAGCCCAATGTTGGGCTTGATCCCACAAACCATGAGATCATGACCTGAGCCAAAATCAAGAGTCAGATGCTTAACCAACTGAGCCACCCAGGTACCACTAAAGAGATTTTTTTTAATAAGCTTAAAAATATCTGCAGGAACAGAAATCTTTAAAAAGCATTTTAACAGATTTGAAAAAGAACTAAGTAGAACTCCTAAAACTGAAAAATACAGTAGCCCAAATTAAGAACTCAGTGAACATATTTATTAGCAGATTATACAAAGCTGAGAGAACTGAAAGATAGATCTGAGGAAATTATCCAGAATGCAGCAGAGAGATAAAATACTAGAATATATATAAGATAAGATATTTGAAGAGGTGATGGCTGAGAGTGTAAAATTGCTGGGTTCCAAATTGCTTCTCCACACTTTATGAGGCTCTCATTAAAAGCATGTTAGGTCTTGTTTGATCCTTCATGTCTCTTATCCTATCTTGAGATAGGATTTCTAGAGATAAAAGGTATTACTTCAAAACAATAAACATTTTCATTTATCAGAAAGATATAAGAATTTTAAAATTATGTGCACCCAATAAAATGGCCTCAAAATACATAAAGCAAAAACAGTTCTGTAACCAGACCATAGAGCTAGTCTCAACAAATTCTACAGGATGAAAATCACACATAATTATGTTCTCTGACCACAGTATAATTACACTAAGATAAAAGTGACTGGAAACACACACTGTGCCCCCAAACATTTAGAAATCAAGGAGTATAATTCTATATAACCATATATGTATATGTTTATATAGTCATGAACAAATCACAGTAGACATTAGAAAATTTAATTGAACGATAGTGAAAAATACTATACATAAGAACTTCTGGGATATAACTAAGGCTGAATTAGAATTTTATAGCTTTAAACTCATCCATCTCAAGAGTTTAGAGGAAAACCAACAAACTAAACCTGAAGAAAATAGAAGGAAGGAAATCAGAAAGACAAGAATCGAAATGAATGAAATAGAAAATATTCACAGAGAATATTCGGCAAAACCAAAGTTGACTCTTTATGAAGACTAGTAAGATTATAAACCCTTATAAAGACTGGTCAAGAAAAAAAAGACACAAATAACCAAAACCAAGAATGAAAAAGAAGACACCTCTGTAGGTCCTACAGACATTAAAAAGCATACATTTAGGAGCACCTGGGTGGCTCAGTTAAGCGTCTGACTCTTGATTTTGGCTCAGGCCATGACCACATGGTTCATGGGTTCAAGCCCCAAGTCAGGCACTGTGCTGCCAGCACAGAGCCTGCTTGGGATTCTCTCCCTCTCTGCCCCTCCCTTGTTCACATGTGCTTTCTCTCTCCTCTCTTTCTCGAAATAAATACACATTTTAAAAATACATTTATAAAAGAATGAACTCCAACTTCTTATTTTGTGTGTACAGTCCTATGTCATCTAATCCCTGCATTCCTCTCATTTATGCCACTTGCTCTCTTATCTACTATGCAGTTGTCAAACATGGCCAACTTTGTTCCTACCTTAGGGACTTTGCACTAACCAGTCACTTTTTTGGGGATCCAATGAGTGTCTTCTTTTAATTTGATCTCCATTTTAATTATAACATCCTCAGAAAGGCCTTTCCTGACCATCAGTCTAAAGTAACCACCAGTCATTGTCTGTCACATTTCCCAATTTTAATTCCCTAATCAGCACATACCACTACCTGACCTTTTAATTGTTTACTTCTTGCCCCCAATATAAAATACATGAAAATCAGAATTTATCTTGTTCACCACTCTGTCCCAGAGTGCACACAGTAGGTGCTCAGCAAATATTTGTTGATTGAAATACCATCTCCTGATTCAGTTATGGAAAGTTAGACTAGGAGAAATAAGGTAAAAAATAGAAGTAAAATGAAGAAAGGAATCAAACTAAGAACCTATTGTGTACAAAAATATAGCAAAAAGAAAAGGAAAGAAGGGACAAAAATGTGTACAATAGATTGAAAGAGAAGCACAAAATAGTACTGCCATGTTTCAAAAAATTCTTAATTGGGGAAAGGAACTAACTTTATTGAGCTCCTTCTTCGGAAGAGGCCTAATTTCCAGATGATGATGTTTTTTGAAAGGTTTTATTCCTACTTAGAACTACAACCAAAGTAACTTTCCTTATTTTCGACCCTTTCCTAGGAAGAAAAGGGAGCAAGTTTTTATTCTATATGAGGGCAGGAGGAGGGTGCTACGGTGGAGAGCTATTTGTTTTTGTGGGGTAATATTTGCCCTGGACTACTGGAAGTGCCATTCAGTGAGAAATATTACTAGAAAAACTCATTCTGGAGGTAACACATAAGTCTTTTTGGGTTTTTTTTTTTTTAAGTTTATTTATTTATTTATTTTGAGAGAGAGACAGCACAAGTGAGGGAGGAGCAGAGAGGGAAGGAGGAAGAGAATCCCAGAATCCCAAGCCGGCTTGGCACTGCCAGCACAGAGCCTGACGCAGCCTTGAACTCACAAACTGTGAGATCATGACCTGAGCCGAAACCAATAATCAGATAATCTAATTAACTGAGCCACCCAGGCACCCCAGAGTTTTGTTTCTAACAGGCTTAGAGGCTTTTAAACATCAAGTAGAGATGGTGACTAGATAATGGGATACATCAACCTAGAACTCATAGGAGAGGTCTGAGCTGGAGGCCTAAATCTTTGATGTACAGGTGGTAATTGAAGCCATGGGCCTGGATGTGCATGTCTAGGGAGAGAGAGTATAGTATGAAAAAATGAGGTTCTAGGGATGAACCTTGAGAAGCTCCAACATTGAATGGTCAGGTGTTGGGAGACAAGCCATTGAAAGAGATTGAAAAGGAATGGTCAGGAGACCATAGTTTCATGAAAGCCAATGTGGGACACTTTATCAAAGAAAGAAGATAGTCAGCAGTGTTGAATGCTGCTGAGATGTCAAGGAAAATAAGGAATGAAATTTTTTTTTTTATTAGGTAAAGCCTTTGACCTAAGTGAGAGTAATTTCAGCAGAGTGGTAGTAGAATCTGAATCAGTCTTAGTTGTGCAATTACAGTGCTCCGCACACAGTAGACACTCGATACATTTTTTCATTTGTTTTAGTGTGAAATGTTTGGTTGTACAGAAGGATGTATAATATATGTGTGTAGAATTTAAAGACTCATTATAAAGTGAACAACAGTTACTGATTGCCCAATAGAACTTTAGAAGACACTTCTCTTGTTGCATCTACTTTCTTCCTCTATCCAGAAGTATCTTTCGGCCAACCATTGTAATAAGTATCCCATGCTTTTCTCTAAAGGCTTTACTGCAGATGAATGATTTCTTAAACCATATACTGTTATTTTTACAATATACATTTTAGTTTTCATGGTTTTTGAATTCTGTATAAATGGAATCCTACTGTATCCAATCTTCTGGGTCTCACTTCTGTTGCTCAACGTTATGCTTTACAGAATTGTCTGTAGGATGCATAAGACTGTACATCACTCATTCATTTTTACAGATGTGTATTATTCTATTGAATACATCACCATTTATTTTTACATGTTGCTTTTGATGGACATTTCCAGTTTTTGCAATACCAAGCAATATTGCCATGAACGTCGTACTCCATGTCACCTTATGAACTTATGTAAGAGGCTTTCTTGGATGGGTGTGTACATAGGAATAGAATTTCTGGGACATAGGGTATGAGTCTGCTCAACTTTGTTGTGAAGTACAGACTGTTTTCTGAAACGGTTATATGAATTTAGACTCCTGCCCTCTCTTAGGAGAGTTACCATTGTTCCAGATCCTCCCTAGTGTTTGATATTGGCAAACTCTAAAATCGCTCAGTATGATGAGTATGAAATTTTATCTCATTGTGGTTCTAATCTGAATTTTCCTGGCCACTAATAAGGTGGGAAAATTAGGATGTTTATGGGCCATGTACTGTTTCACAAAAGAGAAATTCCAATTCAAGACTATTGTCCTTTTTTGTTGTTGTTGTTGTATCTTTTTCTTATTGATTCATGGATAATTTTTAATACTTTGGATGCAAATGCTTTTTTGGTTATGTGTGTTGAAACTATTATCTCCAGTATACAGCTTGAATTTCACTTTCTTTATGCTGTCTTTTAATCAACAGAAGTATTTAATTTTAATATAGTCAAATCTATCAATCTTATTTAAAAATCTTTTCCGACTCTGAAATCATTATGGTTTTCTCCCACATTTTCTTCTACCAGTCTTATATTTTTTGCCTTTTCCACTTAAATATTTAATTAACTAAAATTAATCTGGGAGGTTTGGTGGGAGGTGGGGAATCAGTCGGGTGGGTTTTTTTTTTTCCATATAGACGCTTGAATTTCCCAGAACCATTTAATGAAATGTCCATCCCTTCTCTATTGATTTGATATACCCATCTGCCCTATAACAACTGTTCACAAATGTGTGGATCTGTTTGGGGGATCTCTGTTTGGTTTCATTCAGTGGTGTGCTGGTAAATATTTCACAACCAGCTCTGCTCTCTCCTCTCCAATACACACAAAAAGCCCTGATTTGTAGCATTTGCTGTTTTGTGAATACTCCCATTGGCCATAGTGGGAGAAGCAACATGATGTCACAGAATGCAAAAGTTGGGAAGAGATGCTAGCAATTGGTTCTCAAGAACAAGGTTTATCCCAGGGCTAATACACTTTTTAAAGGATTTTTTAAATGTTTATTTATTTTTGAGAGAGAGAGAGAGATCAGGGGAGGGGCAGAGAGAGGGAGACAGAATCCCAAGCAGGCTCCTCACTGTCAGCACAGAGCCTAAGGTGGGGCTCGATCTCACAAACGGCAAGATCTTGACCTGAGCTGAAACCAAGAGTAGGGTGCTTAGCTGACCAAGCCAACCAGGCGCCCCTCATACTTTTTAAATCACAGTAGTTTGGTATCTGATAGGTTCTTCCCTTCAAGCGTGATGTGCATATTCTCAGTCTTTTGCATTTTTCATGGAAATTTTAAAATTAGCTTGTCAAGTTTATTTTTTTTAACTTACTGGGATTCATATCGGAATTGCACTTAATCTCTAGGCTGATTTGGGGAATAAATGAAACTGGGAATAAATGAAATATAATATAGAGATTTCCAAGTCATGAACATAATATATGTTTCCATTTGGTTAGGTCTTTTTAAGTGTCTTTCAGTGAATCTTTATAATCTTCCCCATAAGTGTCTTGTATCTTTTGTTACGTCTGTTCCTGAGTGCTTTATATTTTTTGGTTCTATTATAACCAGTTTATCTTTTCAAATTTGATTTATAACTCTTTGTCGCTAGTTTATAGAAATATAATTTATTTTTCTATATTGATTTTATAATCCAAAAATTTTTGCAAACTCTTATTCACTCTATTTTACTGCAGATTCAGTTGGATTTTCCATATACACAACCCGCAGTCTATAAATGACGGCAATTTTGTTTCTTCCTTCCCTATATTTTTACTCACACATTTGAATCCTTTTTCTGCCAGAATGGGGTGGCCGGGACAGCCAGTATGATATTAATAAAGTGATAGCAGGCATCCAGTCAGTTTTCACCACAAAGCAGGGTCTCAGTGCATACTTGTGCAGTTGAAAGCATATTGAGGATTAAATTGAGAGGTGTGGACTAGAAAAGTGATGGCCGCTTTGGAAAAGCAAGAACTCTGTTGTTTCAGGAAGGTTCTTGATGGACATCCTGAGATCCAGACTGAAAAGACTTTGCCCAAATAAGAAACGCATGCCAGAGCAAGAGGAGGAAAAGAGTGCGAACAGAGGCAGAAATGAGCTTGGGGTACAGGTGGCAGAGTCAGGAGGCTAAGTGATTGTAGTTCCTTTTGATGAAATAAGCAAATCCTCTCAGCTTACCCTTTATGACACATTCAGAATCAGACCCCTTCTTGCTACTTTTATCAAGACCCCCTATTGCCAAGTACGGGTATCTCCTGCCGATCTCTGCAAAAGCCTCCTGACAGCTCTCGCTTCAGCCCTTGCCCCTCTACAGTCTGTTCTCCATGCAGCAACGGAGCGATACCTGGAAAATGTAGCTTAGACCATGTCACTCCTTTACTGCCAACCGCTAATTGCTTCCCAGTTTACTTGGAATAAAATCCAAAGTCCCTGCGATGGCCTACAGGGCTCTAGATCAGTGCTCCTCAACATCGACCCTACTGCCATTTGGGCCAGATAATTCTTTATATAGGGGAAGAGCTGCACACGGTAGATGTTCAACAGCATTCGGGCCTGTACCCACTGGATGCCGGTAGTATCCCAGCCCCCAGTTGTGACAACCAAATTCTTTCCAGACATTGCCCAAGGTCCCTTGAGAGTGGTTAAAATTGCCCTCGGTTGAGAACCACTGGCCCACATGGTTCAATCTGCTTGATATTACACTCCACTCAGCCTCTCTGATCCTACCTTGGCCACACTGGGGCTTTCCTTTTTTTTGTTGTTTTTTTTTTTTCCTTTTTTTAAAACTTGACTCTTACTCAAACCTACATGAAGCATGACCTGACCGTAGGGCCTTTGTGGCAATTCTTCTCTTTTCCTGGGACACTCTTCCTCCAGATGACTACATGGCTCACTTCCTCCCTCATTTGTATCTGGCCTCTGCTCCAATGTCCCTAAAGAGGAGGGTCCTCCTGTGACTACCCTATATAATAACAACATCCCCTACCACCCCAGGACTCCTGTCCCCTTGATCCTCTTTTACTTTTCTCTAAAGCATTTGACACGGCCAGATATCCATTTCCTATCTCCCCCAGCTGGAACGCACACTCCACAAGGAAGGGGCTGTGTTTTGGTCACTGCCGTCTCCCCAGTGCTGAGACTCACCCCAGGTGCCTGGTTGATGTTCAGTACTCTGTTGAATGAATGAACAGGGATATTGGGATAGGCGGGGGCGACATCCCCTGGAGGACAGTAACTCTCACATTAAATTGCATGAATTCTTTCCTGAAGTTTAACTCTTAAGGACCTGAAGGAAGGTGTGCTGAAAAGTCAGCGGAAGTTATAGATTTAAACAGACATCTTAAACCCGTGGGGCTGGGCACGATGAATTAGAGAAGTGACACTAGCTTCTGGAGGGAAGACTTGTGAGAACAGAACAGCAAATCAGCCACATTATGATGAGGGAGCAATCAGAACACCAGAGAGGGGAGAGACCCGACAGGTAGCTGCCAGCCGCACCGAGCGCCCTGCCGTAACTTGGGTTTCACCGGGACACGGGACACGCACCCGCTGTGCCGCATTTCCTAAACCCACACCCTGCAGGCTGGTCCTGGCTCTCCGAGCCTCCCGTTCACACTGCCATTATAACACCCGCACACGTTCTCCCTCTGTCTCTGCTGCTTGCTCTACCCCACACACAGCCGTGCGAACAATCTTCCTCAAAAAACTTGAATCCTAGCAATCGCTTCTTTTTATGGACAAATCTACAAAGGCTGTGTGCCTCACTTGAAGGCCAGATCTTAGTTTGGACTTCGGGTTTCTCTGACCACACTCCCCACGTTCTTTCCCTTTCTCTCCTAAGGAAATGGGTTAGTGTGGACACGTCCACTATTGACATTTACATTGACCAGCCCTCTTCCCCGACACTAGGGTGGTCATTTTCACGTTAGGGAAGAATTTATATTTGGACTGGAAGCCTTTCATTTTCAGACAATTTCCCCGATGCTCTTGTTATTTTTTGAAATATAAAGAAAAATAATGTAATGCCCCACCGTATCTTTTTTTATTAACACAAAGCGGGGGCAGCATCTGATGTTGTTCCAGCCTGGATCTTTTCGGTTAGCAGTTTGTCTTCACTATCTTTCCTTATCAACGTGTACAATTCTGATGAACTCCTTCTAACTGGTACAGAGTGTTTAGGCGTGTGTGTGTGTGTGTGTGTGAGAGAGAGAGAGAGAGAGAGAGAGAAAGAGAGACCACACTAGCGAAAGAGCCTGCATGTTCATGCAGGAGTGAGCACACGAGCTCTGGAACCAGAATGCCTGTCTGCCCCGTCACCTACTGTGTGACTTTAGATAAGCCTCTTAACCTCTGTGAGCCTCCTCTTCCTCATCTATAAAATGGGTAAGTGGCAATACCCATTTCAGAGCTGTCCCAAAGACTAAATGAGATCATGCACGTAAAGCATCAGAAACTGTCCGCCACATAGTAAATGCTCAATAAATATTAGCAGTTACTATTTTTACTTTTATTTCTGGCGTTTTTACCATTTCTACTGCAGCACTGCTGTTGAATACTTGGTTTGTTCCCAGGTTTTGGCTGCGATCAACAGTGCTGTAGTGAACATCCTGGTATATACATCTTAAAATACCTCAGGAATGTATATTCCTGTAGGGTAAATTCTTACAAGCAGAGTTGTTGGGTCAAATGGCATGTACTTTAAAATGTTGATACTCTCTTGCCAGACTGCCCTCCAAAAAGGACATTCCAAATCTCATTCCCACCAGCAATATAAGAAATGTATCTACCCACCTTATGCCAGCCTGGGTATTATAAAATTTCTGAATGTTTGCCAGTCTTATAGATGTTATATTGACTTACAGCTATTTATTTATTAAGGCTCCTTAATATTAGTTAGGTTAAACATCCTATTATAGGTTTATCACTTGTAAATTTTTTGCAAGTGATGTTGAACTGTTTATTCATATCCTTTGCCTGTTTTCCTACTAAGTTAATTTTGTTTTTCTTGCTGATTTCTATGAGTCCCCAAGACCTTATAAATAAAAATATTGACAATCAACTTTGAAAAACATAGTTACTGGAGAAAATCAGGTGTAACTGTGAGTTGGTTACATTTGTTTACTACTATAAATATTTTAAAGCTTCCTCCCCCACATCAGTGCCCCACATATACCCTGAACATCCCCACCTAAAATTTCCTGGGGTCAGTGCTGTGATGTCCCTTCCTTTGTTTTCTCCTCGCCCCTAGCCCCCAGCAGCACCTGCTTCTTTGCCAAACTCAATGACTGGTAGAGGGGCCTTGCTATAGAAATTCCAAAAGAGTGGACGGGGTCACAATCCTAAGACATAAGCCACCCACTGGGCCTCGTAAGGCTTAGAAAACAAGAAGAGGGGTCCAGAAGCTAAGCAGGCTCCCTACATATCTCCAAAGGCAGCCATGTTGAAGTCCATCATAGCAAAAGGAAAGCTTGGCCTGTTTGTAAGGCATCAGCCAGGAAAACTTGGAACCAATCACTGTAATTTAGGGTTCCGTGGAACTTTTCTAAATGGGAAGAGTGATGATGATAATGTGCCTACAGTGTAGCCCCTCATGGCCCTTGCCAGCGAGGGTCCAAAATAGGAATGATTGCAGTACCTTCTGTGCGCACACCTCCCGGACATCCTGCCCGTTCCTCAGAGCGTCCCTTCAAGGGTTGCTGTCTCCATTTTAGAGATGCAGAAACAGTGACTCGCTGAGGTACAGCACCGTGTCCAAGGTCACACTGGCAACAGATGGCAGAGCTGTATCCCTCCCAGACCTGGGCAGCCCCAAAGCCACTGCACCACACTGCTCCGCTGTTCACTTTGTACGCCTGTGGCAGAACTTTTCATATTTGGCCTTGCATTCTAGCTCCTTAAATCTATGTCTGTCATCCTTACAATGCCGTCAAAGCCTTCAGAGGCAGAAACGGTCTTTCCGGCCTCCCTTCCAAGCAGCACCAGGAGAGGTGAACTAGATGGAGTGACTTGCCCCAAGAACACTTTGTGGTCAATATCTGGGCCAGGAGTTGCAGGCTGTGCTGGAACTGACCCACGAATCTGGTGCCTCCCACCTTGGTGTGCTTTCTAGCTCTGCAAAATACCAAATAGTCCCCAGAGCCATCGGAACAGGTATTTAGGAAACCAAGAATGCCTCCAGCCCTGGTTCAGCAGGTATCTGGATGCTGTGGGCCAGCGTGGACAGACCTGCACCACCAGCTGCTGAATGACCAGGGCTTGTTCAGATGGAGAAGGAGCACCCTTTCCCTGAGGTTTTCATTTTTCACTTCTGTTTTAGGCTAAGGTTATTGTGATGTTTCAGCCCCGATGCTTCAAAAAAAATAAAAGTAAAAAATACAGACGATTTATTTGGAAAATAAAAAGCACAAACAAAAAATTAAAATTGAGCTGTGACCATACCACCCTAAGCAACCACTATTAACATTGGGTATGTATCCTCCTAGCTAGCTCTACATCCGGTAACATGTAATTCACAAAAATGGGATTATACCGTGCATATTACGTTTGTAACATAATTAGTCCCCTTCATTTTGTCTGGGTAACACGAAATCCAGTGAAAGCTTTGTTAGAGGAACGTCCTCTCCTTCCTCTTGCCAAGACTTAGCGGAGTGGAGGTGGAGTTAAAGCATAATTACACCTACTTAATACCATTTAATAGTCTGCAAAGCACTTCACATCCTAATGAGGAAAAAAACGTAGTCTTGCTCATAGTGCTGAAGCGAGATCTGTATCTGCACACGAGCCTCAGAATCTTTCCACCACTGTGTGTTCCAGCTGTCCACGATGCTGTAAACTTTCAGGTTTCCAAGAAGAGAGAGAAAGCAGAACAATTTTAAGTAGACCTAGATGATGGAATGCCAGGGTCAGATGGGGTATTGTTTTTAATTGCTTTTCTATCGGAGGCATTCTTTTTTAAAATTACTAACTAACTTCTGAATATGCTTTACATGCATCGGGAACAAAATTGTAAAAAAACAAAAGGGCATACAGTGAAAAACAGCCCCCTCCCAGCCTGTCTCCCAGCGGCCAAGGCCCTCGACCACCTAGTTGCCCACTGTGGGGCATCACTGTTAGCCATTCTTGCATGTCCTTCCCTGAAGCATTCCGAGTTCAAAGGGCAGAAGTTCACAGAGGTTATCGAGGGTGAGAAGAATGCTCTTCAGTATTTTCCTTCACATCAGTAGCCTCCACTGAGGTCATCTGAGTAACTAGGACTCAAAACCCCCAACACAGTCCAAATGGAACCAAAACTCCTCCTTCCAAAGACCGCTATGGGTAATGGCAAGGCAGGGTGAGACCACCACCATGGGAACCACCACACGGGAAGGGAGCAGAGCCTTTCTGCCACTGGAGTAACAGCCTCAGGAAGGCCCAGCTGACCCCGGACTAGTCTCAGCATCCGGGGACCAAAAGGTTCATCTGGGCTCTGCTGTGGATGGAGTCTAGGCAAGTTACCTTAGCTTTCCAAGCTGCAGTGAGGCCCTTCCTTCTCTGACCATTTAAGAATATTTTTTTCAAGTTTATTTATTTACTTTGACAGAAAGAGAAAGTGTGAGTGGGGGAGGGGCAGAGAGCGAGAGGGAAAGAGAATCTCCAGCAGGCTCTGCACTGTCAGTGTGGAGCCCGACGTAGGGCTCAAACCCACGAACCTGGGGACGTCTTAGCCTGGACTGCTGTAACAAAATGCCATAAACTGGAGGCTTAGAAAGAACCAAAATTCATTTCTTACAGTTTCAGAGACTGGAAGTCTGATATCAGGGTACCAGGGTCATCGAGTTCTGCTGAGAGCCCACTCTGGGNGAGGGTCAGAGAGAGACGGGGACACAGAATCTGAAGCAGGCTCCAGGCTCTGAGCTGTCAGCACAGAGCCCAACACGGGGCTCGAACTCACGAACTGTGAGATCATGACCTGGGCCAAAGTCGGATGCTTAACTGACTGAGCCACCCAGGTGCCCCAGAGGCCAGCTTCTTATGTATCCTCACAGGGCAGAGAGCTGAACAGAGGAAGAAAGCTCTTGCTAGCTCTCATAAGGGCACTCAGCCCTCCTAGGAGAGCTGTACCCTCAATGACCTCATCAAATCCTAACCACCTTCTACAGGCTCCACCTCCTCAGTCAGTCCATAACTAGGGATAGCTTGAAACAGTGCTTTTCAAGGTTCAATATGCCCATGAATCACCTGGGAATCTTGTTACAGTGCAGATTCTGATTCAGCAGGCCTGGGGTGGGGCCCAGGATTCTTCCTTTTCAGCCTGTTCCCAGGTGATGTGATCCTGCTGCGATCCTGAGGACTTCGACTTGACTTGCATAGCAAGGACCTAGCTGGCCTGACTAATGGCCTGTGACTGAGGGACTAGGGCCTGTCCTAGGGACCAAGCACCTGGGAGGTTGGAGTAAGGATTACTTTGAAGCCCAGCAGCTCCTTCTAGAGAACTGTGGCATCCAGTGTCCTAGGATTCTTCTCTGCTGGGGAAGGCTGACATCCTGTGAGCTCTACTGTGTGCCAGGCAGCAGGCTAAGCCTCTGTCCCAACCCTCACAGCCACCCAGTGAAGCCAGCACTGTGATTGTCCCCATTTCAGAGATGAGGGCACTAAGCCTTAGGTTAAGGTCCTCAAGAATGCATAGCTGGTTAGAGGCAGAGCAGGCAGGCATTCCCAGCCAGACCCAGAGCATATGGCTGCAGCTCACTCATCACGCCGCTTGAAAGGAAAGAGCAGAACAGTGCTCTCGGTTCCAGCCTGAGAAGAGAACATTGAAGGATTGCTGTGTCATGGCACCTCCTCTTGTGTGCCTGTGGGAGGCAGGCACTGCTGGTCATCAAGTCTCCCCTTGCAGACCTAGCCTCAGTCTCAGATTTCCTTGAGAGCTCTTAAGGGGTTCTGACTGCGGTAATTGCAGTCATGGGGTAGGAAGGCTTCTTCCACGACCCTCAACAAGAGGGGTCCTTGGCTGGGAAAACACTTAGATTGTGTTATAGGAAGGCCATGGGCCTTAACAGGCCACATCCATTTTCATTTACCTTCTGAAAGAAGATTAAGGAGAAAATTCAATTTTGCCTAATGCCTCCCCCAAATGGCTAATTTATATGCTAATTAGCAAGATAAGAATCGATGAAACTGGTAATCAATATGATATCCAAGGCACCAGTAATGAAATTCATTTTGAGACACACTGCCAGTGGAAATGAAGCAATTACACAGAATAAATGGGGCAGCTCAGGGAATAGGGGCTCCATATTGCACTTGACCGCATTATTTCCCTTCTGCCCCTCCCCTCACTCTTTCCCCACCCCACTGGAATCTACTGTCCACTCACATCCTCTGGGGCTACACACGCCCGCTTCTTCCTCCCTAAATAGCCGACCCCGCATTATCCCTGTGGATTTGTGGTGCATCAGGGGAAAGTGGAGCTGGGGAAATTACAGAGTCTGAGAAGGTTAGAGGTATAAGCCCTGGAGGAGAATCAGATGCTAAATAGAAGCTTTTAAGCCATGTAGGGAGTCTTGAATAGCATTTTCCTCCCATACTGGCTGGGGTTGGTTTACAGTTTTTTAGTTCTAGGGCATAAATATGTAATATGGCCCAGATTCTCCAGAACTGGCCTGGTTTCAAATATTTTGTCCCATCAGACCATATATCTAGTGATGTGTCCTATGTGGGTCCAGTGCAAAGTGGGCCAGAGTGTCTCTGCAAGATTTAGCCTGACCCTAGGAAGTCTTGTTTCAACCTAGACATTTATTCCAAGGTTTCTGCTTGTTTTTCTTTTCTTCCGTGTCTTTGTTGGGGGTGGACGGGGTATGATTACAACCATCTCTGGAGATTAGGGGCACAGCATTATTCATCTCATACCTTTCAACCAAGATAATTGAAATTTGTCTTTTATCCCAGTGTTTGCTCATTAGAATCACCTGAGGAGCTTCCCCCCAAATTTTATTATGAAAATTTTTAAACATACCAAAAAGTTTAAAAAATTATACTGTGAATATAGTACATTATTTAGACTGTACAATTAACATTTTGCCAAACTTGCCTTATCACATATCTGTCCCAACTATCCATCCATCTATCCATTCATCAGCCCATCTTATTTCTTTGTCACACATTTCAAAGTAAGTTGCAAGCATCAGTATGCTTCACCCCTAAACACTCCAGCATGCAATCTCATTAACCAGAGTTCAGTGTTGGTTTCAATAGGTGAAATCTACGTACAGTGAAAAACACAAAGCTGAAACACACATTCTGTGAGGCTTGACAGATGAGCACACAGACGTCAAACAACCCCCCCTCAATATTCATTGCCGTCACCCCAGGAGTTCCCTCATGCCCCTTCCACACTCACTCCCTACCCCTCCTCCAACCCCCCATTTACAGAGGCAGCATCGCTCTGATTCTTTCTAATATAGGTTAGCTTTTCCTGGGGCACCTGGGTGGCTCAGTTGGCCAAGCATCCAACTCTTGGTTTCAGCTCAGGTCATGATCTCACGGTTCATGGGTTTGAGCCCCTTGTCAGGCTCTGCACTGACAGTGAGGAGCCTGCTTGAGATTCTCTCTCTCTCTTTCTCTCTCTACCCTTTTCACATGTGCATGTGCCTGCTCTCTCGCTCTCTCTCAAAATAAATAAACATTAAATATTAGATTAATTTTGGGGTGCCCGGGTGGCTTAGTCGGTTAAGCGTCCAGCTTTCGCTTAGGTCATGATCTGGCGGTTCGTGGGTTCGAGCCCCGCATCGGGCTCTGTGCTGACTGCCAGCTCAGAGCCTGGAGCCTATTTAGGAGTCTGTATCTCTCTCTCTCTCTACCCTCCCCTGTTCACGCTCTCTCTCTCTCTTCTAGAAATAAATAAAAAACATATTTAAAAAACATATTAGATTAATTTTTCCTGTTCCTAGAACTTCATATAACTGGACCCACTAAGACTGTACTCTGTGTAAGGATTTTTGAGATTCATCCATTTTGTTGCCAATATCAATCATTTTTTCCTTTTTATTGCTGAGTAGTATGGATTTTTATTCCATAGTATGGATATACCACAGTTTTTTAGCTAATATTAATAATCTGCTAGAAACATGTTTGTGCAACTCTTTTTGGACTTTTTTTTTGAGAGAGAGAGAGAGAGAGTAATCACACGTGCTCAAGTGAGGGAGCTACAGAGGGAAAGAGAATGAGAATTTTAAGCAGTCTCCATGCCCATTTGGAGCTGGATATGGGGTTCAATCTCACAACTGGGAGATCATGAGCTGAAATCAAGAGTCCGATTCTCAACCAAATGAGCCAGCCAGGTACTCCATGTACATATGTTTTTGTTTTGCTTGAACAAATTCCTACAAATGGAGGTAGTTGTATATTTAGTTATAAGAAACTACCAAACCATTTTCCAAAGTGCTATGCTACTCCTGGGAAACTCTTTAAAAACACTGCACCCACCCTAACCCCCAGAAATTCTTAATTAATTAACTGGTCTGAAGTAGGATGCAGGCATGCATATTTCTGACATGCTTATCTGGTGGCTCAAACATGCAGTAAGAGGTACAAGTCACTGAAGTTTTAGCAATTAATGCCAGATGATAGGTACCTTTGGCTACCTATAATAAATACCAAAAAAATCATTTTTTTATTTTGAAAGGTGGCTTTCTGTTGCCGACCTCTTTTTTCCCTTTATTTTTATTGCTATAAAGACGTGGGCATGATCTAGGATGATCTGGACATTGCAGTGCAGACTTAAGAGTAAAAATACCTGCTTTTTAAAATTTTTTTTTATTTTAATGTTTTTTATTTATTTCTAGGAGAGAGAGAGAGACAGACAGACAGCATGAGCAGGGGAGGGTCAGAGAGAGAGGGAGTCACAGATTGAAACAGGCTCCAGGCTCTGAGCTGGCAGTCAGCACAGAGCCCGACGCGGGGCTCAAACCCACGAACCGCGAGATCATGACCTAAGCGAAAGTCGGACGCTTAACCGACTAAGCCACCCAGGCGCCCCAAAATACCTGCTTTTTAATTCCAGCTTTGCCATTTTGTTACTATAGAGCTTGAGCAAGTCACTCATCAGCCTCCTCTTCTGTAAAACGGGGTTTGTCATATGTATTCCAAGATTATAAGGATAAAGGTGTCAGACTCAAAGAATTTTCTGAAAATCACTATAGACCTGGTTGGGAAAAGAGTTAGCCAACCCTCCAGATGAGGGAGATTCCTTAACTTTGCCTTTCTGAACAAAGGCAGATTTGACAGTATTGTGGTTTTGTTTTTGTTTTGTTTGGGGGTTATTTGTTTGGTTTTGGTTTTGGGGTTTTTTTGTTTTTGTTTTTGGGCTTTTGGGGGAGTTTTTTTGGTTTTGGGGGGTTTTTTGGTTCTATAATAAATATGGCGCTGGATGGTGAAGCTGTGACTGTCAGAAGTTGGAGAGCTATCACTGCTTTCCTGTAATGATTGGAATACAATAATCTCTGTCGTACAAATACGTAAAAGCTACAAGTCAATAAAATAAGAGTTTTGGACTGGTTTTCCATCCTGACGGTAACTTAGGCTGGTCCTTCTATGCACTGTCCCCGTGTAGCCAGCAGCGCACCTTCCCAAGACTGCTGGCTCATTGTCGGTATTAAGAGAACAGTGAGGAGCTATCCAGCAGCTGAGGTCACAGTCTTTTCTTGCCTGCATGCTGGATTAACAAGCATTGGGTCAACACCGACTAGACAAACTACTGAAATCTGATTCCTACCATCTGAAGCCTGGCCCATTCTCCAGAGAACAGGCCCGGACACTCTGTCTTCTGAGTCCACTATTCATTGTTTCCATCCAGACCTGAGTGAGCTAGCACCTGGACCTTGCAGAAAGTCAGTATGCGTGGCTCCAGGCAGTGTTTTACATCAAATGCTCAGGACTTGTTGGGAAAACAAGAACAACAGAAACATCTCTTTTTTTTTTTTCTTACAAATAGTTTATTGTCAAGTTGGTCAACAGAAACATCTCTTGAAGGGGTCTTATGAGTGATGTGGCTTCTCTCATTGTTCAACCATGTGAATGAGGATTTGCTGGCTGGCATCAGGAAGAATGCAGTGGTAAAGAATGGGTTTTCTCGTGTAAGATAGGCCAGTGCAGGCAGAGATAAGGCTCTTAAATCAGGCTAGAAGTGCCAGGTTTTAGCTCCTTTTTGAACAAGAAGCCTGTGGGGGATTCTCCTTCATGTCCACCCCAGACAACTCCTAAGAATGGGGTGTTCCTTGCCTTCCCAGGAAGGTAGGGTTTCCAGAGGTTGCTCTGGGCTGCACTTATCAGTACAGAAATCCAGGGTAAAGGATGGTGGCTAATGAGCCTCTTTTCAACTTTTTGGCCTCCCTGTGTGTCTATCTGTGGAACCCACATGCCTTTTGTTAGGGGGTACAGGGCACAGGCGACGAGGGAAAGAGATCAGATGGCCTGCTATCCGAGGCATGTGCCTGACTTCAATAGTCCCCTTTTGGGTTGGTTTTATTCTGTAATGTGTCCCCTGAGAAGACAGACTAAGCAGCCTGGGTTACCCTGCAATTTCTCCAAACTATTTGCATGAAATACTGCAGGCAAAAAGCCCAGCCCCTGATTGGCTGTTGCTAGGTAACAACATAATCATCAGGAAATTAGGCTGTCCTTTTTTTTTTTTCAACCCAGAGTATGTGTGTGATTGCAGCGTTGTGCAGGAAGAGAGAGGGAGTGAAACAAAGAGAGATAAATGGGATGGTCTTGAAGGCGGGGACACCACAGCCACAAACCTGCATCCCACGGTAGGACAATCTGCTTTGGGTTGGGCTCTTTACTCAGTCAAACCAATATTGGTACCTTTTCTTTTTTTATATATAAGAATGACAAAGCTAGCAGGTTCTGCAGACAGCAGGAACAGAAGCTATGGAAGCAACTTTGACATTTGAAGTGATTTTTAGAAGCAGGATGTAGTGCTTAATATATGAAAAGGACTCCAAGTGAGGATGAATAAATGAATGTGTCTACAGAACGTGTGTAGGCAGATAAGAATCCATTAGCAGGGCTGTAGAGTGCCTGCGAGGAACAGAGCGTGAGAATGCGCATGTGAATGAGGCGTGTGACAGAAAAAACAAGCATGCTTTACAGTGTGGAAGGAAGCCCCATAAACTAAGTTCAGAATTGTGTCTGCTAAAACTCCACCGGTGTTTAGGCATGTGGTCCTCCTGTTACTCAGCGGGGCAGTCCTCAGCCTGACTTTCCGCCTGGTTAAACTTGGCAGGTGGATGAAGAGTAATAGAGAGCGTGTGTGTGTGTGCATGCAGGTGTGTGTGTGTGGTGCATTTGTGTGTATGCATGTGCACTGAAGCACCTAGTTCATTTTCAAGGTTGTTTCCTAGCATAACAGCGTGTGGCCCCCTGACAAGTGTGCAGCTACACCTGGACACTTCCCCTGGGTAATAAATATCCATGGAGACCGTGAGGGCTTTCCTTTCCCTTCCTGCTAGCCCCAGATGGCTTTCCCACCCCTAACCTCCCTTATCTTGTCCTCCTTTTGAGTTCCCTAGCAATGACCCTGCCCTTACACTAGACCCTCATTGGCTTGCTACAACCCCAGGCAAACTAATTGCCTTTTGCCATTCATTGTCTACCAGATTAATGACTCCTCCTGTGTCTGGTTGCCCGTAGCCTCCTCTGAGACTCCTCTGTGTACTCTCTGGCTTGTCTTTCCCTCCTATGCCCTCCTCAGCCCAGCCCCTCTGGGCTCCACATCTGACTTTTTAGAAGTCATTGAATCTAAATGCTAAAATAGAAGCACTGTCCCCTGCCCCCCACCTTTTTTTTTTTTTTTTTTTTTTTTGGCCTGATCAAAGGAGGTAGTCCCTGGAATAATGCAGACAGGAGCATTTTGTAGCAGTGGCAAAAATACACAAATTTATCAGGAGCAAGACAGAAGGGATGCCAATAACCCAGATTCAGAAGGGAATATCCTCCCAACCACACAGTCCCCCACAACGACTTGCTGCCTCCAGTGGGTGAGCCTGACAAGACTCAAAGGTCCTGCTCCAGAGGAAAAAAGCTCTTACTCAATTTACAGCGGCTCGAAGCCCCTTTCTGAGTACGTGCACTAGATGGAAGGAACCTAGAGCTCTGCAGAGCACCCACGCCCTGTGTGCAGATAAAACAGATATTCTTCAAGACTATTGTTCTCAGAGGGTGGTCCCTGGACCAGCTGCACCAGAAATCTCGGGTGGGGCCCAGCAATCTGTTTTCCAAACCCTCCAGGTGATTCTCACATATGTCAAAATTTGAGAATCACTCTGGACCTGAAAACTTGCATTTTTAATAAGTTCCCAGGTGATACTGACCATTCTTTGAAAACCTCTGCTATAAAAATAGAAAACAGGGGATAATGTATAATTGTCCTTCCTTCCACCTCGCATGCCCCCTCCCTATTTTCAAAGTCTCAATCAAACGCATCTTTAAAGACTTATTCCAGATGCAACTTCTAATTCAGCCAAAGGTGATCACTTTACACCTTCTTACATGCTTTGGGATTGGCAAACTACGTCCCACGGGCCAAATCCAGCCCGCAACCTGTTTATGTAAGGTCTCAGAAATAAGAATGGCTTTTACATTTTTAAATGGTGGGGGGTCGGGGAGGTGGAGTGATGGTTGAGGATCAAATAAGAATATGCAACAGAGACGACGATGTGTGATCTGCAAAGCCTGAACTATTTACTATCTGGCCTTGTACAGAAAAAGTTTGCCTACTCCAGTTCTATTCATTTATGTGCTTTTCTTATTTCTCCTCTTAAGCTGTTAACTCTTTAAGAAGAGTCAATATCTGAATCATTTTTGTATTCCATTCAGTACCAAGCACATAATGGTTGTTCAAAAAACATGGAAAGGACGGATAGATGGAAGGCGGTCGGGTGAGCTATTTGGGTGGTTAATTAGCATTCTGGAAATCCAAAAGAGATCAGCTTCCCTGCTCAGCCACTTTGTGGCTGCCCCATCCATGAAATAAGAACAATGAGTTCCTCCATCTTGAGAAGGTGAGGAGAATCCGGAAGTTCATACTGATGGAATTTATTCTTCTCATTAGTAACCAGAATGATGAAAACCATTTAGAAGCTGTCCTACAGCTTGACAAACAAGATTCACATTTAGAACACTCATAAATAACATTCATAAATGGAGAAGTTAAAAATAAGTAAAAAGCTTAAGAGTTCTGTTGTATTTCTGGCATGTGGTAAAAGATTTTCATATGCCGGCAGTGTTAAAAGAGATGCTAGAGGTAAGGCTGCGAGCCTCACACCTGCCACATGTTTGCTCCACCTCTGCCTGCACGCCTCCATCCGCTGGAAACTTCACAAAGCAGCCCGCTCCACTTTCTCCCAACTCCAGTGGTTAGCATGTACTTTTCTCTGTTGAGCTGAAATCTACCTCCTTACAATCTTCCCCTCCATAGCCCTACTTCTGCCTGTTCTGGCTGTCAGAATTAGCTACCTACGTTTCATAAATCTGAGGAGAGAAGTAGGGTAGGGTTCTCTTCGGCTGGAAAGAGTGGAAAATCAAGGGGGATCTACCACGTTTAGATCATTTTCCCCTGCAAACAGTAACAAAACAGGTTGGAAATAGAAGAAGCTGAAAGCCAACAAGGTATGCTGAGGGAGGAAAAGCAAACATACGGGTAGAAATGGAAGCGAGCGTAACATTCCAAATACAATAGGAAGCGAAAGGCTGGTGGTCGCAGTGGATCATAGGCTGACCACAGACGTGCAGTATGTTTCTGCTGGAGAGGAATGTTAATAGCAATTAGAGGCCATTATTTGGGACAAATGAGGGAAAGAAGGCCCCAGAGCTGGGCCCAGGGGACTCCGGGATTGCTTTGTGATTCCAAAGCTCTGAAACAGCTGCCAGAACAAGTTGCTAGGGCAGAAGCAGAGCAAGAGAAAGCCTCTCAGGAATGGCTGAGGCTTCTAAATGGTGGGCTGGGCCACAGCAGTGAGGGCCCACGGAGGGGACTGTCCCAGGGAGGACAAGGACCGGAGGAGGAGCGGAGGAAGGAAGCTTAAATCTCCAATTGTGTGCCTGTGGACAATATACTGTAGTCAGTATTAATCCCAACACCTTAAGAACTGATAAATCAATCATTGCATGAAACATAGCTCCAAGAAGAATGTTCATTGATCACTTACTTTCTGGATTTCCAGAGCACTTTTACTGCACGGAACGTCGTCTTATGGGGGACCTTATTAATGTGGGAATAGCAGTCACTAACTAGCTTCCCCCTCCCTTCCCAGCCCGCATCTGTACAGGAGCGCACATGCGTGAACGCCCCTCTCCCACATGCACGTACAAAGCGTGGTTAGGTCTACCCTAGTTATCACTTCCTCCAGTTTCACCTGTGAGGGGGCTGCTTTTCTTGTTTTTCTTTTCTTAAGAAGAAAATCCCTAAGATTTGAAAACAAGGCTTTTTGGACCCTGGTGAAAAGCTGATAATCGAGCCTGGACTAAAAGTCTGTGCATTAACTGCAAAGGATTGAAAGCCTAAATTCTTAGTCTTCCCTGCTCCTGGGACCCACTTCCCTGGGACTCTCCCCGGTCCCAGTTGCCTGCTACTGGGACCCACTTAGTAGCTTTATGGTCTCAGGGAAGTTATCGCTCAGAGCCTGCTTCCTCGTCAGGAATCAGGGCTCTAAACCAAGGCTGCAAGGATCAGGCAAAGAGAGGCTGATAGCTCTTAAAGGCCTGTTCCCTGCTGCACCCTATGCTGGGTGCTTCACTTGCGCAATTTCTTATTCACTTTCCCCACTACTTACAGATGAGGAAACTGAGGCCGGGGGAGGCCAAGTAACCTAAGAATTCCCAAAAAGGGCAGAGTCAGGAATCAGAGCAGCGTTCTCTGAATGCAAAACTCCTTCTCTTTCTCCTAAAATAAAAAAATGCTCTTAAAAAAATTTTTTTAACGTTTTAATTTTTGAGAGACAGAGCGTGAGCGAGGGAGGGGCAGAGAGAGGGAGACACAGAATCTGAAACAGGGTCCAGTCTCTGAGCTGTCAGCACAGAACCCGATGGGGTGAGGGTGGGGGGGGCTGAACCCACAAACCATGAGATCATGACCTGAGCCAAAGTTGGATGCTTAACCAACTGAGGCACCCAGGCGCCCCCATCTTTCTTCTAAATATTGCTGCCTCCCTGACACTGTGCCCGGCTCCAGGTGGGCAATCAGGAAAGGGAGGTGTCCTTGGTCCCTTCTCTCCAAAGGACTGTGGGGTGGTTATTTTTGTTTGGTATCACTTTTCAATTAAAAAGTGCCCAATGAAAGATGATTTTGTAAACACTGCTAATAGGACCAGCCGTACACTGGTATCTTGGTAACCCCAGAATACTCCTGAAGGGGAAAGGCCTGCAAATATCAGACATGCCCCAGTGGCTACTCCATGTGTGATTTCCAGGGTACAAGGCAGACTCTGGGGGAATCGGAGTTGACAGGTATGCCACGAACTGACCTCCCTGCTTGAGACAGCTCTTGTAGGACAGTCTATCAGACAGAAGGAAATAGGACCCAAGTCACTCATAAGAACCCACTGCTCCAGACTGGTCTAGACGGGAGTCAACACAAGTAATTCTGCCTCTTGGGCAGGGGCTTGCAGCTCTGGCTTCAGATCTTACACCTGCCATCTGCCAGCAGCGTGGCCTCAGATAAGCTACTGGACCTCTCTGGACCTCAATTTTCTTGTGGGGAAAATGAGGAAATAGTCACTGTGTTATAGGGTTGTTGAGAGGAATGCATGAGACAAAACCCTGTCCCTGAGCAGTAATGGCAAGAATTCTCATTTCCCAGGACCAGGCCTAAGACCACTGGCCTCCTAGTGGGTAAAAGATCACATACATACAGAACAAAAGCCTTCATAACAGACTAACAGGCAGTCTGTCTCTTCATAATCTATCAAAGTCCATAAAGCCCATTCCCAAAACTCCTTTAAAGGGAAACTCTAAGGAGAAAGCCTACACTCTTGGAATACATTCTGGGGGGAGCCTGCCCAGGTGGGAGCAAGAAAACAGGGCACCCAGTATAGTCCCCACTTTTCCAAGGCAATCTCAACTCATGTTCCTAAAAGTAAGCAAACCCCTAACCCCAGATGCCACCCAACACTGAGTTAAGTGATACCAACCTGGCCCCAGTAGGTCTGAGCCGTGTCCCAGTTTGGAGGAGTAGAACAAGAAGAAGGGAAGAGAAGGCTAGTGAGGGACATACAAACAAATCTCCATGCCCTTGAACAATTATTTTGAAAGCCTGGCCACTGTTCATGATCCCTGTCCTGACTTAGTTATGCTTGTTAGGAAGCGGCAGAGGCACAAAGACCGATCTACGTGGTTTACCCTAACATCAGGCCAGTTCAAGGCTGAGGTGGAATTTAGAAAATGGCAAGCCCTGGAAAGTAAAGGAGCACACGCATGTGTGTGTGTGTGTGCGCGTGTGTGTGTGTGTGTGTGTGTGTGTGTGTGTGGAGAGACCTAGTATGGAGAGGTTTTGTCTTTACTGAGGTGTAATTAACATAGAACATTGTATTAGTTTCAAGTATACAACATAGTGATATGATATTTATACATATTGTGAGATGACCACCTTAAGTTTCCTTACCGTCCATCAGCACACATAATGACAGAATCTTTTCTCCTGTCATGAGGGATTTTAAGATCTTTTTCTCTTAGCAACTTCCAAATATATAGCATGGTATTTATAAACTACAGTCACTGAGCTGTCCAGTGCCTCCCCAGGAATTCTTCACTTTGTAACTGGAAGTTTATAACTTTGGAGGGATTTTTATAGAGGTCTTTTTTATGGCCTTGGCTTCTGAGATTTCTGTGTACAAATCCCAGGAATGCATAGCTCTACTAAGAAAAAACAAAGAAGACCTGACTGAAGGAAGAATTTACCATGTCACCAGAGACAAAAAAAAAAAAGAATAGATTTTTCAGACTTTGAGGTTATTGATGGGAATAAAAGTATCTTTTCCCCCTGGAAATAGTTTTCTTCAGTCCTATTCCTGCTTACGCTCTTTCCAGCCTGTGCCACAAACCGGGCGGCTTAAAATGACAGAAACGTATTGTCTCATGGCTGTTGGTATTGTTCTGGTATCCAGGGGTCTTCAGGGCCATGCTCTGAACGCCTGCCTTGCCTCTGCTTCGCTTCTGGTGGCCCTAGAGGTTCCTCGGCTTGTGAACGCCTAACTCCAATCGCTGCCCCCACCTTCACATGGCTGTTTTCTCCCTGCATATGTCTGTCTCTTCATAGGACATTCTCTTCTAAGGACACCAGTCATATCAGATTAGGGGCCCAGCCTCCTCCCGTATTGACCTCACCGCAACCACTTACATCTGCAATGACCCCATGTGCAAATGAGCTCACGCTCTGCCATGTGGGAGGCTGGAACTCTCACTCAGCTGCTTGAGGAGACACAGGTTAGCCAGGAACAGGCAGTATATGAGGCGGGGGAAAGGACGGGGCCATCGTGTGTGATGGCTAGCCAGGAAGTTAAAGCAATGGAGGCCTTAAGGCCAGGCGCCGGCTGAACAGAGTGGTTGGACCCAAGTTTGTGTATATGTATTTGTCTTTTGAGCAACCAATAGAAGAGCATTTCTATTTAAGCCCTGGAATCAAAGTTCTTTCTGAAGAACCTTTGACAGTGTCAATAATAATAAAAATGTCGATGATGATGATGATGATGATGATGATGATAGCAGCTAACATTTATTGTTTGCTAAGTACTAGGCACAGTTGTAACTGCTTCACATGGATTAACTCATCCACAGAACAACCCTATAAGATGGCATTATTGTCCCAATTTACAATTGAGCCTGAAACCTGAGATCCTGTGAATTGCTTGGTCGCACAACTAAGAAGCTCAAGTTCTTGGGCATATATTCTTAATCACAACATAGAGGCTGGCTTTCTTTATATCTTATGTTCATAAGGAGCCTTCTGGAAAAGCTATCCTTTTAAAAAAAAGAGAGAGAGAGAAACATGGGACACTTGGGTGGCTCATGGTTGGCTCACGGTTGGTAAGGCGACCGACTTTGGCTCAGGTCATGATCTCACTGACTGTGAGTTTGAACAGGGGCTGAAAAGAGCCCGCGTCGGGCTCTGTGCTGACAGCCCGGATCCTGGAACCTGCCTCAGATTCTGTGACTCCCTCTCTTCTGCCCCTCCCCTGCTCCCACTCTGTCTCTCTCTCTCAAAAATAAATAAACATTAAAAAAAAATTTTAAGAGACACAAATTTAGGTAAAATGGACCATGGTTCTTTGATAAAGAGATTTTTAAGTGTAACTATGACCCGTGACCAGTGATGAGAAATAACTTATGGGATCCTCACAATCTGAGGTGAAAGCAATTGTTTACCAAATCCCAAATTGGCCTCACATCCTTGCCAGTTATCACATGCTTACTGTTTGCTAAATATTGCCCTCAGTGCTGTATGGACACTTGATTTAATCCATATAACCACCCCATAGCGATATGTGATCCCATTTTACTGGTAGGGAAATTGAGGCTCAGAAGACGGCACAGTTTGCTCCAGGATACACAGCGAGTGTGTGGCCTGGTTGGAACTTGAACCCAGGTCTTTCTAACAAAAAAGGGCCTATGCTGTTAACCAATGTGCTATGGGTACCTTGTCAGCCACATGGCTGATGTATAAAAATGAATTTGCCACAGGACAGGGGTCCTGAAAACTGGAGCCTGCGGGCTGAACCCAGCCCACCACCTTTGTGGGTAACTAATGTTGGTGCACAGCCACACACCACTTACAACGTGTCTACAGCTACTTTTGCTAAGCAGAGTTGAGTAGTCGTGGCAGAGACTGTATACCTGCGAAGCCTAAAATACTTGCTGTCTGGTCCTTTTCAGAAAAAGTGCCAATCCCTGCCATAGGAGATGCGGGCATGAAATGCCCTGTCTTAGAACAATAGGACTAAAGCCGCCTGAGTCTAGACATAATCATGCTCGTACCTCAGTCCCATCTGCACCTGCATAACGTCACTTACTTTTACGTTCCTGCCAAAAGTGATCGAATCCTTTTTCCGCTTCATATGCTTCAACCAAGGAACATCAGCTTGTTACAGAAACTCTTTTTTTTAATGTTTGTTTATTTTGAGAGAGAGAGAGAGAGCGCACGCTCGTGTTGGGTGGGGGTGGGGGACAGAGGATCCAAAGCAGGCTCTGCACTGACAGCAGAGAGCCTGACGGAGGGCTCAAACTCACCAACCGTGAGATCCTGACCTGAGCCCAAGTCGGAGTCTTAACCAAGGCGTCCCCCCAAAACTCTTGATGTAGTCTGCTTTCTATAAGTTATGAAGAAAACAATGAGGTTTCCAAAAAGTCTATTTAAATTTATGTGGCTCTATTTCACAATGAAATCATTCTATTTTGATTGCTTGGGCTATGCGATCCATTTTAATTTCTCATCCTTCATTTCTGTCTTTGTTAGCATTCATTTATTTACTTTGGTTTCTAGAGACACTGAAGGAGGCCACATGCAGAGGATTGGGGAGAGAGAGGGAACTTTTTGAGGAGATTTGAGCTGAATCCATTTGGACTGCTTCCAGTGTATCCGTAGCCTCAGACAGCTGCCAGGGACATAATGAGATGGGTGTAAATCAGGATACTTATGTTAATACAGCAGCTCAGAGGTATAAGGCAGTCTCCCCCAGGTCCCCTAAGTCTAGAGAGCCTGAACATTTTGCTATTGTTGAGTTAGACCTCGGTCAAAGAAGCAACCAAAGAGGGGCAGAGCCAGAGCAAAGGCACACCATCTCCCCCTCCGCCGGCCTTTCAGACTCTCCATACGCAAGCCGCTACTGGAATGATAATACCAGCAGCCTTTGTGGGGCAGGCTAGACCTCTCATTTCCTGTCAGTCTCGATTCCATTAGGAAAAGCTCCCACCCCACTTTACCCCAAGGGCTTTAGGGTCAGGATTTGGAGAGCTCTGCTTTTCGTATCTTTCCCCTCCACTTCCCTGGAAACGCTGCCACAGCTGTAATCCGCAGCAAATGGATTTCCCTGACCCTGGGGACAAAGGCCTAGTGTTCCCTAGACTTGGTGGCTCCTGGGAGGGCAGAACCGTCAGTATTTCTCCAGCTGCTTGTCTCAGGCCCTGTGGGCAGCAGAGACCTGTAATAAGATCACTATCCAAGCCTAGTATGGTCGGCATGTCACTCAAAGCGGCCCCTTGCGGTCGGGAGAGGAGAACTGACAATAGTAGGAACCACAGCCTTCAGAGCTGGGGCTCCCCTGAAACTACACAGTGAGCTGGAACCTAAAGCAAAGCAGCCTTCCGGTTCTGGGTGTTGGCCGTCAATCAGATTTGGCTGTGGTTCTCAGTGGGTGTCCATAGGGATGGTGGCCTTAGGGAAGAAATAACTAGTTAGAAGGAGGAGAAGGGAGGAAATCAGAGTAGGAATTAAAAGGAAATTGAATCGGCATGTAGAAGGTGCTGAAAGCCTAGATGCATGAAAGTTTAAAGGTTCAGATTTTCTAGTATGAGGCCCCAGGGTTGGGGGCACAATGAGAGTCCACAGATCCCTTACTGCGACTCCAGAACACCTCCTTTGCATCCCACAGACCAGAGCTTTGAGGCAGAAAGAAGGCAGGAGTGGGTAAACACTGAAAACTTGGGTTCAAAGAGGAACTATATTAGAAAAAGTTTGAAAGCTATCATATCGGTCCACGCTTTCTAATTCCACTGTTTCTCTCCGACACAACTTCCCTTCCACCAGGAGACCATTGAGAAAGTGACATACGGTAGGACAGTAACTTCTGATTTCTTCTCAGGGTCAAATTCCAACCCTCCGGTTGAGTAAGTCCCACCACCATGGGTCTAGTAGGTTTCAGGGGGTGCCTTCCTTGTCCATACTACTGGAGGAGAGTCAAAGTAGCCGTAACTCCTTGAGTGAGCCACTTCCCCAAAAACTGGGCCTCAGTTTTTACATAGGAAAAACAAGAGAGATTATGGTGGTGTTTGATTTCTTAAACTGGTTGGTGGGTACACGTGCATATTATCTTTTATGTATGTATTATAGAGAGAGAGATTATTTTGTAGGTATAAAATATTTAATAGACATAAATAATCAAGAGATTAAATTCACTGATCTCAGTTCCTTTCCTCTTCTAAAAGTCTAGTATGCTCTGATAGCGGCTTTGCCCAATGTCACTGAATAATGGCCCAAGGTGAGATTATGGGCAGAATGTCAGAGGTGTAGTGGGAAGAGCTCTTGCTTTGGAGTCAGGCCCAGTTTCGAATCCTACTTCGGTGATGACCTTCGATACGTTACTTAGATAAGTTCCTCATTGACAAAATTGGGATAATAAAACCTACACCACAAGGGAGCCCATGAGTATATTTAAAGCATTGCTTGGGGCGCCTGGGTGGCTCAGTCGGTTAAGCATCTGACTCGATCTCAGCTCAGGTCATGATCTCATGCTTCACGAGTTCGAGCCCCACATTGGGCTCCATGCTTTCNTATACGTGCAAACATATGGTATCTGTCCTTCTCTGCCTGACTTAGGGCTCCATGCTTTCAATGCAGAGCCTGCTTGGGTTTCTCTTTCCCTCCCTCTCTGCCCCTCCCCCTCTCACACCCGCATTCTCTCATGCTCTCTCTCTTTCTCAAAAGTAAATAAATAAACTTAAAAAAAAACAAAGCATCTCTTACATTGCTGACATGCAGTAGGTACTCAGTAAATAACCATTATTAGTAGTATAAACACTATTGGTGGCAGATGCAGAAATTAAATCACCGGTGATCTATGTTTCAAACTAGTTTGGGAGAATTCTTCGGATGAGGTGGAAATTAGGCTCAACTTTCAAATGAGAAGTAGGACCAAGTGTGGTGCCTTTCAAACAGTTCTGTTCAACAAACATTTATGGAGTGAAATACCAGGTGTATATGGTATATGTATCATAATATGTGGTACGACCCCTGTTCTCCAGGAGTTCAGAGTCCAGTGAGGAAGACAGACACGTAAGCAAATCACTTTCTTACAATACTACATTATGAGTGCCAGGAAAGAGGTAAGCACACAAAGCGTTGTGGGGAAAGCCATCCAGCTGGATGGCTTAATGGAAGATGTTAGGACTAGACTGAAGGAAACAAGAGAAGTGTTAGAGGAGGTTGCACTGAGTGAGTGTTTCACAGGAGAGACTCAAGTTGTTTCGAAGATCAAGTTAGTTGCTAAATGGAAGAGAGACATTTCGGGGGGGGAAGGGAACAGCATGGGTAAAACCACATCGGTAAACAGGGACCAAGGCATCCCAACCTTCAGGTTGTTTGGCATATGCTGGATGAGAGTTTAGTGTGGTGAAGAGGTGGGAAATGAGGCCAGGGAGGCATGCGGGGTCAAGTCGTGGAGGGCTGATATACCATACTGAGAAGCTTGCTGGGGGAGTCGTGTGGGCCCAAGAACAGAAGTGACTCAACACATGGCGCAGGGACACCAAGATTGTCTGCATGCGAAGGGATGAAGTTGGGAAAACCAGTTTGGAGGTTCCTCAAAATGCTAAACATAGAACTGCCATATGGTCCAGCAATTCCGTTCCTAGGTACTACCCAAAAGAACTGAAACCAGGGGCTCAAACATCAATGTTCATAGCAGCGTTATTCACAGTAGCCAGAATGTGGAAACAACCCAAGTGTCCATCACCAGATGAATGGACGAACCACATGTGGTGTATACATATAATGGAATTCAGCCAAAAAAGGACACATGCTATGACATGGATGAACCTTGAAAACATTGTGCTAAATGAAATAAGCCAGACACAAAAGGACAAACATGGCATGAGTCCACTTACATGAGATATCTAGACTAGACAAATTCATGGAGACAGAAAGTAGATGAGAGGTTACCAGGAGCTGGGCAGGGGGAAGAGAAGAATGACAAGTTCCTGCTAAAATGATTATAGAGTTTCTGCTTGGGGTGGTAAGAATTCTAGTGGCCTATAGTGGCGATGGTTTCACAACATGGTGAGTGGCAAATTTGATGTTACGTACTTTTTACCACAATTTAAAAAATGAAACGAACTAATGTTGTGCCCTTACCTCACACTGTATGCAAAAAATTAACTCAAAATGGGTCGAAGGCCTACATGTAAGATCTACAACTGTAAAACTCTTTGAAGAAAACGTAGGTACAGATCTCCATAACTTTGGATTAGGCAGCAGTTTCTTAGATATGGCAGCAAGCAAGAAATCAATAAATAAGTCGGGCTTCACCAAAGTTAAAGAACAGAAGAAATCCTGAGCATGTCGTATTTGGTGAAAGAAAGCAGAGCCACCAGACCAGAGCAGTGGACTCACACCATGGAACACAGGCATAGCTCTTTTATGCTTCACAGGTCCTGTGGTTTTTGTTTCTGTTTTTGTTTTCCAAATCAAAGGTTCGTGGAAACCCTGTGTCATGCAAGTGTATTGGCACCATTTTAACAACAGTATCTGCTCACCTTGTGTGTCTGGGTCACATTTCAGTAATTCTTGCAGTCTTCCAAACGTTTTCATTGTTGTATTTGAACGGCCGCAATCTCATGATAAAACTTTAAGAGATGAGCAAAGAAAGTGGTTTCTTGAAATGGGATCTCCTCCTGGTGAAGATGCTGTGAAGACTGTTAAAATGACAACAAAGGATTTAGAATAGTATATCAACTGAGTTGGTAAAGCAGCGGCAGGGGTTAAGAGGACTGACTCCAATTTTGAAAGCAGTTCTACTGTGGGTAAAATGCTATCAAACAGCATCGCATGCCATAGAGAAATGGTTTGTGAAAGGAAGAGCCAATCGATGCAGCAGATTTCACTGTAGTCTTATCTTAAATCGCCCCAGCCACTCCAGCCTTCAGCAGCCACCAGCCTGACAAGGCAGCAGCCGTCAACATCAAGGCAAGACCTTCCATTGGCAAAATGATTACAACCCATTGAAAGCTCAGGTGATGGTTAGCATTTTTTAGCAATGAAGTATCAAAAACCGAAAAGTTTTTTTTAGCTTTCTTGGTTTTATTTTTTTTTAATGTTTATTTTTGAGAGAGAGCGAGCGAGCCAGGAAGAGGCAGAGAGAGAGGGAGACAGAGGATCTGAAGCAGGCTTTGCATTGACAGGAGAGAGCCCGACCCAGGGCCTGAACCCACAAACCATGATATCATGACCCAAGCTGAAGTTGAACAGCCACCCAGGCACCCCTCATTTTTTTTAAGTTTATTTATTTATTTTGAGATAGAGAAAGAGTGTATGTGAGAAGGTATGAGCAGGGGAGGGACAGAGAGAGAGGGAAAGAGAGAATCTCAAGCAGGCTCCGTGCTGACATAAGCCATGAGATCATGACCTGAGCCAAAATCAAGAGTCGGACCTTTGACTGAGCCACCCAGGCGCCCAGCAATAAAGTATTTTTTAAGTAAGTTATATACATTATGTTTTTAGACGTACTGCTATTGCATACTGAATAGGGTGTAAACGTAACGTTTATGTCCACTGGGAAAACAAAAAAATTCATCTCACTCCTTTTATCGTGCTATCCTTTTCATCGTGGTAGCCCGGAACTAAACCCACGACATCTCTGAGCCATAAGGTTAGAAAGTGAAATGGGGCCGAGAGATTAATTCACACACATAAAGCACCACCCCACCAGGTATTGTTACTGCCCAATTTTGCAGGTTAGGAAACTAACAGAGAAAGACTGCCTTGCCCAAGGCCATACAGTGGCAACAGTGGGCAGGTTCCCAAAGCTAGGAATAGCCAACTTCTAATTCCATGTTCTTTCTCCTTTATGAGAGTTTTCTCTCTGAGAAAAACTGAGCCACTGGAGAAAGCCCAGAGGGATGGGCTGAGAACTGTCCATGTCACAGTCGTGACTGTTTATCCAGCAGAAGTATTGGTCTGGGCTTCATAAAGCCTGGAGTAAGCCCTCCCCCAATGTCCATCTATCCCACTGCACACACTCCTTTTTTTTTTTTTTAAACGTTTTATTTATTTCTGAGAGAGTGTGTGAGCAGAGGATGGTCAGAGAGAGAGGGAGACACAGAATCTGAAGCAGGCTCCAGGCTCTGAGCTTGCTGTCAGCACAGAGCCCGATGCGGGGCTCGAACCCATGAACCGTGAGATCATGACCTGAGCTGAAGCCGGACGCTTAACCGACTGAGCCACCAGTCGGTGCACCCCGTGCACATATTCCTTACACCCCACCCTTCTGAACACTAGCAAATGTTGTCCCCATCACTCGTTTGGAACTCGGCATATGGTAACTAATAATCTTTTTATCTTCAAATTTGGACTTCCTGCTATATCTCTACCTAGCAGAGCTGCTTAGTCCAGAGTTGGTGGACAGGCTTCAAAAGATTCGTTAACCTCTACAATTGTAAGCACATTTTTGTGTTTGTGCATATTTTTTTCTGGGCCAGAAGGCTTTAGGGTTCCCCATTTCTGATATGCCTACAAAAATGAAAACCTTAAAATGAAGATCCACGTCTTCTACCTCTTTTCTATCCTCAGTCCTTAGCAAGAACACTCTGAATGTGGTAGATGCTCAGCAGATGTTCATATTCGGGGAGAATTAGGAACTTGTTGATCGCAGAAGGTTCTAGAAGTGACTGAGTAGAAGGTGGAATAGGGCAACTTTATGCTGTGAAAGCGAGAAAGTGTGCTTTCTGGCAGCTCAACTGTCACTTCTCCTTTTCAGTGTTCCCTCATCTCCTAGGCAGTCTGTCCTTCCCTCCTCTGCTTTGCAAGAGTGAGTGAGTGAGAGAGAGAGAGAGAGCCAAAGAGGGAGCGGACACTGGAGAGACAGCGGTAGCTATCAAAAGCTTGAGCTAGAACAAGGAGTGCCAGCCAGAGAGAGGGAGGGAGAGGGCGGGCACACACACTATCTAGAGCACGCCTTGAATGAAGGCAAGAGAATATGCTGGATCGGGACTGGGGTGGGGGAAGGGGAAGACCACGAGAAAGAGGAGAGAGAGAGAGCACTGGAGGCAAGACAGGCAGCCGCAGAGTGAGCTAGCCACGGGCAAGGACAGGTGAGCGGGGCAAGGACACTGTGTTGGGTGAGCATGGTCAGGACCTGGGTGAGAGACAGAGGAGGGGGAGGGGGAGACACACGCACGCCTTCCAGAGAGTCCGAGAGAAAGAGTCAAGAGCCAAAGCACAATCCAGGTGAGTGTGACCCTCCCCAGGGAGGAGGAGGGGCCCAGCTCCAGGAAGCACAGATATGACAGAGGATAGGGACAGGGGGAAAGGAACAAGAACGGGAAAACCAAAAACCTGGGGGGATTGGGAAACAAAATTAATGAGACAGAAAAGGCAAAGTGAAGGGGATGGGGGCAGAAGCCAAGAATGCAAGAATGACGAGAGAAGGGAAAGACACGCTCAGCAGCAGAAGGGAGTCAGGAGAGCAAGAGTTCAGGAAGCGCACTGTGTCTGTGTCCCCATGTTGCTAAGTCTCCCTCCCCAGCACGGGAGCAGTTGCTGTCCTCGCCTGTGCAGTTTTTTTTTTTATACAGGAGTCCCACGCTGTCTTTAGAATTGTGTCCTTTTTTATTTCCCAGCAAGGATTGGGTACACTGTGTGCAGGAGATCCGCCCTAGCTGCTGCAAAAGGAAGATAAAACAGAGCTGAGGCTTGATCGTTCAGGATGTGTAGATTACCCTGTCCTTAATTTGCTATGGCTGCTGCCGCCTTCTCATTTTCTGTTTTCTGTTTTGAGTACTTCCACTGAGACTTCCTAGGGCAGAATAAAAGCCAGAACTGAAACCCAATCCTGGTCAACATTTTGGGAAAGGGAGGTGAGGCATTTAACTAAAAGAAGGCTTTGGGATTCAATGGGATATTCCACATTTGAACGGAACTCTGATTTGTGGGTAGTGATTCTTTAAATTTCAATGGAGCCTCATTTCTGCAACTAGCTTGTCAGTTTCTGCAAGATCAGAACTATGCCTTGTAGTCCCTTCTACACAGCCTCCCTGTCCCTCTCTAGAACGTAAGATATGGTGGGTCTCAGCTGAGCAGAGCCCGGAAATACTTGTTGACTCTGAGGTTTCACTGATTCCTGCATTGTTGTTCACATTGTAAGAATCCTCGGCAAGTGATGGCCATAATAAGGCCCAGAACTGGTGTAGCTCCGGACAAAGGGGACTTATGGACAAGGGCCCTGCCCTATGGCAGTAAATACAGACATGCAGGGCGCCTGGGTGGCTCAGTCAGTTAAGCATCCAACTCTTGATTTCAGCTCCGGTCATGATCTCACAGTTTCCTGGGTTTGAAGCCCTGTGTAGGGCTCTGTGCTGACAGTGTGGAGCCTGCTTGGGATTCTCTCTCTCCCTCTTTCTCTGTTCCTACCCCCTTCACGCTATCTCTGTTTCTCTAATAAATAAATGAATTTTTTAAAAAGACATACAAATGTTAGGGAAAATCATTGCTCAAGGACCCAGGTCCTGAGCTCTGTTTGCAGGTTGCTGTCTTGCCTTGGAAGCCACCGGCCTCTGAACTTCAATTTGCTGGCTGCCAACTGGGAGTGGCCTGGATTTCCTTACCCCACACACCCCTGCCTTTTAGCCTTCACCCTCACTTTGTTCAGCTTACTGTGAAACCCACCGGGTCAGAAGTTGACTACCTCCAAACTGAGCAGCACTGGGAAGAAGAAAACAGGACATTAGTGACTATTTTAGTTTTTTGTATAATTGATGCTCTTGTTAGTGTAAAAAATCATATTATTTCTTCCATGTATGAAACTGGCTTAATCTGGGGCGCCTGGGTGGCTTAGTCGGTTAAGCATCCGACTTTCGCTTAGGTCATGATCTCGCGGTTTGTGGGTTCGAGCCCCGCGTCGGGCTCTGTGCTAACTGCCAGCTCAGAGCCTGGAGCCTGTTTCAGAGTCTGTGACTCCCTCTCTCTCTGACCCTCCCCTGCTCACGCTGTCTCTCTCTCTCTCCTAGAAATAAATAAAACATTAAAAAAAAAAAAAAGAAACTGGCTTAATCTGCAAGCAGAGAATTCAGTGTTTATGATGAGATGATGAGTGTTGTTTTTAGATATAGGAAGCCTAGGTAGAAGGAAAAGCTCATACATAGAAATGAGAATTTCAGGAATAGCGTGAAAGAAGAAAGAGGGGAACTTGACCGNCCGGACCCCCCACCTCCCCAACACATGCTTCAAGGGGGCATGTGGATTTCCAGTTCTGAATCCAGATCACAGCGTGGTCCCTGAGGGAATTCCTGGCACTCTTTAGTGGCTGGGATAGAAGGTTCCAGGAGGCTGTGCCAGTTCCACCTTGGAAGAGGATTGCTCTGGAACCGGACTGGGGACACTTTTAATAACCGCGAACAACAGCCAATGTTGTGGAGCACGCAGTGTACGCTTGACACTCACTAAGTGCTTTGTGTCATTGTTTTACTTTGTCCTCCTAACCAATTCCTGTACTCTTACATCTGACAGATTGAGACAGAAGGTTGGAGAAGTGCGACTTGCCAGCGTTTCCCTGCTACTGAGCAGCAGAGCCAGGACTCAAACCCAAGTCTTTCCAATCCCAAAGCCTGCAGTTTTATAACCACACTGCTTCGAGCAGTGCCGTGCTCAGCGTTAGATCAGAGCACTCACTACATACTTCATCAAGAAAACAGACTCCAAACACACTGGCAGCTCTTCTGGCCTTGAAGGACAAAACCAGATAAACACGACGGCTTATTTTATTGCCTCCTTATTTGTCTCTTTCTCCTTCCGTTCTCTCCAGACTTTTAATCCTGTTCCTTCCACTAATCAGCTATACACATACAGACAAATAAGTGCTCTGCTGCTCAGTTTCTCCATCCCAAAGGTAGAAGGGGATGGGGGTGGGGGGTGCAGGGTGAGAGATGTCCCCTAAGTGGACTGCCAGGAAGGCCATTGTAGGAAATCTACCTCCTTGTGGATTTCAGCCCCTCCAGCAGAAGGAGGAGTGCCAGGTCATAACGCTTCAGAAGCAGGCAGATCTGATTTCAACTCTCACCTGGTGACCCACACCTGGCCTTGTCCTTCCGCTGGCAGGCGTGTCTCAGACCTCAGTTCAGAAGCAGTCCCGCCCTGAAGGATGGAAAGCCAGAGTGTATGCGTGTGACCAATAGGAAGCATCTGTTTGACATCTCACGTCTGCCTCTTTGCTGCCAGCATCCGCCTGCTCTTCTGCCATCGGAGCGCCCTGACCGTGCCATCCCACAGGCCATGGACAATGAGCTGCCAGTCCCCCCTACATCCAGCAGCGCCAGTGTCGCCAGCAGTGCCAGCAGTGGCTGCAACAGTGGCAGCAGTGGCGGGAGTGGCCGCCCCGCTGGGCCCCAGATTTCTGTGTACAGTGGCATTCCTGACCGGCAGACCGTGCAGGTAAGAGTCCAGCTGATCTAGGGACTGCATTCCCTGATCAGGCTGGGGTTAGCCGGGAGGACATGTTGCATGATCTGGGGGAGCCAAGGGGCGCGGGATCCAGAATGGGCATCGGGGAGTGTGTTCGGGGGTATATATTTAGGCACAGTTAGAGGAGACGTGATGCTAGATGGGTCCAATCAAGGAGGTTTGGGGAGAGTGGGAGAACTTCATAGACCTGGAAAATTCCTGTCTCACCTGGTGACTCAGATCCCAGGGTGCCGTGTGGGATGATAGGCAGGTGAGAATGTGAAGGGGTGTGGGAGTGGGGACAAGTAAAAGCAACAAGCAGAAGAAATGATTGGGAGCAATTCAGCCACAACCTAGACCCACTGTCTGAAGGACAGTTGCCCCACAACAAAACTAAGTGTCCTTAAGAACAAAAAGGAACCCCAAGGCAATCTCCCTAAAGCAGCGTGTGTCACGCTGATGTGTGCCACGAGGCCTGTGGGTGGCAACACACGGCTCCAAACGCAGTCGTGCCCATGTATTGCCATCTGCTTTGGGCCCCGTGCCGCACGGATCACGGCAGGCTTATCTTCTCCTCCAGCTGAAAATGGTCATCCCAGGCACACTTCCGTAGCTGAGAAGACTGAGTCTCAGAGGAGGTAGTAACTCGTCTGGGTCAAGACAAAAAAAGCTGAACCTCATTCTCCCCCCCACCCCTGGGTTATTACCAGCACAGCGTCTGTTTGAGGTTCCCAGATAAGACAGACGGAAAAGAGAGTCCACAGCTGAGAACCGTTTACTCCAAGTAACTTTGCTAATCCGGCGTGGATGGACCAGACCAGTGACCTCATCCTGCCTTGGCCCTGGGCCCAGATTAGGGAGAGAAGGAGGGGCCACCGCAGACAGTGAGAGAGTCTGAAGACACCGTCAGAGGAATTGTCCCTCTCCCAGTTACCCCTGCCTCCCACGGAATAAAAGCACGTTTCCCGCACATCCTCTCCACCCCCACTCCTAGCCTCCTCCCGGCCCCTCTGAACGTGAGCGTTTGAGCACACTTCCGAGCAGCCCATGTTGGGATGTGCCGTCCATCCACCCCCTCAGCCCGTCCTCGGGTACAAGGGATCTGGGGGTTCTGCTCCGGCAGATGGAGTCACCCGCGGTCATGTTGCGGACCCAGCCAAACCGTTCAGGATTCCTATCGTTTCCACTCGCTGACACCAACCCTCCAGTGAAGAAGAGCCATGGTATCTCTGCCGCTGCTGCCGCCTGGACTGCGGGGGGTCCGGGAGACCAGGAGTCCAAGGAAAATAGAGAGGCCTAGGTGAAAGGGAGAAGAGGAAGGAATTCTGGGAGAAGACGAGGAATAAACAGAACCAAGGGGAGAGAACACTGAAGGGGAGCGGGATCTGAAGAGTTGAGATGGGGTGCGGGAAATCAGGAGACCCCAGGGCCCATGCAGAATCTGTGATATCAGCCTGCTTTTGCAGCCCAAATCTGAGCCCATGGGTGGGATTTGTCCTAGAGCCACCAACCCTAAAATCCACGCTGAGCCAGAGGGAGCCAGACTGGACGCTTGCCAGTTGGGGGGGCAGGAGCCAGGGTCGGGGAAGGCCCCATGGCCAGGGATTTAGCAGAGCTAAGGGTAGCAAGCGGGCCAAAGTCTGGCCAGGACCCTCCTGGAGGGTGACCAGGTAAGGAGAAGTGAGGAGAAATGTCTCTGGGGCTCAGGAGATGAANCCCTATTCTCTGCTCCTGGGGGCGAGGGGAGGCTTTGGGGGGCTGGGAGTGAAGAGCGAGAGCGGGATCAAAGGCAGCCTTTGTCATCTCCTAGAGACGGTGGCAGGAAAGAGGAGCAGCAGCAAAGCCAGGTGACGGCGATGGAGGTCAGAAAGAGGGACCAACAGACACAGGGAGGGAAAGAGTAGAAGAGAAACGCGTCATCCCCATGGCACTGGTCTGATTTCCAAGGCCAAGGGGACCTTCTTCTAAGGGACAGATGGGACTTTGCAGGCAGCCAGGGGCAGACCCTGGGAGGCAGCCCCAGCTGGGAGGGTGTGTTGCTAAGGCTGGAATAGCGCCCCTCCACCCCCACCCCTTTGGACCTGCCTCTCTCTCTCCCATCCGCTTCCCTTCTCTCTGCCTTATTGGGCTTCGGTTCCCCTGCTGTCACCATCCAGTGTCCCAGTCACCCAAGTCTGACGGTGGGGAACGGCCGGGAGGGGGGCAGCCAAACAAGCCTGGCACAGGACACCAGTGTCACTGGAAGCTTAAGGACCGCTATCTCCCTGCGCCTCCCCACTGCCCGGAGCTGGTCAGAGCCCACTGTGCTGCTCTGACTTTCGCCAAGGGGGCAGCTGACGACGCAGGAGCGGATCCATGGAGAGGGGCACCGGAGCCGAAGATGTGCAGGACAGACGAGGCAGAGGCGTGTAAAGTCTGAAAGACAGTTGTCTTCCCGCCTCCCTAGGGCAAGGTGATAGGTCCCAGGGCGGTCACAGGCGGGGCGGAGATGGGGATGACAAGGCATGGTGGCAGAAGGGGCGGGTCTGCAGCGAGCAGGGGGTTTGACAGCGCCGCCCCCCCCACCCAGGTGATCCAGCAGGCCCTGCACAGGCAACCCAGCACGGCGGCCCAGTACCTGCAGCAGATGTACGCGGCACAGCAGCAGCACCTGATGCTGCAGACGGCGGCGCTCCAGCAGCAGCACCTCAGCAGCGCCCAGCTCCAGAGCCTGGCGGCCGTGCAGCAGGTGAGAGCCGCGGCGGGAGGGAGAGGGAGGGCGAGCCGGTGCTGCGTGCCCTCCCCGGGCCTTCTCTTCCTCCCCACTCGCAGAAGCCCTGTGGACACGAGGGTCACAGTCCTTCGCCCAAGGGAGGGTCCGGCACCTTCCCCAGGTCCACACGACCCATGAGTGCAGGGATGGAACTCCCAGCCCACCTGGACCCCTCAAGAAAGGCCGCGGGGTGGGGCGCCTGGGTGGCTTAGTCGGTTAAGCGTCCGACTTTCGCTTAGGTCATGATCTTGCGGTTCGTGGGTTCGAGCCCCGCATCGGGCTCTGTGCTGACTGCCAGCTCAGAGTCTGGAGCCTATTTCAGAGTCTGGATCTCTGTCTCTNAAAGGCCGCGGGGACCCCTCCTCCCCACACCATCACACCACCGGGAGGGGCTGAGGGTCCACAGCGGTGTCCACAAGAGAAGGCCGTGGCCCACCCAGCTTCCTGTCTGTCCTTGGTGGCTGAGAGGAACTCATGTATTCATTTATTCATTCATTCAACTGAAGTTTTATGCACCTACTGTATGCCACAGTTCATATCAGACACTGAGTATACTGTGCACCCCGTCTTCTCAGAGCTTAGAGCCGAGTGACAGCAAGTAAACAGAACCCCCAATAGACCAGAAAACAAAACCTAAGTCTCTGAGTTGTGATAAGCACTCCGATAGAGGAGCAGGTCGCTCTGACTGAAGAATAAGGGGGTGCCCTGGATTGAGTGGCCAGGGAAGGCCTATCTGCTGGGTGATGGGGAAGCTGACCTGGAGGGGTGAGAAGAAGTTGGCCACGGGGAGGGGGGCAAGCTGGGTGTGCCCGACGGCCCGTGCACAACTCTCTAGTGGAGCCCATGAGCCTGATCTGATAGAGCAAGCGGGAGCCAAGGGCTTCAGACACCTGGAAAGATGGGTAACAGCACGAGTTAATGATTTGAGTGCTTACGTGTAAATGCCTTGCCTCATTTAATCCTTTCCGCCATGCCACAAGGTAGATGCAGTTATTATCTGCACTTGATAAAGAGGAAACTGAGGCACGTGCTTCAAATGGGGATTTGACCCTCGGCGTTTGACAACTGACCGCTGTTCTATAGTGCTTCCTAAAGTCCTTCCTTTGAGAGCTCGGGGAGTGACGGGGGGAGGTCTGGGACCCTAGCGTTAAGAACTGTTCTTTTCTAGGCAAGCCTGGTGGCCAACCGACAAGGGAGCACTTCGGGCAGCAGTGTGTCTGCACAGACCCCAGCCCAGTCATCCTCGGTGAGTAGGGCAGGGGGCCGCAGGCAGAGCCCACGGCTGTGGGACCAGCTCCTTCCTCCTCACCCCGGATGCTTGCAGTCTCCCAGCCCCAGCCGGTGAATCCCGAACCATGTACCATCGTGGCTGGAATCTGTTACTCTTGCCAGAAAAAGAAGCGTGTGCCTCTTCCCAACCCTTTAGTAAGCCCCTGTCATCTCTCATGCTGGTGTCCAGGCTCTGTGTTTATAGTTCAGTTCTCTCCCCTGCTGGCCCCTCCCTGCAGCTCCACATGTGGGCCAGAGATGGGGCAGTGCTGGGGGCCCAAGGACCAGAGATGGTCCTAAAGAAGGCCGAATCCACCAAGGAACAGAAGAGGGGGGAAAGAAATGGACGAGGGAGGCACAGAATTTACCAAAAGAGCTTCCTGTTTCCCGCTGCACGTGTCTCTCCCATCAGATCAATCTGGCAGCCTCCCCAGCAGCGGCCCAGCTCATCAACCGGGCGCAGAGTGTCAACTCGGCGACAGCCTCGGGCATCGCCCAGCAGGCCGTGCTCTTGGGCAACACGTCTTCTCCAGCCCTGACTGCAAGCCAAGCGCAGATGTACCTAAGGGCACAGATGGTGAGTACCCGGCCTGGGCCACGGCCCAGGTAGGCAGGGAGGACAGAGGCAGATTGGGAACTAGGAGGCTGGAGAAGCGGGTGGGAACGAGCAAGAGGTAAGGGGTGGAAGAAATAAGGGGCTCCTGGAAGGCTGAGTGGGAGCTTTGGCACAGGCTCAGTGACCCAAGCACAGGTGGGGTTCCCGACTGAAATAGAGGAGGTTGCCCATGATGCCTCCTTTCCTTCCCCAATGGTCTTCTTCTTATCAGAAACGGCTCCCCCAAATTAATTAGGGTAGAAAACGCAGGGCCTCATGCCCAGATGGCCAGTCTACTTGGACACTTAAGATTAGCAAACACACAGACATCCACGTGCTCTACAGAAATGGGGTCTTGGCCCCCTGGGGCAATCCCTGCAGCCACCGCCAGCTCAAGAGCCAAAGGTGTGTGCCAGCCCCAGTCGTGAAAGGGGCATTCAGCTCCAGGACATGCCGCTGCTTCCACGGCTCTCCCACCTGGGCCCCCAGCCCCCTCAGGGTCACTCTATCACTCATTATCTAGCTTGTTTGAATGTGTCGAATGTGCTCAGGATGGTGTCCGCCCCAGAAGTGCATACCTAGAGTCTGTCCTTTATACCTGTCCCTAAGGGATGCAGAGTCCTTAGGAACCTTATAGGTTCCTAGCATTTAGAAGAATTTCCAGGGGAAACAGCAGCATGCTCCCCAGGAGGCGATAACATCCAGCTCCGTGTCGCGCTCAGATCACGGACTCCGATCTCGCGTCTCCCATCCTGAAGATTTCTCCCTTCAGCTCCTTGACACGCCATCCTGAAGACAATACATTCCATCCCCCACACACACACACACTTTACTTCTGTGGCCAGAACTTGACACTTGGAGCTTTTCTGGCCCTGATCCAGCACTTCCTTTCTTGACTCTTGAGTTCATTGTTTGTGGATGTTCCATTCCCAGGGAACAGCCTCTTAGACACACAGTATGGAACGAACTTCCATTTCTCTAAGGAATGGGACAGCCGCAGCCTGGCACTGCCCAAACCTGCCCTTGTCTTCAGTTTGCTCATTCCCTTGTCCTGGTCAACTGCCCCAGCTGAATCCTGACGCCTGTCTGCCTCCGTCAAGCAGGGCAAGCAGGCATAGAGGACTAGACATCGCGGGGTTCTGGGGAAAGCAGCCTGTAGGACGCCAGCATGTCCACACGGGCACCAAGCTAGCCTCGCAGGGTAGAAGTGTCAGGTGGAGACCACGTAGCCTGTACCACACGAAGGAGAGGCAGACATGAGTTTGGCTCTGGGCGCCCTGGTTCCTCTACCACTGTTATCTCTGCACAACCCCTACCGGCATCTAAATTTGACCAAAAACTGAGAAAAGAATACATCTAATTTGATCCCTTGGGCAGGGGAGTCCTGTTCTGGCCCAGATGTGGAGTCAGGAGCGGGTTAGACCTGGAAAGAGGTCCCAGGGCATCTGTCTGTGCCCAAGGTCCCTGCTCCCCAGGATGCTGTGGAGAGAAGGACTTCAGGGTGTCCCGAGAATGCCGGCCCCTCAAGGATGAGCTCCTCACAAAGGTTTCTGGAGTAAACCCAACACGCACCCCCAGACTGGCTCTCCTCCACCATCCCCTTTACTACCCAGTCTGGATCAGGACGCTCTAAGCCTCTTGAGACTTGCAGGTGGCCCCTTGACCCTTTTCCTCTCTTGCCTCCCTACTTCCCCATATCTGCTCCCTGGCTGAACTGGCCTGTCCTGTGGCTGAGCCCACATTGGGCAGGTAAAAGGCGCCTCGTTTCCTGTGATTCCAGGCCCAGCCAGGTAACCTGGTGCAGGTAGCTAGGAGCCTAGGCGGCACTGTTCCTTTGTCCCCTCAGCTCATCTTCACGCCCACGGCCACCGTCGCTACTGTGCAGCCTGAGCTCGGCACTGGCTCCCCCGCCCGGCCCCCCACCCCCGCCCAGGTGAGGACTCCATGCTGGTGGGAGGGCAGGGGGGTGGGCACCTCCGTAGAGGGGTACTGAGACTGGGTATGGGCACAAGGCCTGGAGGAGCTCGGACTCTGGAAAGGTTGGGATCTTCTAGCAGAGCCGGGGGGAGGCAGGACGTCCCAATGCTCCCAGACCTACTCTACTCCTTAATTAATTCCCTGTTGAGAAGGCCTCAGCCACCCTTGACTCTGCTTCATTCCCTCACAATCATAGATCGGCAGTCAGAGCACAGCGTGCCAAGGCAAACATGGCTGCCAATAATGGGCGGTCATGGCTAGCTTTTTACCTTACACCTTCCCCAGTATAACTTCTGCGTTGCTTTTCAAGTGGAAAATCCCACTCTGGTTATACACGCTAGCACCTCTAGGGAAAAATGGCATGGAAGAGAGAGCAAAGATAAGTCCTGGGGCCCCACCTCCTGTGGGAGCACACAGATACTGCTGTGGCTGTAAAGATCCTCTGGGCAGCGGGGCAGAACCCTCCCACCCCCACCCCAGCTACAGAATGGGAGCATGCTCAGTAGCAAGACCATCAGATTTGTCAGAGCAAGTCTGGCACAGCCTCCGTGCGTCCAGCAGAGGGCACCAGGGGCCAGGCTGAATAAGCACGCGGATCCTGGCGTAAACCTTATTCTGAGGACAAGATAATCCTTTGCCTGGTGGCTGTGCTGGTCAATTAACTTTCACTTAAAGGCCCTGGCCTGTTTGCGTATGGGAAGCCCCATGCCCCGCTGTAGCTGGGAATTCTTACTAAATGGAATGCATCCCATCCTGAGAGTTTGGGGGAGGAGAGGAGGTGACAAGAGAGCGAGAGCCCTCCCCAGCCTGGACAGTCATCCCTTCTCAGAATTCGATTTCTTCTGCCGCTGGATCCAATCACTAGCACTCTTTCTGGTCCCCTTTAGAAACTCTACCTGCTCCTGGTTCCTTTCTCAGCCCCTAACTCATTTTCTCTCTTTCTCTCTGATTTTACAACCCACTATCCTGTATAGCCGTTCCTAGGTCCCATCCCTAACTCCTTCCCTATCTTAAGTGTGTATTGCCATTGCTCTTACCCCCATTCTCTGGACTCCTATAGACCCCTCTTTTCCAGGTTCAGAACTTGACCCTCCGAACACAGCAGACACCAGCTGCAGCAGCCTCGGGCCCTACCCCCACTCAGCCTGTCCTGCCCAGCTTGGCCCTGAAACCCACGCCAGGTGGTAGCCAGCCTCTGCCTACCCCGTCACAGGGCAGAAACACCGCTCAGGGTTCCCCCGCAGGTGCCAAGCCTGGCATAACTGACGGTGTGATGGAGCCAGTCAAGAAAGGAGATGGTAACAACGGTGTGCCAGGGAGCATGGAGGGCCGGGCTGGGCTCAGCCGGATGGTGCCCGCTGTGGCTACCCACCCCCTCGTCGCACCAGGTAAGGGCTCCGGGAACAAGGATCCTATCCCAGAAAACTCACGAGCACCATGGGGTAGGGGGAAACTTCCAAACGTTCCTTTTTCCCACGGACATGCTAAGATACCAGCCCTGCGTCTCTCTTGCCTCTCCCAATCCTGAGAAGTTCACCAGCTCCTGGTTCTGTACCCGCCTCCTTCTAGCTTGAGAGAAGGAAGCGGCAATCATTTGGAACACGAATCCTTCGCGATGGGCACGGTGGTGAATCTCGGAGTTCACACTCATAGCTCTTAGCCTTGAAAGAGTGGAGGTTGGCAGCTGGACTAGGTTGAAATTCTCTAGGGGTCGGCAAAAAGGACAGGGGCCCACCAGATGCACATCAGAACCACTCAGGGAGATGAGGAAGCGGGAAGTTGATTTTTTCATCATTCGGCAGACAAATGTCTGCCAAATGTCTGGTTATGTTGCCAGTTCTGGATGCAAAGAGATAATGAGACTCGGGCCCTGCCCTCCAGGGAGGGCGCTGTCTGGGAGGGAGACAGGTACGGTGCAGTACAGTGCGGCCATCATACCCGGGAGCTCTGGGCACTTCAGGAGCACAGGGGAACTATGCAGCTCGGGGGAGGGGATCCAAAAAGCCTTGCCAATGAGGGTGACACTTGAGAAAAAAATTCTAGAAGATTAAAAACATAAAAATAGACTACTTGTGAGGCAGATTGGGGGGGTGGGGGGATGACTCAGCATTCCCGGAGGCTAGACCTCGCTTCCTGCCTGCTAGCATTCTCCCAGCCATGCCTCCTAGAGGCAATCTTTCATTTAGAAAAGCTACTGAGAAAGGCACCTGGGTGGCTCAGTCGGTTAAGCATCTGACTTTGGCTCAGGTCATGATCTTGTGGTTGGTGGGTTCTAGCCCAGTGTTGGGCTCTGTGCTCACAGCTCAGAGCCTGGAGCCTGCTTCAGATCCTCTTTCTCTCTCTCTCAAAAATAAATAAACATTAAGGAAAAAATATTAATTTAAAAACAAAGAAAAGAAAAGCTGCAGAAAGCCTAGCCTGACCAGTCTAGGGAATCAGACCAAGCTGTTAGACCATGGAAATAAATATGGTGAGAGACCACATGGCTTTGCATTAAAGAGAAAATCACCCAGGTCACATCCCTGAGGTAACCACTTACCCTCTGTCCTCATCCAGACCGTTTTACCATCGAATTTCACCTGCATTTTTTCTTTCTTGAGAACCTATGTATGCCGGTTACTAGATTAATCAAGATGGTCAAAATACCTAACTGAGTGAGCAGTCAGCAGGAGGGAGCCAGATATATATAAGTAAAGCCACTCAATTTCATAAATTCTGTTATAGAGTAAGTCCCAGGTAAATGTGGGCACACACAGCCAGCTCGCTGCGAGGAGCACAGGCCAGAGATCCTGTCTCTGAGAGGAAATGGCACGTGAGTCTTGAAGTATGAGCTGTTCACCCTACAGACAATGTCAGAGGAGGTATTCAAGACAGAGGAAGGCACAAATCCAGTGTCATAATAGTGCGCAAGGAAGAATCTCAGCTAAAGTCCTTTGTTTACCTTTTTGAGGTTTCAAGGACCAAAGGTTGGTTAATCTCCACCTTCTGGCAGTCACTGCTAAGCTGAGGAAGGCAGCCCCCTACAGAGACCTCCCTGCCCTGTGACTCCAGACGTTTCTCACTGTCTGGCATTGCCTTCTTCAGAGATCAGTCCAGCCTCCTCTTACAGAGAAAGAAACTAGGCTCAAAGGGTAAATGTTGGAGGTCTTACAATGAGTTGACGCCAGCTTGGACTAGGGCGAGGACCCCAAATTACCACTTGTGTCTTCCCATTCAAGCTACAAATCGTACTTCCTGAGAACCCCATTCCCGCCCAAGCCAAAATGTAGCCTCTCCCCAGATCTAAGCCAGCCCCCTAGATTCTAAGGACTTTCCAAAAGAAAGACCAGTTCTTGAGTTCTTCCTACAGGTGCTAGGCAACCTGGATCTCAAGAAAGCCAGGCAGAAACGGGACCACCACTGATAAAACATCTACTGTACACTAGACCATACACTAGCTTTTTTTTTTTTTTTTAACATTTATTCATTATTGAGAAACAGAGAGAGACAGAGCATGAGCATGGGAGGGGCAGAGAGAGGGGGAGACACAGAATCTTAAGCAGGCTCCGGCCCTGAGCTGTCAGCACAGAGCCCGATGCAGGTTCAAACCCACAAACGGTGAGATCGTGACCTGAGCCGAAGTCAGATGCTCAAGCGACTGAGCCGCCCAGAGGCCCCCCACTAGCCTTTTTTTTTAAGTTTATTTATGTATTTATTTTAAAAGAGACATAGATAGCGTGAGTGGGGGAAGGGCAGAGAGAGAGAGAGAGAGAGAGAGAGAATCCCAACCAAGCTCTTTGATCTCATGAACCGTGAGAACATGACCTGAGCCAAAACCAAGAGTCAGACACTTAACCAACTGAGCCATCCAGGCACCTCCATACACTAGGCATTTTTATGCACACCACCCCTTTTAACCTTCGAAAGAGCCCAGTAAGGTAGCCATGTTTAACCATTTGTAGATAAGAAGACTAAAGCTCAGAAACATCACTCAAGAACTTATTACATAAGCCACTTGAAGTCACATAAGTAGTAAGTGGCAGAATCTGGAACCAATTCCGTGGCTGGCTTCTCCAGATTCTGTATTCTTTTTTTTTTTTTTTTTTTTTTATGCTTGCTTATTTTTGAGAGAGAGACAGAGTGTGAGCAGGGGAGGGGCAGAGAGAGGGGAGACACAGAATTCAAAGCAGGGTCCAGGCTCTGAACTATCAGCACAGAACCCGATGTGGGGCTCGAACACACAAACCATGAGATCATGACCTGAGGCGAAGTGGGTGACCTAACCAACTAAGCCACCCAGGCACCCCCAGATTCTATATTCTTAATCATTAAGCCATATTTGCCTCTTTCATTTAGTACAGTAATTTGAGGCTTTCCTAGGCCTTTCCTGTTCCCGACCCCAAACTCAAAAAAAGTCTGATGATTCTAAGTTCTGCAGTTTACAGAGTCTAGTGGGGAGCTTTCTTCTCTTGAACCTTGTAAGGTGAACCCCAGTGAATTACATGCTGAGGTCAGGGCCCCGGGCATGGCCTGTGATTAGGGGTATGTGTCTTCACGCGATACAGAGAGCGGTGGCTCCACAGAACTTTCCCGTGGAGCAGCTGTGAGCCGCATCTAGATCACACAAATCAGTGGGCTTTGCACGGTTCCTGCCTCCTACCAGCCCGTCCCATTCTTTCTTTCTCCTTCCACCCCTTCCTCTCTGTAAGCCCTTGTTTCTACTGCCCCACCCCCACCACCCAAATGGAAGGCAGTGGGGAGGATTAGGATACCCTAGATCCTCTCAGGGCCTCTGGAACAAAAAACAAGTGGAACAAAAAACAAACCGGAAATAATTCTTATGACCTGGTGGGGGCAGCCTGGAGCAGCACCTGCCCTGGGCTCCTGGGCAGAGGTAACTTCTGGCCTCCTGCCCAGCCAACCCACTGCAGAGGAACGGAGGGATCAGAGCGTGTGCACATGCGTGCGTGCGTGTGCGTGTGCGCGTGTGCGCGTGTGTGTGTGTGTATAAGAGAGAGAGAGAAAAGGGGGGGGTGGCGGGTTTTGTTGGTTATTGGAGCATTTTCGAGCTGGCTGGCTGGTTGCCCCCAGGGAGAATAACCAGTGGAGACCTGAGGTGGGGGGCAGTGGGGGATCACAGCGGAGAGGAATGTGTCCCCCTGGGGGCCATGTCCTCCCAGAACAGGCAAATGCTGTAGTCCCAGCTGGGACTGCTCCCACTGACAGCTGTTTGGGGGCAAAGCCCCTCCCCCATGGCGAGCTCCCCGCTGTTCCTGCTCCTGTCACCTTGGCAACCAGCTTCTTTAGGATCTGCAAATAGAAAAGGTCCCTTATGCCCTGAAAAGGGGTGGGCTGGTAGGTGGGGGAGGGGAGTAAGGGGTGGAGAGCAGAGTCTAAGAGGTTGGGCTTCTCGGAAATTCAAGGACTGAACCAGGGAGGGCAGAAGTGGGGCAGGCAGCAAGGTCCCGTAGGCCTGGCCTCCAGGGAAACCGAGACCTAAGGGAGCTGGGCCACAGCAACGCACAGGAGGCCTGGTTCTTAGAGGCCTCATTCCAGGGGATAAACTCAGGGCCCTTGGGTGCACACTCAGGCCCCAAGGCGAGAAAGTTGCTGACCAGGAGATAGATGCCGTGAAAACAAGAGAACTGACAGATCACGGAAAATTCTAGACCCTTTTCCCACGATTGTGCTCCAGATGCCAGGTCTTTGTTCTGTCTCCTCATCCGTCCTAAGGTCTCATCAGAGTAGAGAAAATTCTCTGCTGGGAAGGCCTGCCACACAGCGGCTTTGTTTCATCACAGACAGGGGTTTGTGTCAGGGAATAGTGATTTCTGTCTGTGATAGGCCTGACAATGTGATGCTTGCTGATTCTAGGACTCTTGGGGACCACATTTCTCTCCCACAGCAGCTGTCCAACTGTGAGGTAGACATGTTTACTTAGAGAATCCAATAAAAACAAAACATACAAGTGGGCTCATTATCTAGCTGGAGTCAAAATTCCCAACAATTTGATGTTAAATGTCGTGCAGCCAGCCATGAAGGTCATTTCTACTATCCACTGTAGGACCAAATTTAGATTACCAACAAGTTCCTCTTTATGTCAGGAGAAAAAGTCTAGAGGGTATCAGTGGAGGAGTTTTATAGTTTGCTTAACGTACCTCATTACGGGTGTGCACACATGTGCACACTCATGTGTGTGTGTGTGTGTGTGTGTATGTATGGTAAGAGAGACAGACAGACAGAGACAGAGGACGAGAGTACCAGCTGTGATACACAGAGGGTGTTGGAGCTGTTGAGCCTTCCTTCTTTCCTGAAATCCTTCACCCTAGGCTCCTATTTCATTACCTCCATGGATTGTTGCCAGCAAATAATAATAATTACCAGCTAATGAACGACCGTGTCCCAGGCACTGTACTGAACACCTCACCTACATATCTTATTTAATCCTAGCCATGATTATCCCATTCCCCAAATGAAGAAGATATGGCTCAGAAAGACTAATTAACTGTCATCCCCAAATAGTTTCTCTCTGTCTCTTTAATTGTTGAGTTCGGCTCAACAAATACTCACTTAGCACCTATTATGTGCCAAACATAATGCTAACCATATGGGAGTTGCAGAGATGAACAAGAGTTTAAATTCTAATTGGGGTTGTAGAAATCTGAGTTGTGCCTGGAAAATGAGTAAGTTTCAAGAACGGAACAGAAGGAGGATGATCTCAGCTGGCACCGGCGGGCACCTAAGCCCAGAATGGCCGTGTGTGCCTGTGACCATCTGTGCGTGTAGATGGGGCCCGCTCCTCCCTCCTTTCCCCCTGCCCCACTGCCTTTAGCTGTGGGACTCCCAAAAGGCTCGGTCCCATCCGCCCGGTGTTTTACTCCAACACTTACCCCCTCAGGGAGCTGTCCATTCTTACATTTCAGACACCTACCGCCTGTCTGCGGATGACCTCTCAACAGGCGTCCATCCCTGTCTTCCTTCCCCCTCCCTGTAGATTTCCTGTCTACGGGATATTCCCCCTTGGATATCCCCCTTCCTGCATACACATCTTTAAAATGTACAGAATTCGTAAGCAAAACAAAAGCCAAAACCTGGATGTCTTCCTCTCCAGAAAGATCCCCTTTCCCAGTTTCCCAGCCACCGCCCGCAGTCATGAGCTACTCTTATACCCCAGGCTCACAATCTCAGGGTTATTTTGACTTCGTTTTCTTGTGCCACAGAGGCAGTGTTATAATGGGAAAAGCATGGGCTTCAGAGTTAGATCTGGTTTCAGACCCCAGCTTCCCTGCTTACTGGTTTTATGACCATCATCAAGTCACTTAATCTCTGTAAACCTCAATTTCCTCACCTATAAAACAAAGATGATTGCACTTCCCACAGACTGTAAAGATGAGTGCAGTGGGCTGCAGGGGTGACCAGCACGGAGTAGGCTCACGACAGATCAGAGCTCCCTTCCCTTCTCAGTCCTGCCTTCCAACACCACCCAGCTCATCACCAGGCTCTGACGATCCTTCCTCTGTGTTGGCTCCCTGCTTCGCTCCATGCCTGCCGCCTGTAAGTGGCTTAACTAATGGCCAGGAATCCCTACTCACAGCTGCTAGAATCATCTTCCTCAGAGAATGTTATTTCTTTCTTGTTTAGAAACCTTCCCTGTGTCTCTATTTCCTATGTTATCAGTTGCAATGCCTAGCCTGTAAGAGGGACTCAATAAATAGCATATTAATGACTTCTGATAAGACTGACTCTGACTCTGTGGGGGCTGCAAGACCCCCCACATTGCCTGCCGAACCCCTCTAATTGCTCATGGCTTCCTTACGCAGATCTTCTGCCTCCTCTCCCTGGCTCCTACTTCACCTGTCCATACCTTTTACCTCCTTGTCTTCTGGTATAACACTCCTTTGTCATTGGCCTTCCCTCCGAGATTACCTCCAAAGGCCTGAACAGCCTCCAACTAATATTCCAAGGCCCCGGCTTGCCGTTTTACTTGGGGCCTCCTGACCTGTATTACTTACTTGCCCATCAGCATTTTTGAGTGTTATGTGTAAGGCACCATGCCTCATTTGTCAGGTAAAGTCAGTTTTCCCTTCACGCACTGCATTCCAGAAGTCAATTGGAAACTGGTCCCAGTTCTTGTAAAATGGGAACACTGCCCGTGTGCCTTGTAGCCTCATTGTTATGAATAAATGAGATTCAAATCACAAAACTGCCTTGAGAGGCTCAAAGTGACATGCAAAGAGGAGGCCGTATTTCAAGAATAGCTTCCATTTGATGAGCATCTACTAGGTATGAGCAAAGGCGGTGGACCTTTTCGTGATTCAAACGTAATATTCCAGGGACACCTGGGCAGCTCAGTCGGTTAAGCGTCCGGCTCTTGGTTTTGACTCAGGTCATGATCTCACGGTGCATGAGTTCAAGCCCCATATTGGGCTCTGGGCTGACAGTGGAGAGCCTGCTTGGGATTCTCTCTCTCTCTCTCTCTCTCTCTCTCTCTCCCTTCTCACTCTGCCCCTCCCTTGCTTGTGCTCCCTCTCACTCTCTCAAAATAAATAAATTAATTTTTTTAAAAAAACCTTAATATCCCATGTGATGCTAACATCTACTCTATGTGGTATATGTATTACCACTTACAGAACAGGAAATCAAGATTCAGGGAGGTTGAGCCGTCTGTCTAAGGCTGCACAGTCTCTAGATGGCAGAACCAAGATGTGAACCCAGATCTGACTCCAAAATCCACGCCGGTAGCCACTGCTGCTGTTCGGCCGTCCCTCTGCCAAGGGTCAGGTGGGGGCAGGGATGCAGAAACCAGCTTCTTTTTTAATGCTCCAAGCTGCCTTATAAGGAATTCTTCTCACAGAGGATATTTGGTAGTTTTGCCAGGCGGCTGCAGAGCAGGCTCAGAGACATCAAGGCATAGGCAGGCCACCCCAGAGTGCCCCGGCAGTCAGCTGCCCTGTTTTCATAACCTAGTTTCTTCTTACAGAGAAACTTCCCTTAGGCTCCACTTCCCCCTCAGACTCCCACCCCTCAGCACAGAGGGACCGCATCGTAGAAACTTCATGTGGCTACTGCTCTAGGTTCTTCTAAAAGGAGCTTCCCTGTCTATCTGTGTGTGTGGAGCTCTGACCTCGAGGGTCAGCCTCAATCTGTTACTCCCGAGGCCTGATCCCATGAGACCTCTTCAGAGAAGAGCAGCCTCTGGCAGGTGCTAGCCTAATCTAGACCCTTCCTAAAACAGCCTCCCCTTCTGGCCCCTCTTCTATAGAGGCCCTGAGTTCAGCTGTACAGGATGCCCTACAGGTGCCTGAATGCATCAGGGTATCTTATATCATCTTCTCTGCACTGAGTCATCTTTTTGGTTTTTTTTTAAGTTTATTTATTTTTTTTAAGTTTATTTATTTTGAGAGAAGCGCAAGCACAAGTGGGGAAGGGGCAGGGAGAGAGAGAGAGAATCCCAAGCAGGCTCCTCCCTGTCAGCACACAGCCTGATGTGGGGCTCGAACCCATGAGCCACGAGATCATGACCTGAGCCGAAACCAAGGGTCAGACGCTTAACCCACTGAGCCATCCAGGCGGCTCTTAACTCTGAGTCATCTTAAACGTTTCCTCCGGGAAGCCTTCTCTGCTCTCCTCAAGCTGAATCCCCTCTTCTGTGTTCTCGATACCCTGTGCTTATCTCCTATCGTAACATCTACCAAGATACGCCGAGTAAATGCCTCTTTTACTAGACTATAGTGTATTCTAGGGACCATGTTTCAGCCAGTACCAAACTTAGTACTTGGTTTGTAGCAGGTGCTTGCTAATGTGTGTTGAGTGAATGAATGGTTCAAAGTATCTTTTCATTTTCTAATCCATGACAAGTAGTGGGCAGCCAAGAGTTATGTCATCCTCTCTCATGGCATCCCTCCCCTCCCCCACCCAGAGACCAGGTCACTCCAGTAACCCTAGTCCATCAGAGCAGAGCCTAGATAAGTATGCAAGAAAGCCTGCCACCCATGAGGAGATGTTTGCAGCTCCCAATATTTTGGGACAAGAGTCTCAGCATTTCTGGGGCAGTGAGCTGTTTCCTGCCTACTTGGAGCCTTGAGATAAATAGAGATTAATTATTGATGCATTCTGACAGCGGATGCAATGAAGGGGACCAGCCAGTAATCCCTCCTGCCTGGGGGACCTTAATCCTCTTGTGGCTAACAACCAACCGGGTTGGGAGCAATGAATTGGCCTCTTGAGATTCTAAGGAGAGTGTTCAAGGTTAGAGCACCAGACGGGAAGATGAGCATGGCCTAGACTCTCTCTTTCTAGCTTACACTTGACCGCTGGACACGGTGGTACAAAGCAGAGACCTTGGTGTAGCTCAGAGAAAGGGAAGAGTTCCCTTGGCTGTAACTCCTCTCTCTTTCTAGGCTCTAATTTGTGGAGGTCCTGGGCCTGCCCCTCTCATGCTCCATTACAGAAAGGGCTGATGGGGCCTTCCAAAGTGGTGGTTGGGGTCCCATGGAAGCTATCCTTTGTTCCTTAGGAGCAGTGGACTTTACACAGGAGGGGATGGGGGAGCCACAATGGGTCCAGGGGAGAAATGAAGCCCCTGGGCATTAGGAAAAATTAAAGAAAAGAAAAAAGAGACTTCTGTGCATTAACATTTGATGAGCTGATATGCCCAAAGCTAGCTGTAGGGAAGAAGGACATGGCCTACTCCAGTATCATGGCTGCACTCCGATATTACCCTTAACCACCCCACACTGAGCGGGAGCTCAGAGTAGAGGGAGTACCATTCATTGGTCTTATCATGATCACTAGCAGGCATTCACTAAGCATCTCCAAACATGTAGAGTATCATGCTGGACAATGCAGAAGGCAAAAGACACATAAAACTTTCCGGCTAAATTAAAGCACATCTATATATATATATCAATATATCACATTTATCTATTTTTGAGAGACAGAGCGTGAATGGGAGAGGGGCAGAGAGAGAGAGGGCAACACAGAATCTGAAGCAGGCTCCGGGCTCTGAGCTGTCACTACAGAGGCCGACACAGGGCTCGAACTCACGGATCGTGAGTTCATGACCTGAGCTAAAGTCAGATACCTAACTGACTGAGCCACCCAGGTGCCTCAAAAAACATCTCTTAAATTAAAAAAGAATAAGAATAAAAAAGAAACAGAGAACATGCCTTTGGAAAAGGATAGGTGGGTAGATAGGAGGCACACACACATAAAAGTGTCCCCGTTTCATTTCATCTAGGACACCACTGATTGTGAGGTGCATCACTATTTTACTGAACTCTAAGGAGGAAAAGCACGGCCAGTTGACCCAACAGCAACCACGATACGCATGCCAATTCAAGGGATGCTGTGTTAAAAGGAGAAGGGGAATAAGAATCAATTTTTAAGAATCAAGGAAACACGTATACAAGAGAGTACATGTTAAATCACAAACGAATCCAAACAAACAATAAAAACTTTCAGGAATTCTGAGGGAAAACCCATAATTGAGGGTTAGGGCAAAGAGGGAGACAACAGGAGCTGAGGCTGAGCCAAAGAAGCTTAAGCCTTGGATCACTGAAGCAGAAGGAGGGCATTCCAGAAAGTGGAAGCACCAAAATCAAAGCGAAACAGGCACGCTAGGATAGGACGTTTTATGTACAGCAAGTAGAGCAGTTGAGGGGGTAGGGTTGTGAGTTAGTGTAGGAAGGTCATGAGCAGGGGTTGGACAGGAAGAGGGTCCTCAATAACCAGGATGCTGGCTAAACCAAAATGATCTGTGGGTTTATATCCCTCCCTTCTGTGCTCTGGCTCTGAAGAGGGAAGCTTCTGTGGGACAGAGTCCCACCATGTTGTCATTCATTCATTCATTCCCCAATACTGATTGAGCATCTGCTAAATTCAAGGTTCTTTGGAGGAAACAAATGAATCCCATAACTTCTGCCTCCTAAAGGAGGTAAGTCATTTACTGAAATAACTAAGAAATAGGTATCATCGTTACCCCTTTTAAAGACGATGACACAGAGGTCCAGAGAGGTCAAGTAACTTGCCCAGTGTCATACTGCTGGTAAGTGCAGAGCTAAGATTCAAATCCAAGCACTTTGACTCTAGAGCTTACACTTGACTGCTGGACACACTGCATCTCTGAGGCGGGTGCAGAGCAGAGAGACCTTGGTGTAGCTCAGAGAAAGGGAAGAGTCCCCTTGGCTGTAAAGGCAGGGAAAGGATGACGAGGATTTGATTTGTGTGACATTCTGTACAGGGGACAGTGAGTAGTAGATTGCTCTGATCAAAGAAATAATAAAAATTCAAACGTTGTAAAGAGATCTTGAATGCCAAGGGCTTTAGACAACAGACAAAGGAGGATCCCTGATGGCTTTTAATCAGGGGGTCAGATCTGTGCACTAGGAAGATTAACTCGCAAAAGAAAGATTAATTTGCAATCCATAAGATGGATTATAGAGAGAAGAAACGGAAATCAGAAAGACCAATTAGAAAGTTATTGCAATACTTTACATAAAAGGCCTTTTGACCCAGGATAATGCCAGAGCTAAATCATGGTCTTTGCTTTTTATTAACCTGAAAAAGTTATGGGTGTACACTCCTCCAAAATACCTTCAGTCTTTTTTTATCTGTGGACTTATCTAAGCCTTCATGAGCTTTGTTTCCAGCCGAACCATACAGTAGCATCATCGGTTCTAAAACGTGTCCAGCTTTCCATGAGCAGCGCAGAGGGGAGAGAGGGGAGGCCCTGGGATAGTGGGCCAGCAGACGTGCATTGTCCCCAACTGTACTCGACAGCTAGAACCCTTTCCCTCTCGAATCTTCTCACCACCTTATGAATCCCGAATTTTCCACTACTTTCCTACGATAGCCACCCCCACCAGATCAGAGCTGGGACAGACTCCTGTGCTCACCTCCCCGAAACCTCCTGTTTCAGATAAAACTCTGAATCCCTGAGAAGGATCAGGACCCGCCTCGGGCCGCACAGCCTGGGAGTAGCGGACACACTCCTGATGCTCGGCTCCCTGCCCTGCACCTGCGCCAGCTCTCACCTCAGAGGGGCAACCGTGGAACGGCTGTCCCCAGGGCAGGGATCCATGACCTTGTACTGAGAGACAGAAGGGTTTGCTTGCGTTTTCAGTGATAGTACCTGTCTTTCTGCAGGTCTTTTGGGCCCCTCGAACCTAACAGGGCACCACGTGGCATCTTCGGTATCTCTCTGGTGCCTTCTCGACAGCCATCTTAAAAAGTCCTGATTGTTCAGTTTGCCTGATTAACAGTTTTGTCTGATGGTTAAGTTTTGTGCTATTCAGTGTGGAATTGGGAGATGAGGCTTAAGTTGGAGGGCAGGGGCAACTTATCATCACCAAATGCCTGCTGGCAGTTTCCATGTGATGTTCCACCATCACCCCAAACCTAGCGAGTTCCCCTCCAGAGTTTCCCTCTTCTGTATTCAGTGTCATCCAACTCTAGCCTGTGAGCTGTCTCTTTTCTCTCTCTCAGCCTACAGCAGTCAGCCACCTGTGGACCACACTGTTTTCTTTTAACACCTCTTATTTCCTTTCCCCTCCCTTCCCCTCCCTTCCCTTCCCTTCCCCTCCCGTCCCTTCCCCTCCTTTCTCCTCCCCTCCCTTCCCTTCCCCACCCTTCCCTTCTCCTTCCATCCCATTCCATTTCCATCCATTCTGATTGGCATTCTCCTTGGAACTCTGTGTTGGGCTGTGATGAGACAGTGTGTGTAAATAGACAAAATTTAAGGAAGAAGTCCCCTCCCCCCACTCTGAAATCTGCTTGCTTTGCACCTGTAAGGATCATAGGATCCTTTTAAAATGTTAGCTCAGGATCCCAAATGCGCCTTTATCCCTATTGGCTGGGAGCCTTTGGTTGTAAAAATCCATTTGCGAGCTTCCAGCTGTGACCCTGTACATTTGCAAGGCACAGCCTGTCTCCGGTGGCTCCCCTCCAGCCGAGGGAGCCTTTGTGGAGGGCCCTGTGAGGCAACACATATTCAGCTGAGCTGCCCTCACGCTAAGCTAAGCCCGCCCGGATGCCACGGATGCCACGAGACAGAGTGGGGAGGAAGGACAATCAATCTCTGAGCCGGATTTCTGAATCCCTACTGTATACAAGGGATGAGCTGGACGCTGAACGGATTACTAAAAAAGTATAAGAATCATCACCTCCAAGAGTGGCCCTGGTTAAAACGGGGGAAGAAAAACCTAGTGACACATGACAACAAATGAATTCCAGTTCAGGACAAGAAGTTTATTTCTGTAGCACCTATCTGATGTCAGGCATTATGCCAGGCTCTGGCTAAAGATACAGGATAGTTTCGGACCACGAGGGGTCCGTGATCTTGAAGGGAAGGGAGCTAAGAAGCACAATGCACTGTGACATACGTTCTTGTGATAGACGTAAGTCCAGGGGCCTTTGAGAACCAAAACCGAAATTGAAGTTATCATTTTAATTATAGCTAGAAACTGTTGAGCATGACCATATGTCAGGCACTGTGCTATGAACAGTATGCCACTTGTTTTTCTCATTATATTCACACAGTTTTTTCTCATTTCATCCTTACAACAACTTTCTGGGTGGGAACTATTTTTATTTCCGACTTTCAGACAAGGAAGCCGAGCCCTCGAGAGGTTAAGCAACTAGCCCGGGGTCCCCCTGTATATAACAGAAGGAACCAGAAGTCCAGCCCTAGTCTGGCCCCTGCCGGAGTCTAGGGCTTTCTGTGCAATTGGCTCTTCCTGGAGGAGGCCCAGCCTGGACAGAGCCAGAGGGTATGAATGAATAGTCAGAGCTGGGCTGCGCGATGCCGGGGGGCCACAGAGATCGCAGGCTGGGAGAAAAGCGAGCGAAGGGCACAGAGGAGAGAGAGCACAGGGCACCCTGTAGAATCCAGTGTTCCTCCGAACGGCAGGCATGGTCCAAGAAGGCTTCACAGAGGAGGTGAGCTCTGCTGTGGGCTTTGAGGGGCAGCCCGAGGGAACAGTGTTCCAGCGCAGGAAGAAGGCAAGGAAGCAGAGATGGTTGCTCCGGGCCAGTGGCCAGGCAAGGCTCTCGGTGAAAGCTGAAAGAGATTGAAGCATGAGACCTTGAGTTTGGGAAGCCATCGTGATTTGGAGGTGGGAGGGGACACAGCAGAAGATGAGGTCAAGCCGTGTCCCCTGACCTGCTCTTCCCCCCCCTTCAGCCTATGCCCAGCTGCAGCCCCACCAGCTTCTCTCGCAGCCGCCCTCGAAGCACCTGCAGCCCCAGTTCGTGCTCCAGCAGCAGCTCCAGCAACCACCACCGCAGCAGCCGCAGTCACGGCTCCAAGCCCAGCCCCAGCCCCAGCTCGCGTCGGTGCCCCCCAGCCCGGCCCCGCAGCCCAGCCCCGAAGCCCATGCCATGCCACTAGGCCCAGTCACACCCGCCCTGCCCCTGCAGTGCCCCGCGGCCAACCTGCACAAGCCTGGCAGCGCTCAGCAGTGTCACCCTCCCACGCCGGAAGCTGGGCCCCACAATGGATACCCTGAGGGCCTGGCCCACACCCCTCAGCGCAGGCTCCAGCACGCTTCGGCTGTCATCTTACAACTGCAGCCCGCTTCACCAGCGGTGAGTAACCCAGTGCCCGGGTCCAAGGAATGAACAGGGGGACACAGCTCGGGCAGCCACCGGCCCCCGTTCGGATGTGTTTTTGTTGAAGTCCTCTCTGGGTGTTCTAAGAAAAGGGGCCCCTGCCTACTTTGGGGCTGGCGGAACCTTAAAGTCCTCGCGTGGTGCCCCAAATCCTCAGGAAACGGGGAAGTATCCAAGGACGTAGAGGCAATTTATGGGATGCTCTCTGTCGTGTGCCTTAACAGCCCCAGCAGTGCACCGTGGATGACTGGAAGGAAGCGGCACCCGGGGAGAAGAGTGTGCCCGAGACTCGGGCTGGCCCATCACCACATCCGCAGGCTATCATCACTGCCATCCCTGGAGGCCTGTCCACCCCCAAGAGCCCTAACATCCAGCAGTCCCCAGCTCACGGTATGAAGTGGAGCGGGGCCCTCGAGGGAGGGGGCAGAGTCGGCCCTCCTTGCCATCCCCTGGCACATTTCACTTGGGCCTCTAGCATGGGCGGGTAAATCACCGCAAGCCCACGAGGCAACTCGGAAGCTGGGGAGGTGGAAACAAAGAAGGGGAAGGGGGAGGATGAACCAGAGATAAGGAAAGGGGACCCAGAAGATATGAAAGGATAGTGAAAAGAGAGTTGAAAGTTCTAGACCCAGGCTCTGAGGCCTACATGTCATTGCTGTCAGATGTCATTGCATTCCCGTATGCCAAGCTGAGGGTTCAGGCAGGTTTCTGGTTGTCTCAGTTCCCTGCTTCGTTTGGTAGGAGAGAGAGTTCTAGAAATTGGAAATCGGACAAATGGCTGCCATAGATCAAAGATACGGCAAATGCCTGGGGGAGCTAGAACGAGGTTCAGAATGAGTTCACGGAAAGCATCTTTGAAAGAACTGCCCAGCTCTGGGATGCCCATCCGTCTGTGAGCGCCCAGTGACAAGTGGCCCTTCTCCATGACTGGGTTTCCGTCGGAGGATCCCTCGACCCTGACGGGAAAGTCACAGCATGACCTCTGCCTTCACAGAGGTCCCTTTGCCTTCCTTCCCTTCTCTGCTGGTGTGGACAGCAATCTTGGCTCGGATCTGTGACATTCTGAGCTGTGGGCCACCAACGAGTCAGGGAGGCAACTCCAGTCATCGGGCTAGGTGTGTGCCAGGAGCCAGGGTGGGGAGAGCCAAGAGGCAAAGAGTTTGGAAACTCAGGAGGGAGAAATGAGAAGAAAAGCACTTGGGGACAGAGTAGGGAAAAGGGCTATGAATGTCCTAGAAAGAATAGAGGATGAGATCAAGGAAAGGGAGAGCAAAAGAATGCGGAGAAAGAACATCAGGAAAATTAAAAGACAGGAAGGAGGCTATCTGTTCTCTTGACACTCATGCAATAATAAGGGGTTCACCAATTTGGAAAGCAGCCCATTCCACCGTGGAATTGCTCTAATTATCAGGAAGTTGCCCTTCAAATCGAGCCCAAATCAGTTCTCCTGGAATTTCCACCACTGGCTGTGACTGCCTTGCGAATTGTAACAGAGTCCATCTCCTGCATCTCCTGCAGTGTCTGTAGACAGTTACCATGCCTGTTTCCTCCCTTTCCCATTAAAAAAAAAAAAAAAAAAAAGGAAAATCTCCAGGTTTACATATCTGAGATCTTTTGCAATTATTTTTTTTACCCATCCAATGTCAAGACCTCCCATTCCCACCATCTGCTCATTCTTGTTTAGCCACGTTCTACCTTTTCATTAATTCTCCCAAAGTGTGAGCCCCAGAAGTAAGCACAGTAATTCCAAATATAAAAAGCCACCACCACCATAGGTTGGCACCTGGACCTCGCTTTATGAGCCTTTCGAGGGGCACAACTGTTTCCTAGAGCTGCATGGTATGGGAGAGGGGAACTGAGATTTGTTTGAACACCTACTGTGTGCCAAGGCCTGTTCTAAGATTTTCCTTAACTCACCCATGATACCCCTGGGAGGTAAATATTATTGTCCCCATAACTCAGAGGAGGGAATAAAAGCCTTTAGAGGGTCCAGGTCACATTGCTGTTAAAGGGCAGTGCCCTGACTCAGACTCCACGTGTAACTCCCTCACCTTCCTTCATCGGCACAATACACCCAGAGCCCCACATTAGCTTCTCGGATGCAGGGGAATGACACCGTTGGTTCACAGAGCCCTGTGTCACCTGAATTCCAGAGGGTTGGGTCTGGGGGTTATTTTTTATTTTGTTTTTGAGGTTTCTTTTTACAGGGACTGCTATTAGTCCGGGTCTCCTCAGTCTCAAACTTGTACAATTTATATTTCAGCCAAAATATAGTTAATTATATCTGTTAAATGTTATCTCGTGAACTCAGCCCATAGTTCCTGCCTAGCAGGAAAATAGTAATAGTTAATAGCTAATATTTACGGAGCCTTCTCTGCCAGGCTTTTTGTGTATTTCCTCATTTAATCCTGACAGTAACCCTCTGAGACAGGAACTTTTATCATCCCCATTTTAAAGATAAGAAAACAGAGGCACAGAGAGAATAAGGGAAGGGGCAGGAGTGTTTTATATCTGAGTTTTGTTATTTGTTATATTAACTCTTCTGCTTAACTTTGCCATCTGTAAATTATATAGCATGTTCTCTTTGTCTTTAACCAATTTGCTGATAGAAATATTGAATAGGACCCGACTGAGGACACATGCTCTGTCTGCAGGTTGGTGATAATATACTTCCTTTGTTCAAGTACGTGTTTTCTAGCAACTCCTAAATGAACTGACGTTTGCCAAGCTTTCTCTATCTTTTCTATAAAGCTCTCAAAAATCTCTTTCTGAAATCTCTATATATAACAAGCATCCTGCTCTTGAGGTACTATCTCATGAGAAAAGTAAGCTTTGCACACTGGAAACAATTGTCAACCACCCAAGACTTAAATATTTATCAATTCTGTATATGTTTGAATGCCTGCCCCATGCAAAGCACTGTGGGATGGGACTTAATGCATAGAGAAATAAGGTCTGTGCCTGACCTTCAAAGAGCTTAGGTTCTGCTGAGAAAGACGAGACATGCACAGGAAGGAAACATACAATAAAACCCAAAATGTGATAAATGCCATAGAAGGATTATATGTAAGTGCTTTACAAGTTAAGAGGGAAAAGTAGAGGTTATCAGGGTAGATCGCGGGGAGGAAGGGACGTTGTTCTAGAGCAGGGATTGGCAAACTACATCCCAAGGGACAAATCCATCACACCACCAATTCCTGTAAACCATTTAACAATGGCTTTTACGTTTAAAAAGGTTTTTTTAAGACTCCAAAGAAGAATACTTCATGATATGCGAAAAGTATATGAAATCTAGATTTCGGTGTCCATAAATAAAGTTTTATTGGAACACAGCCACACTTATTCATGGGTGTCATGTGTCTATGGCTATGTCCTGCTACAACAGCAGAGCTGAATACTTGCAACAGAAGAAGCATATCTTGCAAAATCTAAAATATTTGCTCTCTGGTTCCTTACGGAAAAAGTTTGCTGACCACTGTTCTTGAGTCCAAAGCTTGAAGGATAAGTGAGACCTAGACATGGAGAGGGGGAAAGGGCAATCTAGGGAGGGACTACAGGAGGTAAAGGTAGGGAGGCAGGAAAGTGGGAGCGTGTTTGGAAACAGAAGTCGAGTATTCTATCCCATGTTACCTTTGTTTATAAGTGTAAGAAACGCAAATCAGAAAGGAGGAGGAAATGGGATATTAATGAAAGCAAGCTTTGGGGCGCCTGGGTGGCTTAGTCGGTTAAGCGGCCGACTTTCGCTTAGGTCATGATCTCGCGGTTCGTGGGTTCGAGCCCCGCGTCGGGCTCTGTGCTGACTGCCAGCTCAGAGCCTGGAGCCTGTTTCAGAGTCTGTGACTCCCTCTCTCTCTGACCCTCCCCTGCTCACGCTGTCTCTCTCTCTCTCCCCTAGAAATAAATAAAAAAATAAAATAAAAAAGAAAGCAAGCTTTGAAAATTCGAAAAAATCGCAGGGAGAGAAAAAGGAATAAGGAAAAGGAGTGAAGTAAACAGGGCATAAAAAATAAATGTAAGATGCAGAAACAAAGAAAAAGGGATGAGGCCTGAAGGAAAAAGGCCGTGNTGAGAAGTGTGAGTCACGTTGCACATCATCTGTATCCCTTACAGCTCCTAGCAAATCTACTGAATAAGACTGTGCTTGCCATGACAGTTCAGTTTAAATCAGTGTGGTTTAGGAAGAGAAGTAACATTTATTGGGCTCCAATTGTGTGCCAAGCACTGCAGGCAATTTGTGTAAATGTCCTCAGTTAACCTTCACAATAAGCCTAAAGAGTAGGCATTATCCCTGTTTATGGAGGTGTAACTGGGTCACTTTGGTCATTACTTAACTTCTGTGATCCTCAGTTCCCAGTGGGGAGAATAATGAATACTTGTAGGGTTATTGTGAACCCTAAGTGGGAATGCGTGCGCGTAGGGCTTGACGCATTACTGCTAGTCGTTATTATTACTGCTCTGAATTGGCCGGNGGGGATGGACGGGCCGTTTAGGGCCAAGGCTGCTGCCATCCGCCGCGCTCTGTTGGTAGGGGACTACCTCGCTTGGAGGGCCTGCGGCTTCGCTGGAGAGTTTTGTTTTTAATCTAGTTGAGTCTCACGAGGTTTTTAATTGGATGGAAAGGGACAAGCTGTTCTGTGTCTGTCCTGTCTTCCATTTTTAGAAGAGCGTTTTCTCCTCTTCCGTGCCAAATGAAGGTATCCGGAATTGTGGATTCTTTACATAAAAATCGGGGTTTGTGAGATTCTGTTTAAATTGAAGTCCGCAGAGAGGGAAATAATTTGCCCAAGGTCAGGTTTCAAACTAATGGTGAAGCTGCCATTGGAACTCCTTTCCCCTGACTGCTGTATCGTTGGCCACCGCCGGTCAGTGCCAGGGATACCCCCTCTCCGTCCCTTCCCCACCCCTGCTGCCTTCGATACCTAGACGGATTTCACTGACATACTTTCAGTTCTGATCAACTTTCCTTTCCTCCCTTCTCCATAGCCAGAATGCTCCCCTTCTTCCAGTGCGGTCTGCAGACACATTCTTTTATTCTTTTTCCTGCTTTCTAAGTCGGTGACAGCTCTCCCCTTAGATGTCTCCCATCCTAGGGCTCTAATCCCCTCCATTAGCATATTGGGCCCAGAGGATCCCTTGTTGTGAAATAAGCAAGCGACCTAAATCCACCATATGTCCCTGATTTTTCTAGGACAGCCCCAATTTAAAATATTCCATTCCATTGTCTATCAGCCCAAGTGTCTTGATTTTGGGTTTAGAAAATAATGTCATTGTAACTGTATCAGACCCTGCTGTCCTGGCCTTTCCCAGCCATTTGGCTCTGGGGCATAACTGGGTAATCCAATTATCATTCACCTGGGATTTTTCTTCCCCTCCTGCGTCAACTCAAATGTTGGAACTGCCACGGTTTCTTGGTGAGTCTGAAAATGACAGGCTAATGAAGGAAAGAAATTCCTTGTAGCTCCTATATTTCTGCCTCCCTGCCCTCCCCATCTTTTATTCCAGGCCAGGGCAGCAGACCTGTGGTAGCGTCTGTGGATTAGGGTTTAGGTTCAGGTCACAGGGATGTAGGGTTTCATATCGTTTTCAACTGTGAAGTAGGAAGAGAGTAACTAACTGTTGATTACAGGGCAGAAGATTCTGCCAGGAATCTTAAGATGCCTGCACAGCTAAGTAGTTTTGGTTTCACTCAGATTAACACACTTTTATTAGGCTCCTGCTTCATGTAAAGCCTTGCCCTGGGCACTGTGGAGAATATAAAAATGATTTTTCCCACGTAGCCCCCAACATCTGGATCTGGGTGTGGAAATATCCAGCCTTTTGAATCAGCCGATAAACTGTGCTTCTCACTGTTTCTGTCCCTAAGTTCCATTCCCCGCAAGGCAGGAACCAAAGTTTCTGGTTTGGCTCATCCCCAGGGGCTTGCTCGGCTCACAGAGGGTCCAGCAGATGGGTAATGGTGTTCTTTTGGCACCTGCCCTTTCCAGGCACTCTTCATCATGTGAGCCCTGCCCACCCACGATCTGTTTCTAGGCTCGTCTGTACACACAGGGGGAAGAATAGATGCCTTTTTCCCTCCAACCTTAATCTTGAGAAAGTAGGCAGTCTCTTGATGTACATTTCTGTTGTTCTTGAGTTGGTTTCTCTTTTCTTTTTGAAAGCTGTTGTTTTACTGAGATGTGGCACATAGATGCTTAAGGAACATTGGTATTTATTTCATCATGTACTCACCTCCCAGCTTTTTCCACTCCTCTAACAGGTCCTGACTGTTACGTTTGTCAAGCACACTCAGTGTGTATTATTTCCACTTCCGTCCAAGAAAGGAGGAAACTCCAGCTTTTCTTCCTCCTGTCCCTGTAATGATTCTCCAGCTATGGGCCTGGTCAGCTGCTGCTTCTCTGCCTTTCGGCAGAGGATAACCTTTTAGGAAGGTGTTGTTATGCTTCTCCAGACATATTTCCTCCTTCACTGACTTTCTAGTCCAAGCTGATTGATTCCTGAGACTTCTTTCCCTGCCACCAAGACCCCCTCCCCCATCTATGACCCATTGCCTGTTACTTGCTCTGGCTCAGCCCCAGAATCCACTCTTTTTCAGACCACATCCTTTTTCCTGCCTTACTCATTTCCTGTCTCAGATACTTGGGATCCTTTAGTTCTGATCTTTCCGAGGGAAAGAGAATAAACTAAGAGAAGAGGAATACATGGATAGATGATCGTGTAAACCGGAGCTGTTCTTTCTCTGGTCTTGCACACCCTTACATAGGCTGGCCCCTCCCTGGGTTTTCTTGTTTGAGGGGGAAAAAAAAAAAAAGACATGACTATCTCAGAATTAAGAACCCTCACCTGTGAGTTCATTCTTTCTGTCTTTTTTTTCTCCCCTTGTTGTGAAGGTAGAAAGAGGATAACTTAGTCTCAGACTCATCCTCGGAGTTTCTGCCCTCCTCTGGGCTTTGGGCCTCATGCTAGCCATTTGGTAACCATTTGCCAAATAAAGTTCACCCACGTGCTAGCAGAGTCCTTCACGGGATCAGTAAGCCACAGTAAAATTTAAATTTAAAAAACTAGGGCGTAGAATGGTGGCTCCGGTCCTGGCCGCGCTGCTCCACGCTAGTTAGTATCCTGCTTACCAAGGGTGGTTTTTTTCCTCTCTCTTTTTTGAGCCATTCCAGGTTTATATTAAAGTTCCTCCCAGCTGTTCAATGTCATTTGATCTCCAGACAGATTTGGTCCCGTCCGCAAAAAGATTCTCTTCTGAAAAGGCACATCTCCGAGAGAGGAGAGTAGGGAAATGAGAATAAGGAGTCTCCATGAATGATATTTTCTCTTTCATTCCCTTTGTTGCGAGCCGTTTTGCAACCGGAGGGTGAAGATGAGGATTTTCTGTGGTCAGGAGGAATCTCACCAGAGCGGCTGTAGAGAGGATGCTATTGTGTTTTCCACCCCCGTGGAAAAGCCGGGTGGGGAGTGCTTGCCTTATGCAATCCGCCCTCCTGAGGCCTCTGTGCCGGTAACAGAAATGACTCTCTCTGCAGTGACTCGGCACCTTGGTCGCGGGAAAACAGCTGGACTACCCCTCAAGGTGGATGTATGAACATGTGTGTAGATTTAGGTTTTAAAAGCTTCCATGGCATGGTTCAAACTATAATGTGAGTCACCATTTAAAGATCCTCTGTATGTTTTCTGTTTTAAAAAAAAAAAAAAAAACCTAAGAAGTGTGCCTATTTAAGATTACTTCTTCATCTCTCAAAGAGATGCAGGTTTCATTTTGAGCACTAACTTCTTTCAGAATTTCAGCTGGAATTACTAGCTACCTCAGACCACTGATGGGAGAAACTCAGAGGCAGACCACCTTGAATTCAACTTTAGGACACTTGAGGAGAGGTTAGGAGACTAATCAACCATATGTTTATCCAGGACAAAAACCTTACAGATTCTGGATTTTGTCGCATCAATAACAAAAGTAGAGTATGATTGACGCAGCCAGGCAGTGGACTGTTTTATAGTTAAGCAAGAATTATACAGTTAAGAATGTTAGGGTTTTTTTTTTTAATGTTTGTTTATTTTGGGGAGAGAGAGAGAATGCGAGCAGGAGAGGGGCAAAGTGAGAAGGAGACAGAGGATCTGAAGTAGAAGCAGACTCTGTGCTGATAGCACAGAGCCTGACGTGGGGCTTGAACTCATGGACCATGAAATCATGACCTGAGCCGAGGTCAGACACTCAACCAACTGAGCCACCCAGGTGCCCACAAATGTTGGTTTTTGAAGATAGAAGGTGTAGTGAGAACCATAATTTAATACATTGTTGTTGTGTGATTCATGTAAGACCATCTCAGCCAGCATGGTAAACTTAATAGGGTTTTTTTTTCCTTTCCCTTCCAAATTATTTATAGTTCATAAAAAAGGATGTGCTTTCCTTTTCTCTCAATTGATGACTTTTGTTTTAGTTTAGATAAGTCCAGAAGAAGACTGTGTTCTGTCTGCATTGCCAAAGAAAGGGTTGTTACTAAGCAGGGATTGCCAGTTCTGAGATAAATCCAGATGTTGAAGAGGGTTGCCATTTTGCTATTAGGACTGTGTTTCGAGCAAATATGTTTCCTGGATGATTTTCTTCTCAGCAATGAAATTTATTATAGCTTCTCTTAAAAAGAGATGACTATCAGATAGAATGTCACAACCAGCTCTTCCCCAGTAGATTAGGAGGACCAGGCTTGACACTGCATATTGACTCCTGGCAAGAAAACGAGAGCTCATGACCACTGGGGGTTATTGTTAAGGCTCTAGTTGCCTGGCTATTAATGTCTTAGATACTAATATAATTATCCCTAGTTACTGATATCTTTATCATATTTGAAACCGTCTATATGTGGCCTAAATCCATACAATCCAAATCTATATTAACCCAACCTGGAGCGCCTGGGTGGCTCAGTCGGTTGAGCTTCCAGCTTCAGCTCAGGTCACGATCTCACGGATCATGGGTTCGAGCCCCACATTGGGCTCTGTACTGACAGCCAGCTGAGAGCCTGGAGCCTGTTTCAGATTCTGTGTCTCCCTCTCTCTCTGACCCTCCCCTGCTCATGCTCTGTGTGTGTCTGTCTCTCAGAAATAAATAAAACATTAAAAAAAAGACAAACCCCAAACTATACTAAAACATGTTTAAAACAGTCAAAGCAAATAACACTTTAGATCGAAACAAAATTAATGCCAAATTCTGTTTTTTGAAAAAATCGATAAGTCTGTATTTTTAGGTCGCAAGTAGTCAGTGTTAATCTGTTCTTTCAGCTGATTGGTGGAGAGGAGGGTGGTTGCAGGCCTGGGCAGTGGTTTGAGGAACGGAGGCCAAGAGCAGAAATGATCAGGAGGGTTGGTTTGCAAGTTAATATCATCCCATTATACAGAGAAGACAGCTGAGGCTTAACTTTCCCCCCTGTCTCTCCTCCTCTTCTTTCCTCCCTCCCATTTATCTGAGAATATTAGTGCTCCTGCACTTGGTAAATAAATTTCCTTATTATCAACCTGAAAATAATTAGGGAATTCATCAAGTATTTCTAGTTGTGTGTCTTTTTTTCACAATTGGATTTAACAAGAATGCCCTCTTCCATGATTTTACCTTCAGCCTTTAACTTCTTTTCACAGGCTAAACTACCTTTATAGTTTCGTTGCCTCCAGAGCTACCATTTCTGGTTTCTGGGGTTCTGCATTGTCCATGTGATACCCTGGGACTCTGCGGGAGAACTGTGTACGAAGGGAATGTAGTGGTTGTCTCATCCTTTGGATTAATCTGTGTTGGAGGTGAATCGAGATGTTTGGTTTGCCCTGAAGGCAGGTACATTTCTCTTGTAGTCATTGTCAAGTGGAAGTAACATTTCTCCTTGAAGGCCCACCTCTAAAGGACAAGGACTGGACACCCTGAGTAGACCGAGGTGTCTGAGGAACATGAAAGGTACCTGAGTTTGGGCCAATGGGAGANAGGGAGCGAGATTAAGAGATTAAGGCGGGTTTCCTAATCTCTCAGGTTTCAGTGATGTTAGCCCTGCTGTGGCCAAGTCCTGCCTGTTCTATGGTGTTGTCCCTGCATTATCTCATTTAATCTTTACCGCAGCCATGTGAGACAGCTCTGAGTACCCATTTTACAGATAAGGAACCAAGGCCTAGAGTAACTTGTCCAGGATTACAAACTGGGATTTACGCCTTAAGGCTTTCTGATCCCAAAGTCTTAGCTGCTGTGGAACACAGCTTTTCTAAATGTAATCAGCGCCAGATAGCTTACATATAAAAATTCTAATATTCACCGTGACCTTGTAAGATTGTGTGATCCTCATTTTTATAGATGGAGAGGCTAAAGCTCAGAGCAAGTACCAACAACCGCTCGAAGCTCACAGGTAGTCAAAGGTGGAACCAGACTATGAACCCAGAGCCAGAGCCTCTTCCACTCTGCCATTCTGATGTCCACCTCCTGTGATCTTGAGGTCTCCCGTGCAGCCTTTCCCGTTGCTTCCAGACATCTGCCAGAGGGCTGTGATGGGAGGGTATCGGGGAGCCCTCAGCCTCCACACTGGACACCGCGAGGGTGAGCTGTGATTCCCGGGTGTGCTGACCTGTCCCAGGGGAAGTCACCCCGTGGCCCCGCAGGGGCCGCGGCCGAGATCAGTCTGGTTGCCGGAGGACCCTGTTGCAGCACTCGGGCCGTGGGCTGGGAAGCAGTCCCTGCAGCTGTTTGGAAACCCCCCGTTTCTCGCGCTGTCCTGACCTGTGTGGGGGAGGGCGGCTGTCCGCTCCATTGATTCCTGCCTTCCTAGCCGGGGGTGGCAGCTTGGAAAACATTCGGCTGTTTACAATTCAGCTTATGTACACGGTGGCTGGGGACTGTGGGTGAGTCAGAGGGCCGCCCTCTCTGCCCGGGTCCTGAGAGACAGCAGGACAGTCAGCTGTATGGTAATGGCAGCCTGGGAGCAGGAGGAGCCCCTCTAACAGATGCCTCAGCCCCCGCCGCTCAGCCCTGCCGCTTAAGGTCTGGGAAGCAGGTCTGCCCTCCAGTCCTCTTAACCCGGACTCAGCAAGGTCGTTGTGCTGCATCACTGAGAGCAGGTGCGGGGCTACCTGGCTCAGCCTCCCCTGCAGGCGTCCAGCCGCAGACCCCGCGCCGCCCGTGTCACAGCCAGCTCCGCCCCTGTGGAGAGAGGTCGGTCAGAGTAGGCTGCTCTTGTTTGCGGAGCCGAGGTGCTCCGAGGAGCAGAATGGTGGTGGCCTTAGCCTGCTGTGTGTCCTCGAGGTAAGGACAGCTCGGTCCTTAGCAGAAAGGTATTGGTGCCTCCTGCCTTGTGGTACCCAGGAGCCCCCCCCCCCCCCCCGGGGGAGGAAGGGGCCTGCAATTTCCCCACGACTAAGAGCTCCTTTTGTGCGTGTTTTAGAAGGTACTGTCTTGCAAATACAAGGCATCCACCCTTGCCTTGGTTCTGAAATGCACACCTTTCCCCTTCTGGAAAATTCAGATGCTAGACTCCAGCCCCGTGTGATCTTGTGCCCATGATCCAGAACCATCACTCCACTCCCACCCTTCCCACCGAGCCTGCTGTGCCTGATGTACCCAGATTGGGAGGAAAGCTGTTGGCTCATCTGGGCCTAGTGGCTCCCAGCAAGGTGTGAATGACCAGGTGTCTATTTACATTTTAAAGAAAGTTGTTAACCAAATGATTCTCATTAATTGGTGGACTCCCGTGAGGTCCCAGGATAGAGCCTTCTCTTGCTTCCTTGCCTCGGGGCCCCTCCATCTACATATTTCTACCCACCCCTTTCTCTCTCATCACCCCCTCCCTCTGCCACCACTTCACTTTCCTACCCTTGCCCTGTGGGGTGGTGGTGGGGATGCCAACAAATGCGTTTGTGAAGTGTCTGACCTTCCTCACTTTCAGAATGGCACCAATTTCTTTTAATTCTTTTCAGAATAACTAAAGAGACTGTAAGAGTGGCCAGCAGGGTTTTCCGCTGCCCTCAGCTTACCGTGCTTTGTTACTACCCACCAGGTCAGCCGCTCCGCCTCCTGGATATGGTTTCCCTGGCCGTTCCCTAGCAGGTGCTCCACTCAGGGTCTCTCTAGAGCAAGTGGTTCTTCAGGAATCCTGCTGTCCGCCATCCTGGCCACATGATTGGGCCTGCTAAGCTGAGGCACAGTGAGCATGATTTCAGAGCCAGGGGCCTGGAGAGAATGCTCTCTGTTGTATAAGCAACCTTGTTTTGCCATTTGTCGAAGCAGAATTTGCTGCAGGCAAATGACCCGTATTATCACCAACTTTGCTTCCTTAAAGTCTTTATTAACGTCATTAGCTCTGTCTTACTCCTGCTACAGTCAAGCAAAGGTAGTTAGAAGTCTTGTAAATTACAGGACTCCTTCCGGCTGGAGAAGGTAGAAATGAAAGCCAGGGACCGATCTGAGGGGGCAGGAGATGCTCTGCTTGCCTTCTGTGTCCTCTGAAGCAGGTCTTCAAGGATGTGCTTTAGGGGCAAACAGAACGAGTAGCCAGACCAGCCAATACGCCCATAATAACTGTTAGTACTAAGCCAGGTTCCGGCGTAACTGATTCCTCTTTTATCGGCGCATATAGAGAACATCAGAATTAGTTCTAAAATGGCCCAGATTTTGCATAGCTACAGCCATCCAGACCTCTGTCTTCATTGGGCAGGAGAACTCAGCCTCTCTGGACACCTAGTGGTTGGCCCTGAGGGCAGGGCCATTTTTATAGGAGCCTCCCAAGCTCTGCCTCTAGAGGTCATCCTGCCTTTCCAGATGCCTGTAGCCCACACACATGTTTCAGAGGGGCCTGGGAATCTAGCACTCCAGCCTTCAGGGCAACTTCATGCCCCTTCTTCCTGAGGAAATCCCCACCGTAACAGGATGAAATGAGCGAAGGAAAGACCCTTGTTCTTCATGACCGGGTACCCAGAAATGCCACTCCTGCAGGAGGCACTGGCCTAGCTCTACTTCATTCATTTTAGCCTCGGAACATAATTTACAAACCTTAGACCGTGCCGAGTTCCCTGTTTGAGACTGAGGAGACCGGCAAAGACGGAGACCATGGGTTCCAGACGATCCAGTTTAACAGACGTTAAGTAGCTGTCCTCTAGCGGGCATGGGGTTAGTCCTTGAAGATACAGAGGTGACAAGACATAGCCCCTGCACAAAGAAACTTGCTCTGCCTAGCACAGGGGACCAGCCCCAGTGCAGATAATCTCACAGACAGGCTGTTGGGTGGTCCGCATCTCTGCCAGAACCTATGAATGAGACCAGAATTGAGAGGCAACCTCGAGGCTGAGACACACATAATAACACCTCCCCCAGAGCGTTCGTCCTGTTCATTCCCATCTGAATACTTGGCCCTTTGTGGGCAGCTTCATTGAAGTCTAGATTCTTCCTCCCTGGCCTGCCTTCCCCCGCCCACAGCCTCTAGTGCTCACAGTCCTGGCCTCCACCTTGGAGATGCGGGTGTCTAGCTGTGCATAATGGCTTTTGAGACCTGTGGGAATTTCCAGCAGCACCAGCCTCAGGACCCGTCAAGAGAATTGAGAAAGGAAGAATTCCTGAAATAGAGTCTTTTCTTTCACTGTCTTTTATCTGGCCTCAGGGCCCGCAGGACAGGTTTCTGCAAGTTTCACTAGTAGGCTACTTTCCCTTGAGCAGGCTACAGAGCAGTCTGGGAGAGCGGGAAGCAGATTAAATTAATCTCAGAGCACAGAGCTTGGCAGGGGGTGAGATTATGTTTGGTCATTCCAGAAATAGCCCAGACTCCTTTGTTCCTAAAGCAGATGAGGAGGCCTTGGCCCACAAGAGGGCTGCCACGCAAATAGCCGCAAATCTTTGTATATTCGTAAATTACCCTCCCTCAGTCGCTTGGTTTCTGTCTTTTCTGCAACCTGCCCGTTATAATGGGCAGTGGTAGCTTCTAAAGTTAGGGTGAATGGGTTTATTTGTTTATTCTCCTGCTTAATACGATCCTTCTTTTAAAACCGAGATTCCAAAGCCTTTGCCTCCCAGAGTTAAGCATCAGCTCTGTAGACTCGGAGCTACTGAAATGTAACCGTTCACTACTGTATTTGGCTTGAGGGAAGAATCTGACCTTAGGAGTTCTGCCCGCGCCGCCCCGTCGTGCAGTGCTCCAGTGCACATTAATAGACGCTGCTCTGAGACACAGGAGGGAAGGGAGCGGTGGGGGGAGGAGAAGACTCAGGCGAGGATGGAGAGAGCCCATAAAAGGAGACAAGGTATCAGAAGCAGTTCGGCGATGAATATTCGTGAAAAGTCAGAGGTGGGAGTGACCCCAGAATTCAAGGAGAATGGAGTACTTCCACAGAGGAATTCTAGATGAAAACAAGGGAGTCCCGTGCCTCCCTCCTCCTGTGCTCTCAGTCAGGAATGTGAACATGTTGAAAAGAAACAAACCAAAAATCTTAACCAACCCGATCTCTTAGATCAGTGCGTTTGAGTTTTCTGTTGGTATTGACTGGGTCCCTGACTTTAAAGGATGTACACAGAGAACACCCTAGGATGATGATAAACTTGTAGCCTTTCGTGTAAGGAATAGAAGAAGCAGAGGAAGCAGAGGGAGAGTAGCCTGGAGGAGAGAAGACAGTGTGGTTTGAGTGATACGCTTTCTGACACCAGGTGCATTCCTTGAGCATTTCCTAGTGTGCTGCTCTGCTGGGGATTACGTCCTGCGGTCCTCATAGCCACACTGTAGCGTGGGGTGGTGTTACTGTCCTTAGTTTGCAGCTCGTGAGACCGAGTCTCAGAGGGAGACCACGACCTGCCTCTAATTCATTTGAGTGATAAAGACCGGTCTCTAAGCCAGGCCTAAGCCTGTGTGTTTGCCCTTTATACAAATACTATTGGCCTTGTTCTGCGTGGTCTTAAGGAGCAGAAAGGTGGGCAGGAATTAACAGGAGATAGATAGTAAGGAAGAACTTTTTAACTGAACTGTCCACACTGGGAATAAACCACTCCCGAGGTAGTCCGTACCTTTGCCATCAGAGCTGTTCAGACAAATGCCCCCAAGCCACTGGTGGTAATATTACAGAGAAGGTTCAAGCATTGGTAAGGGAATGAACCAGACTTTCTAATCTTGTGCTTCTATAATCTGTAGTTCATTAGAGAAGTCAGGAAATATTTTACTAGGCTCTAATTAGAAGGAAATTGCCACCATCTAAAAATAAAATGTTAACTTCTATAGTCACCTCTATATTTTAACAGCACTTATTCATCGGTTTAAGTAAAATACATGTTTCCCTTGCCTATTTAAAATATTAAATAAAAGAGAAAATGTAATTATGAAAATGTAAGCTTAAATATTTAACATTTAAAAGCAGAGAAATTTAATTTGATTGATTTGATTTGGTTGACCCGCTCCTCCTAGTAATTCATGGACAGTTAAGAAAAGGTTTTCTGATGTAGTTCCCAAACACCTTCATAGTTTAGAGAGACGAATTCCAAAGGAGAACATTTCCATCTCTACAGTAGTAAAGTCAGAGCTGTCAAAAACTTCTTTTTCAAACGACTATAAGCACTTAAGGAAATTTTTCCAACTTGCTGACGTGACTGTGTCTCAAACAAAAATTAATTTTAAAAAATCTCATCACTTCTGTTTCTTGGATGACTCCTCAGCTCTGAAATTTATTATAGTCGAATTACTGAGATTTGATTAGTGAAGGTATGTGTCGTAGTCGATCCTTTTTTATCAAAAAAGATTTATCCTCTTTTATTGAGCATTAGGACTGCTAGTAAGAAAATGAACCGGTTATAAACCTTTTCTAAAATGTGTTTTTTAAATTTCTTTGTGATACATATCATCAGACCCTGAATTCTTGTTCCGTGGTGGGATTTTCAGTCCTTAACATGAAATAAGAGCATCGACATACAAAGTTTTGTGCGAAAATTACTAATGTACTGAAATCGTTTTTCAAGTATATAACACACATGCGCAGGGTTATGCTTCATATTAATAGGCTTGTTGTAATAAAGAAATGGCTTTTTCTTTCTCTCTTTTCTTTTTTAGGAAGTTCCAGGTTACAGGCAACCTCAGCTCACACAGTTGGTGTGGAATGGGCCTGGGAAGGGGGCGGGGAGAGGGCTGCAAAAGTGCGGTAATGAGGGTTTGCACCTCATGGAGCGGCTCAGGAGAGGGGCCGGTGAAGTGGAGAAGAGGAGGGTCCCCTGGGGTGTGTGCTGTGTAGGCACCTGGGCACACCTTTTACAGCACTCCATCAAGGCCTTCAGAGGAAGGCCAGCAGGCCCACAGGGAAGGAGGCCTCAGAGGGGAGGACTCTGGTTGGCTAACGACCAGACTGGATGTGGAGCTGAGAACGGGGCAAGGGCCTTGACCGAGAGCGCAGGGCCAGCAGAAGCAGTGTAGAGCACAGCGCCACGGCCTCGGCCACCTCCGGGGAGACACTGAATGCACTTAAGGTGTGGCCCCAGATAACCAGCCTCCGGAGAGCACTGTGTTCACTTGGGGCTCAACCCTCGTGTTCCCTTTGCGTTCACCTCTGGGGTTTAGTGCTTTGACCTTTCCCAGAATGCTTAAAATCTAATCCTTTTCCATGCAACTTCATAGAAGGTTTAACCTCTCTCCCCCAGACCCCATCTCACCCCAAGTGCAGCTTTTCATCCTGGTTGTAGATACCACCTTAAATACATTCTCTCCCTTGAACTGAAGATTACCTTGTTTGTCCAGATCAATATTGACCAAGGTCCTAACTCCCAAAAGAGAATTATTATCTGCTGTTTGACTTGGTTGGACTATTCTTAGCACAGTGGGGAAATTAAAAAAGACTGCTCGCTGATTAGCTCCCTGGCTGCAGAACTGATTACAGTCACACTTGGTGGTGTGTCCATTGAACCCCACCGCTTTTAAATAGGTCGTTGACAGAGGGGACTGCTGGCTTCGCGTTGTCGCTTGGCTCCATGGAAAAAGCCAGGCATACGCTGAGCCTCTGCTCTTCCTTCTGCTGGCCTGGGCCCGGTTCTGACCTCCCCTGCTTTTGTTTCCTACTCTCCCCCTGTACAGAGACAGGGCAGGGCATTGTTCATGCACTGACCGACCTCAGCAGCCCCGGCATGACCTCAGGGAACGGAAATTCTGCCTCCAGCATCACCGGCACTGCCCCCCAGAATGGTGAGAATAAACCACCACAGGCCATTGTGAAACCCCAAATCCTGACGCATGTTATCGAAGGGTTTGTGATCCAGGAGGGGGCGGAGCCTTTCCCGGTACGGACTACTTCTTTTCCCCTCTTTTTTGTTTTTTTTGTTTTTTTGAAGTATATTTTGGATGTGTATTAGAATATTTTTACATTTCCATGTAAAATGTCCAAAAATGTAAACAATTTGCTCTTTCCTTGCTAATTAATCCCCCTGCCCCCCAAAGATGCCAGAGCCATTTTCTTTCTAGGATTAAGTGTCTTCCCAGGGTCCAGAGGGGACCCGTGATTGGGAATCATTGGCAAGGTCCCTTGGTTAGAAGTTTCCACACGTAGACTCAGCCACGTCCCTGCCTGGGGATGTGTGACCCCTTAGTTAGAAGGGAGTTCACACTGGGGTGTTTGGGGCAAGACGATAGGTTTGGAGAAATGAGACCTCGTTTGGTTTTGAATGCCGGAACCTCTGAATGGCAAAACTTGAGCCAATTAGAGACCAAAAGAAACCTGCAGAACAAAATTTTCAAGATGTGTCTGAGATGAGAAGAGAACAGGGTTGTAGCCTGCAGCTTCTTTTCTGGTGACAGAAGAGAGAGTGAATGAGAGTGATGGGGTATGTTAGAAAGGGCACAATCAGATGTCTCCAGTGACAGCGTACAACTGAAGGGAAATATGAAAGAATCGAGAAAATGTCTTATTAGAACAAAGCGCCCACAGCCAATTCTGTGCGGTGTGACTTGGTGAGGACGGGTGGTGCTGTTACCCTGGTAGGAGGAGCCCAGAACCCGGTGCGCGCCGGCCTCTCCCGCCAGGAGATTATCCGGCTGTTAGAGAATACCATCTTCACGGGATGCCATCTGCCTTTGCCTCATTCGTTGGGTCCATGAGTGATTTGAATGGTCAGCGGAAGACTCTAAGCTTGATTAACTGAGCTGTCTGGGCTGCCCTTCTTAAATGCCAGAAGACAAATAAGGTCTTGTCCTCTATCCCTCTGAAGGTTGTTCAAGGCCTGGGGCAAAAAAAATCTACCTGGAGCACCTTAGCTATAAGTAGCTCCAGCCCCCTCACGTCCCCTCCCTCATTAGACGAGGTCCTCGCCTTGGCCTAGAGAACACCAGAAACCAACCCATCTGACAGGGTGGGTGCAGACTGGTGGCACCCCCACGGCGTCGCCCCAGAGATCCTGGCAGCCACAGAGGGCATTTGCTCTGTGGCCCGGCGTCTGTTTCTTCCTGCTCTCCTCCATGGCTGCCTGAGCCTCTGGCTTGGGTAGAGCGGCGGTAAGGTGGAGGAAAGGAGGAACAACAAATGGCTGCCGAGTCCCTCTAGTGTCGTGTGTTATACCCACACATGAGCACTGAGTCCCGGCAGCTGCTCCGGTGGTGGGAAACCTGATTTCTGCCTCCATCTCTGCCCCTCACTCGCTGGAAGAGTAGGTGTCTCCCTAACCTCCTAAGCCATCCTTTGGTCCTGGACTGAAGCCATCCCTGCACTTTGGTGACCGGTGGCGTCTTGCCTCATGAGCCACACCGCAGAATAGGGCCTTGAGCAGGGCGCGCTTGGATGATGATGTAGAGGCTGGCGTCTGTGCCTCGATGCTTTATATTTGTACTTTTGATGAGGCTGGATGGCGAGGAAGTGTCTCCCGCCTAACCCTCATGGCCTCCGTGTCACCTTGTCCTCTAGGTGGGACGCTCGTCCCTGCTGGTGGGGAATCTCAAGAAGAAGTATGCACAGGGGTTCTTGCCTGAGAAACTTCCACAGCAGGATCATACCACCACCACTGACTCTGAGATGGAGGAGCCCTATCTGCAAGGTAGGACACACACACACACACACACACACACACACACACACACACACACACACCACCACCACCACCACCCCCCCCAACAGGCCTGCTGACTTGGCTGAGCTGAGCGGGAGGTCGACGGGCCGCAGAGGCAGGCCTCACACACTTCCGCTCGTGGTATCCGTGGAGGAGCCCTGACCAGGGAGTGGGGGACATGTCGGTCTACTAAACATTACCCCCCCAGGCCCTACCCCCAGAAAACGGAAGGGGGAAAGTCCCTGTCCTCGGGACCCGTGTGTCCCCTGCCTCTCCCCCAGCCCCGCTCCAGCCCTGCGCAGCACTCCAAGAGTTGCTCTTCCTGTGGGAGTCGCTGGCAGGAGGGGAGCGGGCAGGCAGGAGTGCCCTTCCCTCGCTGCCTCGGGAGCCGGCCCCCGGGTGAGGAGGAGCCTCTGCCTGAGTGGGGGCTGCGTAGGATACAGGACTCCCGGGTGCTGGGACCCAGGGCAGCAGCCGACTAGACAGGGCAGGGGAGGGTGGGATCATTCCAGATCAGTCGTGACGGCAGCCAGGGCATTGCCCGTGAGCTTCCCCCTCTCTTCCAGAGCCGTAAAGAGGGGTGCCGATTCTTCACCACCCGTGTTTGCCTCAGGCTCATAGCACTTGGACAGAAAACCTGTTAGGTGTCTGGGGGTCATCACCAAACACCACTGCTACTTGCCAGGGTGGGGGAAACATCCCTTCCCAAACCAGTGGCGAGAGGAGATGGGCATTTTCCAATTTAGGCCACCACTGTGTGTCACAGCTGTGGGGACGCAAGGAAGAGGCAGAGCAGAGAAGGGAGGCCTTGTGCGGGTCCCGTGGGGGTTGTTCATCTTTACCCTTACTCCAGTTTCCATACTTTCCAGAATCCAAAGAGGAGGGTACTCCCCTCAAACTCAAGTGTGAGCTCTGTGGCCGGGTGGACTTTGCCTACAAGTTCAAGCGTTCCAAGCGCTTCTGTTCCATGGCATGTGCGAAGAGGTGAGTGGCCTCAGCCCCTCCCCCTCTCCACCCCCTCCCCCTCCTCAGGATTGCAGCACCTCGTGTCCTGCCTCCCTTTAGCCGCCTCTCGTCCCTCCTGGGAGTCCCTCCATGGAGCTTCCCTGCGTTCCTACTTCCTCCACCTGCCTGGAAGCGACACCGGGTCACTAACCCACCAGGTCCTAGAACCCAGAGCTTGAATAGTGACCAGCCCCGAGTCCAAGGAAGGGAGGCAGTGCTTCAGCTCAGCTGGCCCTCCTGGGCCCCGCGGCACCCCTCCTCTTTTCCTGCCCTCGGCAGCTACTGTCCCCTCTGGGCAAGCCCTCCTCTAGAAGCTTCGCGCCAAGCCATTGTACCGTCAGACGTGTTCTCTTTGCGAGCTTCACCCACATAGACCAGTGATCCCAGCGCATAGACACAGTGTCGTTTACTGCGAGCCTGCCCCATGCTAGGCGCTGCTCTAGGCAGCTGACCTGCACTGTGTCATCCGATCTTCATAATAACTGTGAGGCAGGCATTATCGCTGTCGCCTTCACACATGCCAGGAACCTGAGGCACAGAGAATTAGTAGTTGTGCTGAGTGTCATGGAGTTGGGGAGTTAGGCCCGTCTGACTCTAAAGCCCTATGTGGTCTTCATACCAAGGCAGAAGAGGCCCTGACCTCGGAGCCCTGAACCCTCAAAGAATAGAACTCTCTCGATCCCTAGATAGAGAGGGGCTCTGCATGCCAGCTGGACTAAGGCTCTCCTCAGCCCTGTGCTGGAGGCAGTCAGGGTGCCTTTGTGAAGCTGCCAGGCTCCAGGCACACCTCGTTTTATTGTGCTTCCCAGATGCTGCATTTTTTACAGATTGAAGATGTGTGGCAACTCCATGTTAGACAAGGCCGTTGGCACCATCTGTCCAACAGCATTCATTCACTCCTTGTCTCTGTGTCCCATTTTGGTCATTTTCCCAGTGTTTTCTTCATGATTATCACATCATGGCCATCTGTGATCAGTGAGCTTTGCTGTTACGTAATCATTGTTTTGGGTGGCTGTGACTTGTTCCCACAAAGATAGTGAACTTAATCAGTAAACGTCACAGGTGTTCTGACTGCCCCACCAACCAACCGTTCTCCCATCTCTCCGGGCCTTCCGAGTCCCCAAGACACGACAGTATTGATCAGGCCCATTAATAACCCTACTGCGGCCTCCAAGTGTTGAAGTGAAAGGAAGAGTTACAGATCTCTCACTTCAACAAAAGCTAGAAATGATTAAGCTTAGTGAGGAAGGCATGTGGAAAGCCAAGATAGCCCGAAGATAGGCCTCTTGCTCCAAACAGTTAGCCAAGCTGTGAATGCAAAGGAAAAGTTCTTGAAGGAAATTAAAAGTGCTGCTCCAGTGAACATGCGAATGATAAGAGAGCAAAACAGCCTTACTGCAGATATGGAGAAAGTTTGGAAGGTCAACCAGTCCCAACATTCCCTCAAGCCAAAGCCTAATCCAGAACAAGACCCTGAATCTCTTCAATTATGTGAAGGCTGAGAGAGGCGAGGAAGCTGCAGAAGAGGAACCTGAAGCTAGCTGAGGTTGGTTCGTGAGATTTAAGGAAAGAAGCCATCTCTGTTTCATAAAAGTACACAGTGAAGCAGCAAGTGCTGATGTAGGAGCTGCAGCAGGTTACCCAGAAGGTCCCGCTACAGTAATTCACGAAAGTGGCCATGCTAAACCACAGACTTTCAGTGCAGACAAAACAGCCTGTTATTGGAAGAAGACGCCATCTAGGACTCCTAGCTGGAGAGGGGAAGTCTGTGCTTGGCTTCATAACTTCAGAGGACAGGCTGACTCTCTTGGTAGGGGCTAATGCAGCTGATGACTTCTTGGAAGTTGAAGCCAGAGCTCATTGACCATTCTGAAAATCCTAGGGCCCTTAAGAATTATGCTAAATCTGGGGAGCGCCTGGGCGGCTCAGTCGGTTAAGCAGCTGACTTCGGCTCAGGTCATGCCCTCACAGTTTGTGGGTTTGAGCCCCGCGTCCGGCTGTGTGCTGACTGTCCAGCTCAGAACCTGGAGCCTGCTTTGGATTCTGTCTCCCTCTCTCTCTGCCCCTCCCTTACTAGTGCTCACTCTCGCTCGCTCTCTCTCTCAAAAACTGAATAAACAAAAAAAATTTTTTTAAATAGAATTATGCTAAATCTACTCTGCCTGTGCTCTGTCAATGGGACAGCAAAGCCTGAATGACAGCATGTCTGTTTACAAGATGGTCTAGTAAATAGTTTCAAGTCCACTATTGAGACTTACCGCTCAGGAAAAAAAGATTTCTCTCAATATATCACTGTTCAGGGCACCTGGATGGCTCAATCGGTTAAGCATCTGACTTCAGTTCAGGTCATGATCTCATAGTCTGTGAGTTCGAGCTACATGTCGTGCTCTGTACTGATAGCTCAGAGCTTGGAGCCTGCCTCCGATTCTGTGTCTCCCCCTCTCTCTGACCCTCCCTGACTTGCGCTTTGTCTCTCTCTCAAACATTAAAAAAAAGTTACAAAATGTCACTGCTCACTGAGAGTGCACCTGGTCACCCAAAAGCTCTGATGGAGATGGCAGTGAGATTTCATGTTGTTTCCATACCTGTTAACATATCATCTGTTCTGTAGCCCATGAATCAATGGGTCATTTCGACTTTCAAGTCTTTTTAAAAAGTGCATTTTGTAAGGCTCTAGCTGCCATAAATCAGGATGATGGATCTGGGCAGAGTCCATTAAAAACTTTCTGGAAACGATTCATCATTCTAGATGCCTTTAAGAACATTCGGGATGCATGGGAAGAGGTCAAAATAGCAACATTAACCGGTGTTTGGAAGAAGTTGATTCCCACCCTCATGGATGACCGTGAGGGGTTCAAGACTTCAGTGGAGGAAGTCCTTGCAGATGTGGGGGAGACAGCAAGAGAACCAGAAGGAGAAGTGGAGCCTGAAGATGGGACAGGATTGCTACAGTGTCACGGTATAACTGGAATGAATGGGGAGTAGCTTCGAGCCGAGCAAAGGAAGTGAGAAAGTGTGGATGGAATCTCCTGGTGAAGATGCTTGTGAAGATTGTTGAGATGACAGCCAGGGATCTAGAATAGTGCATAAACCGGGTTGATAAAGCAGTGGCAGGGTTTGAGAGGATTGACTCCCAATTTTGAAAGCAGTTCTGGAGGAAAAATACTCTCAAACAGCATCGCATGCGACAGACTGTCCGGGAAAGGAAAAGTCCGTTGCCACGGCAGACTTCATCGTTGCCTTATTTTAGGAACTTGCCCCAGCCTTCAGCACCCACCACCCTGATGAGTGAGCAGCCGTCCACATCGAGGCAAGACCCTCCACCAGCAAAAAGGTTATTACGACTCACTGGAAGCTCAGATGGTGGCTAACAATTTTTAGCAGAAAGGTTTTTTTTTTTTTAATGTTTTATTTATTTCTAGGAGAGATAGAGAGAGACAGCGTGAGCAGGGGAGGGCCAGAGAGAGAGGGAGTCACAGACTGAAACAGGCTCCAGGCTCTGAGCTGGCAGTCAGCACAGAGCCCGACGCGGGGCTCGAACCCACGAACCGCGAGATCATGACCTAAGCGAAAGTCGGACGCTTAACCGACTAAGCCACCCAGGTGCCCCAGCAGAAAGGTATTTTTAAATTAAGGCATGTACATTGTTTTTTTGGATGTAATGCTATCGCACACTTAATAAACTCCAGTATAGCGTAAACCTTACTTTTCTCTGCACCGGGAAGCACAAAACAGTCTCGTCTGACCCGCTTTGCTGCAGGTCAGCTCTGGAACCGAGCCCACAGCGTCTGTGGCGCGCCTGTACTTCCCAGGAGGGCCGTGCGCAGTGTCTCAGGCACAGGTCGTGCTCAGTGCAGAGATCTTCACATGATCCGAGTTGTTGGGTCAAGCACTTTCCACACATTGGCTCATGTAACAACCGCCAGACCGCATTTGGGAAGTGAGCCATCTCATCCCCAGCTCCAGATGAGGAAACTGAGGCTCGGAGGTCAGTGGCTGGCCCAGAGTCACACAGCTTAGTAGTCTGTGGCAGATCCAGGACTGGCGTGAACAGACAGACTCAAATATTGCTGGAGAGCCCAGCTGCTGTCTTCCCTGTCTGACTTCCCTCCTTCCCTGACCCCCGCAGGTACAACGTGGGGTGCACCAAACGAGTGGGGCTCTTCCACTCGGACCGGAGCAAGCTGCAGAAGGCAGGAGCCACGACCCACAACCGCCGCCGGGCCAGCAAAGCCAGTCTGCCACCACTCACCAAGGATACCAAGAAGCAGGTGAGGGGCCGGCACAGCCTGAAGCTCCCTTGACCCAAGTCCCCGCCACCTTCCCTTCTTAACGGACGTGGGACACCCACGTGCCTTTCCACTGCTGACTCTACTCTGTCATGTCCTCACTTCTCACAGCCTTCCCAGGTCCCGTAAGGGGCCCCTCCATTTAGACCCATGGATGCTTGGCAGGTGATTTCCCTTGCCCCTTCCTCACCCCTCCCCTTCCAGTTTGCTTCCATCCTTCTGGAGCCATGGAAGTGGGGTCTCCTCTGCCTGGCCCTGTGAAGAGACAAACTGTCCCAGCTGTCTCGTGTCTCACGTGGAGGGCGGGGCTAGGAGGCAGCCTGTACCCTTTACCCCCACATCTCACTGCCTCCTTTGTTCTTCTTAATGTTTATTTTTGAGAGAGAGAAAGAGCATGAGTGGGGGAGGGGCAGAGAGAGAGGGAGACACAGAATCGGAAGCAGGCTCCAGGCCCTGAGCTGTCAGCACAGAGCCCAACGCGGGGCTCGAACTCACAAACTGTGAGATCATGAGCTGAGCTGAAGTCGGCCGCTTAACCAGCTAAGCCACCCAGGGGCCCCATCGATGCCGCCTCAAACACGGAACACTGAGTTCTTGAAACCTCTACCAGGAACATGGCCATTCATTCGTTAAATACCCTGTAGCCCCGACTGTATGCCAGGGGTGCTGTGAGGCGCTGAGGCTCTAAGTCACCCTGCAGCAGCCTGCAGCCTCGTGCACGTTCCACAACCCGATGTGTTTTTGCTGCTTGCTGTCCCCTGGGCCATAACCTCTTTAAGAATCTGATGAAAGCTGTGATCCAGCATGCACATGCCCAGGAAATTCTCCGTGCTATTTCCTAGACCACCCCGAAACCCATAGAGCCCTGGTTTAAAACCCCACATGTAGAAGACACAAGAGGGATAGGGTCAGATCATTGCCGTGCAGCGTGGTGCATGCGCCAGTACTGGGAGGACCAGAGAGGGGACAGCCCACCAGGTGCTTTGATCTAGGAATTCAAAGGTATGTAGTCGTAGACCAAGTAGAAGGAGACTACTTGCCTTTGCTAGCGGTGCCTTGCTCCCCCATCCGGAAGCCAACCATTCTCTCCGCCCCCAGCCAACAGGCACCGTGCCCCTCTCGGTTACGGCCGCGTTGCAGCTGACACACAGCCAGGAAGACTCCAGCCGCTGCTCGGATAACTCCAGCTACGAGGAGCCCTTGTCACCCATCTCAGCCAGTTCGTCTACCTCCCGCCGGCGTCAAGGCCAGCGGGACCTGGAGCTCCCTGACATGCACATGCGGGACCTGGTGGGCATGGGACACCACTTCCTACCGAGCGAGCCCACCAAATGGAATGTAGAAGATGTCTACGAGTTCATCCGCTCCCTGCCAGGTAAGGCCCCTGAGAGTCCCCTGCCTGCCCGGATTAGCTAGCAGCGCACCGGTGAGAAGGAGAGACCTCACCTCCCCCGACCAGGAAATGACTCAGTTAATGACTCAGGTTCAGGAACGGGAGTGCAGAGATGAGTCTGCGATTCCCGCCTGGAGGAGCTTACTTTCTAGTATAGAACACGACTGTAAGTAACACCCTGTAGCTGTAGGGAGGCGTGTTTGCCGCCACAGGGAGCGCTCGGTGTGAAATGCGGAGGGGACGGTGAATCAGCCCTGTGTCCCTCCTGGGACAGTGCGAGAGGGGTCCAGTGGAATGCAGGCAAGCTGTCAAGGTGAAAGCCAGCATAGGACAGTGTGAGCTGGAAGCCGCGGGCGGGCAGGCCTCGGCCAGCAAGAGGGATGGCACAGGGAGGCTGGCCAGCAGAGGTGCGGACGTGCGTGTCTGTCGCGTCCCCGGGACCACACGTAGCCCTGGTGGGGAGGGCGCGCGGTGCTGAGGGCCACGGTTTAGAAATGAACCTTGAAAGGCAAACCTCACATTTTTCACGGACGCTCTCGGGACCCCACACTCTCTCTCCTGTTGTTGCCTCCAGTTACCCAGCCGCTGGCCACGCTGGGTACGGAGGCCGCCACAGGCCTGGGACTGTGAGCCTGGGGTGGAAAGAACAGTTGAGAGCGCAGCCTCTGCCACTTAGCTCAGGGCGTTAGTCCCCTGTTGTCCCACCCCGAGAACGTGTTATTGTCATCGTGGCGCCCCCCCCCCCCCCGCAGTTACTGTGGGGGAAGGAATCTGGGAGTGGCTCTGCTGGGCAGTTCTGCCCCAGGGCCTCTCACAAGGCTGTGATGAGATGTGGGCCACGGCTTCCCTGGGGTGTGGGACCCCGTCCCAAGGTGCGGGTGTGGCTGCCCACAAGGGGCCTCAGTTCCCCTCGGTTCCAGCCACTCCAGGACACTCATGCTTGGGTGACCTTAGGATGTGGCAACCACTTTGCCCCACTTTGCACATGCCGGCCTTTCCCTGATTAGGACTCGGAGTCTGGCAGTGACTATCTTTCCCTTTCTGGGTTCCACCCTCTGAGTCATCCTTTCTTTCCCATGAAAGGCAGCATAGGCGTCAGCAGGGTAGTTTCCCTGGCCTGGTGAGCTGCTCTTCATTTTCTGTGACCTCTCACCCTTGCGGTTCGAGCAGTGTCTCTGCGAGTACAATTCTCTGAAAATCTTTGTGGGCTTCCTGTGCATCTTGTTGGGGTTCACTTTATCAGACAAACCCCGTACCCAAAACTGCTCCAAGGTAAGCCTTCCTCTGAGCCGGCTTCTTCTGAAGCCGGGGGGGCCATGCCCCTAACGTCCCAGAAGCTCTGCTGTTGGATGGTGAGGATCCGTGAGGCACGCATCCTCCGAGAGGCCCCTGAGGCAGCACCTTCAGGCCTCGGAGGTCTTAGTGAAAGATTGGTCATACCCTCCCTCCCACCTCTAGGCCCTGTGTCTTGGTCCTGGCTTGACCTCTGCCTAGCGACAAGTGGTCTTAGTTTCAGCAGCATTTGCTGCCGGAGAGGCTAGGGATTTTCACACCAGCCCGTCCTGGCGCCTTGCCTTTTCCTCGCCTCCCCCCAGCTTCCTGTGCGCAGAGCCGGACGCGGGGCAAAGCCTCCAGCCTTCTGCTGGAACGGTCCTCAGACCCCTTGGTTCATGAGGCACATTAAACGTACCGCGTTACACCCGCGGCACGGTCGCCACAGTTTCTCCATTTCTTCCTATTTCCAGGGACAGTTTCCTCCCTTTCCTCGAAGCCTCGCCCGCTTTCCTCACAGGCCGTCAGACCTCTGCCCAGCCTCTCGGAGTGTCTGAGGCGCCTCACTGGCTCTCTCCTCACAGTCCCTCCAGCTGCCGCCTCCCGGCCACGGCAGCAGCCCTCTTTCAGGAGCCACAGTCTGCATTCATTACCCCAGAGCGCAGCGGCTGTCACCCCAGGTTCTGTGGGTCAGGGACGCAGCTCAGCTGCACAGCGCTGGCTTGGGCGCTCTTACGAGGCCTCCGTCGCCATGGCGGCCAGATTGTGGTCGTCTGGTTTGCAGCCGGACGACCAGTTCCAGGGCGCATACCCCACTCCCGCGGCCCCCTTTCCTCTCCACCTGGGCCTCTTCTGAGTGCTGCTCGGGGCTCCCCTTGACATGGTCGCTGGCTTCCTCCAGAATGAAGCTGGGTGGCAGCCGCTGTGCCCTTGGTGACCCAGCCCCGAAGTCTCGCACGGTCACTTCCGCAGCACCGCGTTGCTCTGCCGGGCCCGCCCAGTCCATTGAGGGGAGGGCCCGACGAGGACACGCGCGAGGGAGGAGCAGGGGACCACCGGGCAAGTCCTGTGGCCTCCGAGGGCAGGACGGCCTTCCTTAAGGTGCGGCGTGGCCGGGAGGGTTAGGTGAGAGCGCGCGTCCCGGTGCAGCACCCGCCAGGCGAGAACTCGGGAGCTCTGAGTGACGCTGACCTTGGCGCTGTCCCCCTCAGGCTGCCAGGAGATAGCAGAGGAGTTCCGCGCCCAGGAGATCGACGGGCAAGCCCTGCTGCTGCTCAAGGAGGACCATCTGATGAGCGCCATGAACATCAAGCTGGGGCCGGCCCTGAAGATCTACGCGCGCATCAGCATGCTCAAGGACTCCTAGGGCCGGCCGGCGCAGCAGGGGTCTGGCCCGGGCTCCTCCGCCCGACTGAGCGGAGCCAGGCGGACGTTCCTGAGGGGCCCAGAACCGGGGCCAGTCGGAGGGAAGGGCTCTCCCTGTGGGGCGTGGCTGGTGAGGAGGGCTTGGCAGCCCCTCCATGGCTCTCAGGGGCCTTTCTTTCTGTGGGAGGGGCAGAGAGGTAGGTGGCGCAGAAGATGGGGCTTTATGCTTGTAAATATTGATAGCACTGGCTTCCTCCAAAGTCCCAATACTCTAGCCCCGCTCTCTTCCCCTCTTTCTGTCCCCCATTTTCCAGGGGGCATATGGTCAGGGCTCCCCAACCTGAGTTGGGTTACTTCCAAGGGCAGCCGTCAGGCCTGGATAGAGGCCTCGCGAGCCCTTGCCTGCCTTCCTCCCGCTTCTTTCTCCAGGCCTGGCTAACTCTTCCGTTGCCGGCTTCTCCCCCTTCAGCCCGTTTCTGAAGCAGCCAGGGGCTCTCCCCCTTCACCCTCCGCAGGTGGAGCGAGAGAAGCTGGGCCCGGTTCGGCCACGCCCGCTGGCGCAGACGCCTTAACGCTGTGTGTGTGACTGGATGACTGTGTAGGAGCCTGGACTGACAGATGGGCCCAGAGCCACCCTCTGGCACCTCCAGGTGTTCTGTAGCAAACAGCCACTTAGTGCTTTGTCCTGGACTCCACTCAGCCTCAGGATGGGGAGTAGAAAGGAAGGGCAGCCCCCGTGCAGGGAGGCGAGGTCAGGCGGCTCTCCTTTCCAGAGTGGGCACGCGGTCTCCGAAGCCCTTCCCACACTGTGAAGTCCCCCCGACTGCCCTGCTGTGCCACGAACAGCATTAAGGGAGCTGCTGTAGGCCGGGCTGGGCCTCCTGGCCTGCCCGCCCGGCCTGCCCCGGGAGCCCCTGAGCGGGGGCCCACGAACGTGTGAGGGCAGAGAAGAGCCGGGGTGACGTTGCCCGTGAAGAAGGCAGCCTTGGGCCTCCAGCTCCCACACTTGTTTGCCTCTCGAACTTGCCAGCAGTGTGAGCTACCTGCGGAAGAGGCGGGGCAGGAAGGGCGAGGGCCTGCCTCTGACTTGCCCTGTCCTCGAAGGCTCCTGGGGGAAGAGCAGGGCTCTCCCTGGGAACGGGGTGGGCACCTTTCTCGGCTTGTTCTATTCCCCACTCACACCCCCCAGGCAGGGTTGGAAATGAAGGACTTTTTTAACCTTTTGTTTTCGTTTTTTAAAAATAAATCTGTAAAACCTATTTCTTCTGTGCCTTTCTCCGCTGGCTCCTTTTCATCCGCGAGGAGAGGGGTGGTGCCCTGGGTCGGGGGAGGGACGGCCTTAGCCGGACAGCATGCCCTCCACACTTTCCTGGGGCCCCGCGCGTGGTCCTTGGTCCAAGGGTGCCCTTAGTCATGTCACAGGAGGAAGCAGACACACCCTCTTTTTCACAGGTGTCCCTTGGAGTGGGAGTGGCCAGAGCCCCGCAGCTCTGAGCCCTCCTACCCGCTTCCCGCTTCCCGCAGGGGAGAGGCGATGCTGTTGGGCCAGGAATCACCTGGAACACCCGGGGTAGGGCCCAGACTCTTCCGTCCCCAGGCACACATCCTCAGTTGTTGCTGCTCAGCGGTGCGGTGTCCCCAATAGCCCTTGGGATGCCTTTGATTCACTCGGCAATTTCTGAGCATTTTTTGGATGTTGGAATAGCTACTTACTAGAGGCTTTGTCCTCACGGAAGTGAGACACCTAAGCCTTGAATGAAGAAAACAGGGCATTGCGGGACGCAGGCACACAAAGGCATGGGGTGTGGGGTGCAGATGCTGGGGCCCGAGCGCCTAGGGTGGCCCCGGCGCGTGCGGCCCTGCGCCTGCCTGAACCAGGCCCCGTGGTGAGCAGAGCAGCCCCTGCCCTGCCCGAATGGAGCTGAAACTCCCTTAAACTCCTGCGCCTGGCCCTGGAGAAGGGAAGAGGGAGGCAACCTGGCCTCCTGCTCCTTCCTGTCCCTGGGTTTTTTGTAAGGCGGTGTTTCAGCTTGTTTAAAATGTGGGTTTGAGGCCTGCGCCCCAACGCCCACAATCAGCCTCCAAGGGTGGGGCCCAGGGAGATGGGGCATAATAACTTCTAGCAGTTTGACACCACCTCTCTGGAAAGCCTGTTAAATTGTAACTACCACCTGGAGGAAGAGGAGAAGCGGACTGATGAGTTTGATTACCCAGAGGGCCGAGCCCGGACTGGAGGGGCCAGGGGCGTGGAACCCAGGGGAAAGCAGGAGGGGAACTTACCGCGGCGGAATGCAGGCCCAGCCGGCTGCGCACTGGGGCCTCTGCGGATCCAGACAAGTCCCTTCGCCCCAGACCCCCGTTTTCCCTTGGTGGGGGGGTGGGGAGGGAAAGCCAAGCCTCTCCTGAGTTTGCTCCTACCTCTACGCTGAAGGGGGAGGGCAGCGAAGCTCCTGAGGGGCCGTGGGGAATTCGAGAACACTGACTGACAAAAGCAAATACTGGTGCTATTGCTTTTGTTCACGTGACAGGCCCCACCTGTTATAAGTCGGAACGGTGCTTTTTATTTTTTAACATTTATTTATGAGAGAGAGAGACAGAGTGTGAGCGGGGGAGGGGCAGAGAGAGAGAGGGAGACACAGAATCCCAAGCAGGCTCCAGGCTCCGAGCTGTCAGCACAGAGCCCAACCCGGGCTCGAACCCACGAACAGTGAGATCATGACCTGAGCTGAAGTAGGAAGCTTAACCGACTCAGCCACCCAGGTACCCCTGAAGACTGCTTCTTTTTTTTTTTTATTAAAAATTTATTTATTTCAGAGAGAGAGAGAGACAGCGTGAGCAGGGGAGGGTCAGAAAGAGGAGATACACAATCTGAAGCAGGCTCCAGGCACTGAGCTAGCTGTCAGCACAGAGCCCAACACGGGGCCTGAACCCATGAACTGTGAGATCATGACCTGAGCTGAAGTCAGACGCTTAACCGACTGAGCCACCCAGGTGCCCCAAGAGTGCTTCTTAAAATACATAGGGAGCGCCCTGGTTGCAAAAGCTTACGGTAGGCCACTTCTACAAAAGACCTACAGCAGTACCTGTTTCCACTAACAACAAATCCAAAGAAGGTTTCTGCTTTTAAGAAAAAAGACAAAAAGTGAAAGTAGCCTCTGCCTTGCAGCAAGCTGGCATGGAAGCTCCCGCAGTGCTAGGCGCTTCCGGGTATCGTGCTTCTTCTGGCCACAGACTGCGTGGCATCTCTGCCCTCACAACTCTGGGAGCATCTGTGCTTTGTCTCCCTTTCTTTTGTGTGTCCGTTAGCAAGCCCTGTCCCCAGGTAGCAGAAAAGCCCACGGTGGATTACTCTTTGGATCTGGGAACACTGAAAAAAGCCTTCCATATAAAGTAATGATTCAATTCAATTAAAACTTCGCTTTTATGCCTTTTCTGCTGAGGGGAGTTTTCATAAAGAGCACCCTTCTTTCAGATAGCAGGAAAACCTGTATTTGTCCCTGTTGTTTACACTTTACTCAGAACTTTAAAGACCTTTTTTGGTCACAAGCCACAGAATTTTTAAAGATCTTTTTTTGGTCACGAGCCACGGTTTAAAAAAAAAAATGGTTTCCCACTTTCATATAGGTACTTAAATATAGATCTCTGAAACAAAAATTTCATAAAACAATATCTACCTTTATGTGCAAAACATTCTGGCATTTTCTTTAAATCTTGGTCATGATCCACAAAACTGATTTCTGAGAACTCACAACCTGCACTTTTTACACCCAGTGTAAACTTTGTGAAGCCCCTCCATCTCCCTATCTCGTGTGGCTCTTAACACTGTGCTGGGTGACTGGCGTATGTACACCATTTATTGTGAGTTGTCCAAGGTCACAATCAGGTGACCAGTGCCCTTGAGATCTGGCAGAAGCTCTGCGCAGAACAGGGTTTTCCCTGCACAGCAAACACCTTAGCGTGACCCACAGGCCACAGACTCTCCCAGGGCTCGGAGATGCTGAAGAGAGGCGCAGGGGCCCCGGGGCAGAGAGAAGTCAGTACAAAATAGCTCAGAGCCTCTGGCCAACCAGAGGTGGCTTGACTCAGATCCACCTTCTCCCAGGTGATTGGCCCCGAGGGGGTTCCCAGCCCCCACCCCATCCTGGGGCCAGCCTCCTCCAGCAGGCACCGCCCCCAAAGGAGTCCCCCTCAGGGCAGTTCATCCTTCCTGGCTTCTGTGGGTGTGGTTTCTGACAGATTGCCTGGAGCTGCCTTGTCCCAGTCACCAGGAACTGGTCATTTCTGCCCTGGCTCCGAGCTAGAGACTTCTTCCTGGCAGGCTCTCCCCACGGCTTCTCGACATGGTCCTCAAGGAGAGGCTTGGGTGAGTTGGGGACACTGCCAGCGTGTGGGGGGAGATGGGGCGGGACAGCTGCTCTGGGAGGAGTCCAGCCTGGTGGCCAGAACAGCCAAGGAGGAGGCACAACGGCTGAGCCAGGGAGATCCTGGGCGTGGGAGACTCTGAAAGGGGACATCACTCAAGGGGTAGAGACCATCCATGGGGCCGAGCTGGGTGGGGGCAGACTGCATCCTGGGAGACGTGGATCCTGGGGGAGAGCGGGGTTACTCCCCTGACTTCCCTGAACTCTGAGCCCCCTTGGTGAGCGAGAGAAAGGCCTAGGGCTGCGTCCCCCGCCATAGCTGAGAGCTCTCTGTAGTCCCACTGGGACTGACCTTCCAGAATTGAAACTTATTCCCACTTCAGAACTAATGCTTGAACGCAAGGAGATTGGCGGGGGCAGAGCTCAGGGTGGGTTTGAAGGACCACCTGCTGCAGGTGGAGGTGGGGTGGAGGGGGCGCCTTTGAAAATACCTGCGCAAGCCATGTGGAAGAACGGGTCAGGCAGAGGCCCCCGTGGACTAGGCTCACCAGCTGGGGCATGGGAAGGGGCGGCAGGAGCTGGCAGGCGCCCACCCGGCCGTCACCCGGGCCACTTGGAGTCAGCTCTGCCTGGCTGCCTTGGCTGAGGCCCAGCGCCCAAGATAGGCATCAGCTTGCCCTACCGAGGTTGGGAGGGGGCTGACTAAAAGGGTCAAGATGGTGAAGGCTGAGAGCGGTCCACTCTAGTCTTTTCTTGCACCTGCGGTGTGGACAGGTGGTGTTTCCCAAAGTGTCCCTCTGGGGGTAGTATTGCTTCCGGGAGCCAGCTGCAGCCTGCCCTCCNTGGGGGAATATTCCCAGAGCCAGAGACCCCTGGGAGTGGAGCGTCAAGGTTGAGCTGGGGCCAGGTCATAAGGTACCCCAAATGCCACATTCTGGCTTGGGAATCAGACGGAAGTTCAGACCTCAGCTCCACCACTTAACCTGCTGTGTGACCTAGAGCAAGTGATTTAATGTTTCTGAGCCTCGGTGTATTTATAAGGTGGAGATAATCATGGCAACTCCTTCAAGGGACTGTGGTCAGACCTCAATGAGATAGGGACATAAAACACTCGGCAGGCAGAGTGTCTGCCTCGGTGAATATCCGAAGATATTCATGGAGTCCAGACCGAACGCTGAAGCAAACAGACTCTCGAGAAACAAGTCACAGTTTGGGAAAGAGAATGAAGACAAGGAACCTATTCATTGCTTCATTTGTTTACTGAACAAATAATCATGAATACCACCAACTATGAGGCGGGCTCAAGTTTGGCACCAAGAACACAAAGTCTCATAAAACAGCAGCCTGGCCAGGCAGAGGTATAGAGTTTGGCCAGGGCTTGAGTAGAGGTTTGCACAGGTGCGGAGGCCACACGGCGGCAGGTATTGGAGGGGGAGGTCGAGGAAGGCATCGCAGGGAGGAGGGTGGGCATAAAAGACTTTTCTGGAGCTTGGTGGTGGCTGATAGAAGAACAGCGATGTGGGCAAAGATACAGAGGTGGGGAAGACACAAAGTCATGGGCAAGTTTAAGGGACTTCATGGGATCGGGAAGGGGCAAGTTAGTACATAGTTACAGAAATCGAGATGGGAAGAAGGTGGGGGGGGAGGGAGAAGGAGCATGTCTGGTGGGGAGGCAGAAGCGAGAGAATTTGATGACATCGGGCTATGGGGAGCGAGGAAGTGGCCCCACCTGGGTAACTTGGGACCAGTCAGAGAAAACACACGGACGTCATGATTGCATTTACCACGATGGAGGAGACCTGAGTGGGGAGCAGGTTTCTGAGGAAAATCAAGAGTTCTTTTGACTTCAGTTTGAGACACTTGGGAGACATCCAAGTAGAGAGACCAGGTGGCCCCAGGGCCCCAGGGTGCCCTCTGTTACTGCACCCATGATGCCCAGAACAATCCCACCAGAGTACCCGGGCAGCGATTCGGCCCCGCCCCAGTTTCAGGAAGGAACCTGATCGACGGGTATCGTGAGACTTGTGGTCTTATCCCGTGCTCCTGGCACAGAATTCCCAAAAACCTGAGGGCCAGGAATGTTAGTGGAGGGCCAGGAATGTCTGTTAGTGGAGGGCCAGGAATGTCTGTTAGTGACCCTCGGTTGTCTCAGGATGGGGCTTAATTAATCACCTGAAAGACCTAGTGACTATAGACTTGGAACTGCAGCCCCACCCCCAGCCTCCTAGAAGGGAAGGTAGGGGCTGAAGACCCATTAGAAAAACTCTTGAACAACAATGTTTAGAAAGTTTCTGGGTTGGTGAATGAATGCATCCATATGCCGGGAGGGTGGCCCAGTCTGACTCCGTGGGGCTAGAAACTCCTGACCTCGCTCTATGTAGCACTTCCACTGCGTGTTCATGTGTACCCTTCGGATAAACCGGTAAAAGTAAGTAAAGTGCCCCCCTGAGTTATGTTAGCTGTTATGTGAGCAACTTACGGAACACGAGGAGGGGGTTGGGGAACCCGTGAGTTATGGTCAATCAGCCAGAAGTAGGGGTGGCATCTGCCAGGATTTGCAACTGGCATCTGAAGAGGGGGCCGTCTCATGGGACTGCGCCCTTGACCTGTGGGATCTGGCACTAACTCCAGGTAGATAGTATAGAAATGAATCGAATTGTTGGACACTCACTTGACGCTGGAGAACCGAACTGGTTGTTGGTGTTGGAAAACATCCCAGAACGTAAGGGGAAGCAGGACAAGAGAGGAGTGTAAAGAAACATTTTCCTCCATTAGACATTTAAAAAACAAAATTCACCTGAGTAAATTTGGAGCTCTAATTGGTTTTATTTAATGATCATGAACCAGGCAGTATCTCAGCAGACAGAAAGGAGCTCCGAGGGGGGTGTACGAAATGGAAGGCTTTTGTAGGGAGAAGGGGACGGAGGAAAGGAAGCTTCTAGCAAAAAGTAGACCGTTTCAGGATGCCTGGATGTCTCAGTCAGTTGAACGTCCAAATCTTGATTTCGGCTTGGGTCATGTTTTCATGGTTCGTAACTTCGAGCCCCACATGGGGCTGTGTGCTGACAGCACAGAGCCTGCTTGAGATTCTCTCTCTGCCCCTCTCTTGCTTGTGTGCCCTCATGCTTGCGTGCGCGCTCTCTCTCTCTCTCTCAAAATTAACTAGAAAAAAAATAGACTGTTTCAGGTAGGGTCACTTTTCTTTAGGGGAACGTGGCGGGGGTGGTCTATCAGGCCCATAAACTCACTAGTGCTGACCAGGTAATTCCAGACTGACTGGTTAAAAGTTACATTCCTGGGGGGCGCCTGGGTGGCTTAGTCGGTTAAGCGGCTGACTTTCACTTAGGTCGTGATCTCGCGGTTCGTGGGTTCGAGCCCCGCGTCGGGCTCTGTGCTGACTGCCAGCTCAGAGCCTGGAGCCTGTTTCAGTCCGTGACTCCCTCTCTCTCTGACCCTCCCCTGCTCACGCTGTCTCTTTCTCCTAGAAAAAAAAAAAAGTTACATTCCTGGGAGAAGGTGAAACTGCAGTCACATTAGGCACTAAGCTTGGGTCTGTTGACAGGAGGCTTTGTGTGAGTGACTCCATTTGGGGCCCTGTTGTTTCTTTTTTAGCAATTCCACCCACCCACCCCCCTTTGGATCAGACTCTCAGTTTAATTGAGAGACATGATCAAAATGTAAAGTGCCTCTCTCCCAGCTGTCAGTCCAAGTTCTCCCAGTTTTTGCTGGTCCTCTGTGTGTATTCACAGGCCATGACCTCAGGTTTACATTTTTTAAGTTAGTCATTCTCTTCATCTCCCTTTCTTTTTTGTTTCTTTTTTTTTTTTTTTAATACTTTTATTTACTTCTAGGAGAGAGAGAGAGAGACAGCGTGAGCAGGGGAGGGTCAGAGAGAGAGGGAGTCACAGACTCTGAAACAGGCTCCAGGCTCTGAGCTGGCAGTCAGCACAGAGCCCGACGCGGGGCTCGAACCCACGAACCGCGAGATCATGACCTAAGCGAAAGTCGGACACTCAACCGACTAAGCCACCCAGGCGCCCCACTTCATCCCCCTTTCTGATGTTCCAGCCTCAGGGAGGTCATTTGCTTGGTGGTCAGGGGCTTCGAACGTGCATTTAAAGTTTCTGAGAGAGTACAGTGCCCCAGGGCTACTCCTATGATTATTTAAGGAGGATACCTCTCCGTGTCTACAGCGCACCCAGAAGCCACGATCTCCAAGACCCAAATCAATCAAAATCGAGTAAGTCAAACAAAGACCGCATTGAAGGAGTCACCTTTTTAAGCCAAGTGGCTCGCTCAGCCATCTTATGTAATGGAGTTTCAGTGTCCCCAGAAGTGTTAATCCAGGTGCAAAAGGCAGTGTTGACCACAGCACAAACACCTCCTTGCTCGGCCCCAAGTTAATCGAGGGCTGTCCAATTATCACAAACCACCTTGGCCAGAGTCTCTAAGGATTTTCACCGCGCCGCCATTGCTCTAGCACTGGATTTCGCCATAACTCTGAAGAGTTCAGGAGAGTGCTGGTCACAGCCTCACTTGCTTCACGCCCAGCCAGGGAGTTCCGCACCTGCCTAAGGAAGCAAATCCTGAATCACAAAAGCCTCCTGTTAGGTCCTTTCTAACATGATGGTGTAAATTTAGGGGAGTTGACCCACAGCGTGTCTCAGTTTGTTGGTCAACAGTTAGGGGCACAGTCAGATAACCTTTAGGCAAGAGTCATCGCCTGGTTATGCACCAACCATCTAGGTATTCGTAGGACCAAAGGAAAATGAAAACGACCCCAGACACAGACCCTGTGGGAGCAGAAAGCATTCCTGCCAGGGTGGCCCTGTGAATGGAGTCCACCATCATGGACAGACCAGAGGTTTTGAAATCCAGCAGTCTGAAAGGTTACCTCCCTTTAGCCACGGCCTGGGAGATACAGATGATGGTGTTCTCTTTCCAGGCCAATGCCAGCATAAAGGAAAGAAAGAAGAGAACAAAGGGTTTTATTGTTAAAGTAGGAAGTCTCCATCTGGTGCCTTGGATGGAAGCAGTCTACCTGGTTGTCCCTCAGCTACTTCTCTTCCTCGTCAGTTTGATCTGGAAGCCTCCACATCTGCACAGGACCACATGTCAGGTGGAGCCTTCTTTAGTGTGAGATGTGTACCCAAGGGTCAAGTCCCTGAAGTCGGCTGCCATCAGGGTAGTGACCGGGACCTGGCACAGTCCCTTCCAGGGAGACTCAGGGCATTCTTTGTCCCTAGTGACTCCCAGTCAGAAGGGTGGGAGAAACTTTGAAGCATTTGTTTGGAGCGTTGTAGCCAGATATTTAAGGAAACTAGAAGAATTCAGGATCTAGTCCAGTTTACGGGCATTTAACAAAACCTCAAAGACAATAAACAGGGTTAGAATCTAGTATCTACAAAGGTACAAATAGAATTTTTGTCTCTACAATTACCCCCACTTACCAAATATAGTCACAGTAAGACTAATTTGTTTGCATTAAACCAACTTGATTATTTATATAAATGCAGTAAGAACAGTGGTTGATGGACCATACAAGCCCTTACGACGGCTTTGTTGGAGCTTTTCATAAGGATTTTCAGACTGAACTTTTAAGTCTCTGAGACAGGAAGCCAAGCCAAGGACTCAACAGTAGATTTCACCTAAAATACCTAGAGTTTGGGTGAATTCCTTTCACTCAAAACTTTGGTAATATAACCAATGCTTCCGAGGGTGTCTTACTATAAGGACCAGACTCTCAGAGAATGTATGCAAATAACTAACCATAGTGCCATGAAAAACAAAAACAAAAAACACTCAAGAGCTCCCAAATTCTGGAAGGATCAGGTAGGGAGAAAAAGTAAATGTTTAACCTTTGTTTACAAAGGTATACATTACTGAATTGCCGTAAGTCAGGCAGCTTAAGGGAAAAGGTTTCCTTAAATACGGAATAACAAAACATGAAGGAACCACGCAGTGTTTCAGACAAAAAGTCATAAAAAGTTGTAAGCATCCTTCTTGTTCATTCCGTCCCATGTAATCAATACTTGCTGTGTTTGAATCCAGTTTTCCTATTATTTCTGGAGATTTTTACCCATTTCGGGTTTATGATCTTAAACCTGTAAGAAACCTGTACTGAATCTCCTTAAAGATGAAGCACTTTTGCAAAAGCATCGGAGTGAAACTTACCATCTGTAAATGACAAAAGACTTAAAAATGGCCATCGCTAAACAGCGTTGACAAAGGAATTTGATTATTTCTGTAACATACAACATCTTAAGATAATAACCAGCCTTATGACTGATAGCATGATACCAGGACATGTCAGATTTCCAGGAATTGCACAAAATATCTGGAACATTTGCATACCTGCACAGATACAACATAAGGAAGGCTTCACATTACTTCTTATTTGACAATGCTCCCCACGTAATTTAACATGTCAAATTAGCCACGTTAGTTTGGTTTCTCTCTTTTCAAGAAGAGAGAACAATTCTTTTGTAGTTTTCCAAGGATCCTGTGGAAAATCTCAAAGTTACTTCCAGGTCAAAAAGACTTCCTTCAGGATTATATTGTAGGGGAAGGAGGGAAAGAGCTGGTAGAAGGTCTTAAAAATACTCGAGCAAATAAGGTCACAGGTTATTGTAGAGCATGACTGGTTATCTATTTAACCATAATGACAATTAGAGACTCTGTAAACACAGAGAGTTAAGTAGTTGTAAAACAAAAAAGAACTCTTTGCCCTCCTAATAGAAATAGAGAAGGCTTGGTTTTCTTAACTAATCAAAGATCTGATAGGAAACACAGGAAATTATTTTCACAGGACATAAAACCCTTTCTAGGCAGATTACTTATAGGTAAAGAAAAACCCCTGCCTTCTCTTATCAGGATCTTATCTTTCTTAGACCAACAGTCTAAGAAAACTGTCCTTTTAACAGAGAGGAAACCAATTTTAATTTTGTTTCCATGTACTTTTTTTTTAAAGGTTTTTTGTTTTGTTTTGTTCTGTTTTGAAGAGAGAGAGAATGAGCGGGGGAGGGGCAGAGAGGAGAGAGAGAATCCCAAGCAGGCTCTGCGATGACAGCACAGAGCCCGATGCAGGACTTGAACGTTGCAATCACGACCTGAGCCGAAATCAGGAGTCAGACGCTTAACCGACTAAGCCACCCAGGCGCCCCTGATTTTCTAAACTTACTTATATCCATTCCAGTCTTAGCCATCTTGACCACACCTAAAATCCTTTTCCCAAGATTCCTTTTCAACAGACCATCTGCAACTTTCTTTTTTACCAGATTTTGTCCTGTTTTTCCTCTTTCCCACTCTGAATAACCAGCCTTACTTTTAGGGCAAAATAACTTTCTTTTCCCTCAACAAAAATGCATTTTCATTCCTCATATCTTCTCTTGCCGAAAATGTACATGTACTACTTTCCTTTCATACAGGGAACTTTATTTCTAGTAGTTTTATTTCTCTTCTGTTAAGAATTACATTTGGCCAGGGGCGCCTGGGTGGCTTAGTCGGTTAAGCGTCCGACTTTCGCTTAGGTCATGATCTCGCGGTTCGTGGGTTCGAGCCCCGCGTCAGGCTCTGTGCTGACTGCCAGCTCAGAGCCTGGAGCCTGTTTCAGTCTGTGACTCCCTCTCTTTCTGACCCTCCCCTGCTCACGCTGGCTCTCTCTCTCTCTCTCCTAGAAATAAATAAAACATTTAAAAAAAAAAAAAAAAGAATTACATTTGGCCAGGGATGCCTGGGTGGCCTACTCAGTTAAGTGTCTGACTCCTTTTTTTTTTTTTAATATTTTTTATTTTATTTATTTTGAGAGAGAGAGAGCAGGAGAAGGGCAGAGAGAGAATCCCGAGCAGGCTTCAGGCTGTCCACGCAGAGCCCGACGTGGGGCTTGAACTCACAAACCATGAAGTTATGACCTGAGCTTAGATCAAGAGTCAGATGCTTAACCAGTTGGGCCACCCAAGAGCCCCAAGTGTCCAATTCTTGATTTCAGCTCAGGTCATGATCTCACAGTTTGAGTCTGAGCCCTGCATTAGACTGTGCTGATAGCGTGGACCCTGCTTAGGATTCTCTCTCTCCCTCTCTCGCTGCCCCTCCCTTACTTACTCTTTCGCTGTCTCTTTTTCAAAAATAAATAAACAAACACTTAAAAAAAAGAATTACAGTTGACCCTCAAACAACATGTCTTTGGACTACACGGGTCCACTTATAATGGATTTTTTTTCTCAATACAGTACAGTACTGTAAATAGTTTATCTTCCTCATGATTTTTTAAATAATATTTTTTCTCTACCTTACTTTAAGAATACAATATATAATACATAGAACTTACAAAATAGGTGTTAACGGACCGTTTATATTATCAGTAAGGCTTCTTGTCAACAGTAGGCTATTGCTAGTTAAGTTTGGGGGGGGTGTCAAAAATTATATGCAGATTTTTTACTGCAAGCGAGGGTCAGCGCCCCTAATCCCCACATTGTTCAGGAGTCAGTGCTTGCTGGAGTTTACATTTCCAGGAGATGACCCAGACCTGTCTCCAGGAGAGTCCTGGGAGAAGACCAGGTGGAATATTTACATCTCGAAGTTATCGGGAAAGAATGCAAAATCCTCCTAGGACACCTGTTCCCTACGGCCAGAGTTGTGACAGTACCTGCAGGTCTTTTGAGATGAATAAGGGTCAGGTTAATTGTTACAAAGAATGAGTGGACTTTGAATTGTCTCTAAAGCAAAGCCGCATTTCTGGTCTTGCAAAGATTTGTAGGATAAAGGACAGTGGCTTCCAACTCCTCCGAGAATTATGTTGTATCCTGGACATCTTCCAAGGGCTGACACACCCATCCACCTAGGTCAGAATGGTTTTCTCTTCCTCTGAGTACATTTAGCTTAAAGGAGAAGGTCTAAAAGAATTTATATCCGGCCCTGAATATCAGCTGTCATTTTGGCCAAGTTTCTGACCACAGAGTTATCAAATCCTTTCAGATATCGTGTCAGGTTTCAGCCGGGACACACAGTAAATATTTCTGGCAGTAGAAAACCACCCTGCAAATCCAAGGTACCCTCAAAGAAGGTGCAAAAGATACTATCTTCATAAGATCTAGAGCCATTTCCAAAGATCAAGAACGATTGCCTAGATTTGGAAAGGAAGGGACAACATGAAAACTTTTTTTTCCCCCTTTCTACTAAATACTAGGAGATCCAGGAGAGCTGACCCTGGTAAGAATATTCTCACGTTTAGCTGGCTTCCCCAGCCTTTCCCAGGCTCGCATTTGCAAGCCCCAAGCAAGGTGTAAAGTAGAGAGTGTAGGGGCACATCCAACTTCGGCTCAGGTTGTGACCTCCCAGTTCAGGGGCTCAAGCTCCACATCAGACTCCATGCTGACAGTGGAACCTGCTTGGGATTCTCTCTCTGTCTTTCTATGCCCCTCCCCCACTTGCATGCGCGCTCCCTCTCTCAAAATAAACTTTAAAAAAATAGAGAGTGTAGCTCCAGTATCTACCAGAATTTAGCCAGTTTTTAAAATTAGTTTTAATTTTATTATTTTTTTCAGTGTTTATTTATTTTTGAAAGAGAGAGACAGACAGAACATGAGTAGGGAAGGGGCAGAAAGAGGAAGACACAGACTCTGAAGCAGGCTCCAGGCTCTGAGCTGTCAACACAGAGCCCAATGTGGGTCTCGAACCCATGGACTGGGAGATCATGACCTGAGCCGAAGTTGGATGTTGAATAGACTAAGCCACCCAGACACCTCTGGGAACCCTTGCTTTTAAGTGCACTTCTTATATAAGTGCTCTTGTCTAAATGGAATGTTCTCCAGGGCACCTGGGTGGCTCAGTCAGTTGAGTATCCGGCTTTTCATTTTAGCTCAAGCCATGATCCCAGGGTGGTGGGATCAAGCCCTGTGTCAGGCTCTGCACTGAGTATGGAGCTTGCTTGAGATTTCTCTCTCCCTCTGCCCCTCTCCCCACTGCTCTCATATGCCCTCTCTAAAAATAAAGAAAATTTTATTTTATTATTTTTTAAATATTTTTATTTTATTTCTGAGAGAGAGACAGCGTGAGCAGAGGAGGGTCAGAGAGAGAGGGAGACAGAATCTGAAACAGGCTCCAGGCTCTGAGTTAGCTGTCAGCACAGAGCCCGACGCGGGCTCAAACCCACGAACTGTGAGATCATGACCTGAGCTGAAGTTGAACACTTAACCGACTGAGCCACCCAGGCGCCCCAAGAAAATTTTAAAAATAAACAAATAAAGAAATAAGTGGAATCTTTTCCATAATGTCAGTTGTAGTTCTAGGTTGCTTCAGTAAAATTTTGCCATTCTGTGGGTATCTATAGCTTTCAGGACTGCAGTTTTAGACACAGAATAAGTCAGCATACTGGAAGATGGTGTGCTCAACTCTTGTAACATTTTTTTTTTAACGTTTCTTTTTGAGAGAGAGAATGTGAACAAGTGGGACAGGGGGCGGAGAGAGAGGAAGACACAGAATCCAAAGCAGGATCCAGGCTCTGAGCTGTCAGCACAGAGCCTGATGCGGGGCTTGAACTCACAAGCTGCCAGAACATGACCTGAGCTGAAGTCGGACGCTTAACCAACTGAGCCACCCCGGTGCCCCTCAACTCTCGTAATTTAAGAATCTTAGTAGTAATATTAGTAGTAGTTGTTGTTGTTTTCTTTTTCAGCTAAGCCTTTGGGTCTCTTAGAACCAAACTAATACTTAAAAGGGATGTGCCAAAGACTGGGAATTGTGTCATGCTTTACGGTGTACCTTGTTGCATGGAGGTTTTCTTGAGGTTGGCAAGTGTGAATCTTCACCTAACCTAACACATGAGTTTGGGGTCGGGTGGCAAGTGCTCTAACAGTTTTTAAATGTTTGACCCACGCCCACCAACTTTTGCAGCCTTTTGTCTTCTGAGAGTCCCATTAGCAATAGCCTTTCCCTGATGGTCATGACAGAAACCAACAGTGACCAAAGAAATGGGACTGTGGGCACAGCAGTAACCTGCGGACCGGCCGGTCAAGGGATGGGGGAGGGCTGAATCACAGACCCCAAAGAGCTAAGTCCAAACAAATGGGGGACTAGGGCTGCCACTGGCAGTCCCCAGTGTGGAATCTGGGGACAGAACCAAAGGTCTGGGGTTTCTAAGCAAACGGGGGTATTTCAGGCTAAACCAAGGACTAGGGGCTTGGGTTCTGGGCGGGGCTGTCTGTGAGCCCAAGCTGAGCGGCCCCAGACTGCAAAGGCAATTAAATCAAGAGCCTGGTGCAAAGACAGCGAGCTCAGATCCAAGAGGACCTTAACCCTCAGAAATGGTGAGAAAGAGGGGCGCCTGGGTGGCTTAGTCGGTTAAGCGTCCGACTTTCGCTTGGGTCATGATCTCGCGATTCGTGGGTTCGAGCCCCGCGTCGGGCTCTGTGCTGACTGCCAGCTCAGAGCCTGGAGCCTGTTTCAGTCTGTGACTCCCTCGCTCTCTGACCCTCCCCTGCTGACGCTGTCTCTCTCTCTCTCGCCTAGAAATAAATTAAAAAAAAAATCAAAAAAAAAAAAAAAAAAAAAAAAAAAAAGAAATGGTGAGAAAGAGAATACAAAGCGTTCGAGGGTACCGCGCCTGTGTTTCTCATTGTCCCCCAAAGCCACCAGAAGTCTCCTGGGATCCCGTCACCGCCACCAAATCTGTTAAAGACCAAAATTCAATGGAGTAAATTTGAAGATCTAATTGGCTTCGTGTAGCAATCCATGAATCCGGCAGCAGCACCTCAGCAGACAGAAAGGAGCTCTGGGGGGGCTGTTCCAGGAAAGCTTTTCCAGGCAGAAGGGATTGGAGGGAAGGCAGTTTCTAACAAAGAGTGGCCTGCTTCAAGCAAGGTCACTTTCTTTTTTGGGGGACAGTGGGGGGCCCATCAGGCAGATAATCTCACTAGTGCTGACCAGGCAATTCCAGACTGACTGGTTAAAGGTAAATTTCTGGGAGAAGGTGAAACTGCAGTTAGGTAGGGTTTGCTGACAGAGGCCTTAGTATGAGTGACTCCATTTGGGGCCTGTTGTTTCTTTAACAATAACAAAAGTAACACCTGCTCATTGTACAGCGGGACACGAGAGAAGTATATCCGGTAGAAATCCCCTCTTCCCTCAAATCTCAGCCCCCCAATAAGTGGCGCATCTCCTTCAGAATCCATGCCGCCTACTAGCCACCAGCCAGCCCTATGTGGCTAATTCCAATTGAAATGTGCTATAAATCTAAAGTATACACTGGGTCTAGTATTTAGACTAATATAAAACAAGAATATAAAATATCGCCACCATTTTCACATGGATTATATGTTGAAAAGATATTTCGGACATACTGGGTTAGATTAAAATATTACTAAAATTAATATCAGCTGTTTCTTTTCACAATTTTTTAATGTGGCTACTAGAAAATTTTAATTTCTATATGCGGCTCATATTGTTTTGTTTTGTTTTGTTACCTTTTTTAATGTTTATACTTATTTTGAGAGAGAAAAGAGAGAGAGAGCGTGTGCGAGCAAAGGAGAGGCAGACAGAGAGGGAATCCCAAGCAGGCTCTGCGAATGCGAGCACAGCTGGATGCGGGGCTCAAACTCCTGAACCACGAGATCATGACCTGAGCTGAAATCAAGAGTCGAACCCAGGTGCCTCTCATATTGTACTTCTATCGGATAATGCTGTTCCACATCTTTCCCTACACGTTTATGAAAGACCATAGATATGCATGTCTGTACATGTGTGGGCACATTGGTATAGGGGCTTTCCCCTCACAGAAGGGAGATCAGCCTCTGTGTATAGAGTCCGGTTATTTCCTTTTCCACTTCACACATCAGGACCTCTTTTCCAGACAGTACACAGAAATCCACCTCAGCCTTTTCAGGGGTCCCATTGCTTTCCATAGCATGGGTGTGCATAATTCATTAATCGACTTGCTGATCGGGGCACCTGGGTGGCTTAGTCGGTTGAGCGTCTGACTTTCGCTTAGGTCATGATCTCACGGTTCGTGGGTTCGAGCCCCGCGTCGGGCTCTGTGCTGACTGCCAGCTCAGAGCCTGGAGCCTGTTTCAGTCTGTGACCCCCTCTCTCTCTGACCCTCCCCTGCTCACGCTGTCTCTCTCTCTCCTAGAAATAAAAAATTAAAAATTTAAAAACAAAAAGCACACACACACACACACACACACAAAATCGACTTGCTGATCAACCCTCGGGTTGCAGAGATGTCCATTCACTCTTTGAAACAAAGCTACAAGACCGTCCTCGGTCTACCCACTGTGAGTCTCTATTTCCAGAGGCGGGAAAGCCAGGTCAGGGGAGAGCACTTCGAATGTGATAGCCAAGGAGCCTGATTCTCTGAAGGCTTTTTGGACAGGGCTGCGAGGTACAGGCTTTATCTTGCAGGCAGTAGGAAGGCTTAACACTTGTTTAGTTTCGTTTTGTTTTTCTAAATTGCTAACTCTGTATTTTTCCTTCGTTAAAAAAGCATATTAGCACATGACAAACAATTGGGAGGAAAAAAACATAGGAACAAAAAAGCCCTACTATAACTTATTGCATAGGTACTTAAGTTTTCCTTTTTAGTCTTATTTTCTGGTGCATGTTTTATTATTTTTTTAAATGTTTTATTTATTTCTCAGAGAGAGAGAGACAGCGTGAGCAGGGGTGGGTCAGAGAGAGAGACACAGAATCTGAAGCTCTGAAGCAGGCTCCAGGCTCTTAACTAGCTGTCAGCACAGAGCCTGACACGGGGCTCGAACCCACGAACCGTGAGACCATGACCTGAGCCGAAGTCGGACGCTTAACCGACTGAGCCACCCAGGCGCCCCCTGGTGCATGTTTTAATTCCTGCTAAATTATAATCCTACTGCCCAGGGGCGCCTGGGTGGCTCAGTCAGTTAAGCATCCCAATTTGGCTCAGGTCATGATCTCATAGTCCATGAGTTCGATCCCCACATCGCCTTCTGTGCTGACAGCTCAGGGCTTGGGATCTGGAGCCTGCTTCGGATTCTGTGTCTCCCTCTCTCTCTGCCCCTCCCCCGCTTACACTCTGTCTCTCTCTCAAAAACAAACATTTAAAAAATTTTTAATAAATAAATACAAATAATCATCCTGCTCCTTGACTTTAGAACCTGCTTTCTTCATCTAAGGTTTCTGTGGAAGCATGTTTCCACGTGGCCACAGGGTCAGCGGGAAAAGGTTTATTTAGTCGGTGGGCTGGCCGTCAGGGCCTTCTCAGCAGCCTGCCTAATGCCTTCTCCCTGGGCTCCTAGTCAGGATCCCAGCAAGCCCAAGTGCGCCTCATATAAAGGAAACACACACTCCACCAATCCCAGCCTCTCAGCCCCCTCCAGTCACCATCCTCCTCCCTCCTTCCCGCCACGCTGATGAGGAGACTGATGCAGCCGACCATGCAGAACTGGTGGACTTTGATCCAAATCAGGAAAGGCAGAGCCATTACAATGGAGAAGCATATGAGGATGATGAACACCACCTAGGGGAGGTGTTCCATGTCAGACCTCTTAATGGGGCCCATGAGTAACACTGCTGGCATTTTATATGCAGTAATAAATGAGTGAAGGACTGTAATTGTATATCATCAACCCACGCCCCTGCCTCCACCACTGCACCTCTACTTAGTCCTCCCCACCCCACCACCAATGCCCTGGGTCAAGAGAGTTGCCAGTAGCCTGGAGCTGCCTTCCNCCTCCCCCCCCCCCCCCCCCAGGGTCCAGGCTCAACAGTTCAGCTGGGGTACTTTTTTTCAAATAAAAACCTGACTGCATCATTCCCTAGAGGAAGTATCCTTCAAGGCTCCCTATGGTTCTCAAGAGGAAGCCCAAACCCCTTACCCTGGAATGCAGGTGGGGTGATCTGGCCCTGGCTTACCTCTGGCCTCACCTTTCCCCGCTCCCGACCTGCACTCCACCCTGCAGAGTGACCCGCGGTGCCATGCACATCCCATGTTTTCTCTCCCCTCTCACTCTGTACATTGTTTTCTTCTCACAGACCTCCCTCCCCGCTCTGCTGCCTTCTTTGCGTGGATAACTTCTAATCGTTAGAGGCCACCTCCTCCAGGAAGCCTCCCCAACTTCCTCCCCAATCTGTCAAGGCTCAGTTGCCATCCTCCAATTTACCCTACTAGCATTTGTATTTATACGGATTATATATAGCCTTGACTGTGCTGTGTTCCATTCATCTGTTTGAGATCTGTCATCTGACTTATTCCCTCTCTTCCCAACCACCCACATCTTCCTGATTCCATTCCCTTGAAGATAAGGTCTGTGCCTTGCTCACCTCTGAATCCGTGACCTAGCAAGTGTGTGATTCTGAGCTCGTGCCCGATAAATAGGGTGTGAATACATGCATAAGCAGAAACCAGTGAACATCTTGATGTGTAAACTTTTTCCATCCTGAAGATGATTTTTGAACAGACTCCCAGAAGTTGAGGTGATTGGATTAAAGGGTGGGAACAATGAAAGCCTCAATCCCCATAGCTAAGTAGCTTTCCAAAAAGATCTAGCAATCTTCACTCCCACCAGCAACTTCTAAGAGTGCCTGTCTCACTGTATACTTTGAGGCGTGGCTATTTTTTGTTTTTGTTGTTGTTGTTTTTTTAAAGCTCATTTTATAGGTAAAACATGCCAGCCTGTGCTAATTTGGATGTCTTCGTTTACTAAAGAGAGTGAACATTTCCCCACATATTTGCATTCTAAATGTATTTCTTCTTGGATGATTGGGCAGGTGGTGTGGACACTGTGAAGGCAGGTGGGCATTTTACAGGATGACTTTGGGGGCTGTGTAGGAAGGAGCTGGGAGCAGGGAAGTTGATGTTTCAATGGTCCTGGTGAGGGATGTGTAGGCAGAATCACTGTGGGGGTCTGGTGCTGCGGCGGGGGTGGGGGT
>NW_027530853.1:500999-526638 GCF_008692635.1 Crocuta crocuta | reverse complement strand
AGCCAAAGTCAACCTACTCTGGGGACTGACAGCAGATGGGGGGTGAGGAACGGGGGCTGGGGTGCAGCCAGGTTTCTGGCTCAGCCAACTGAACAGAAGGAGGTACCATGAGCTGAGAAGGTGCACGGGTGGATACAGGCACACGCACCACCACCAGGCCCCTCTGCGAGCTAGCTTATAGTGGTGGACTGGGATCTGAACCTGGCATCTGGCCCCAGTGTCCACACTCCTCGCCAGGTGGTTCCAGCCTCTCCGGAGACACAGCACACAGGAGGGGTGGGGGATACTGGATGAGATCCCCCAAAGGATCTCATCCCTTCCTGGATGACCCCTAACCATAAACACATGCCAAAGTCCACCTCCTCCGAGCAGGAATGGGGCTGCTGGGCTCTGCTGCACGTACCCAGCCCTGTGGCCAGAGCCACTGTAGACACGTGGTCTCTGACCACAGCCCACCCGCCACGCAGGCCCTCAACTCATCTCTAAGTGTCAGACAGCTCTCAGCTCCCAGTCACCAAGCCACAAACTCCTTGCATCCCCTTCCAGTCTCTTCTCCTGTCCAAGCCCAGTCATACCTCCTACCTCCTACCCAGGTTAAGCACCCCAACCTCTAATGTTATCATGCCCCAAACCTGCCCAAGGCCATGCCCCGTCGCGCTGCTGGGAAAAGCAAAGGATTATGTATCCAAGTGTTCATCAAAAGGGGCCTGGTCAGGTAAATGATGCTTTATCCAATTAATGGCCTATTGGGCAGCTGGGGAAGAGGGAGGGCAAGCACTTCAAGTATTCAGAGGGAATAGCCGCAAAAATAATGGTCAGTGGAGGCAGTGGAAAATGCAAGATGCAGAACAGCAAATCGACTGTGCTACCATTGATCAGGGGGGAGGGGAGGAGGGAGGATTTGCTACCGTATTTATATTTGCCTGTATATGCGCACATCACCTCTGGAAGGAGGCACAAGAAAACAGTAGTGCTGGCTGGCCTCCATGCAGAGCCACTGGGTGGCTGGCACCAGGAAAAACTTGGCACTATATATACTCTTTTGTACCTCTGAATACCTGTACCATGTGAGTAGAATATATTTGTGTTCAACAATAAATAAATAACAGGAAACATTAAAATTACATAAATAATTTCTCTTGTGTTATGTGTGTATGTAAACGAGTTGCTAATGCCCCTCCCCACCACCCAGGACCTGGAAGAGACTCTTCTGGCGGCTGATCCTATTTGCACTTGGCCTCTTAGGGCTGTACCTGTATGGGCTCCCCGTAGTCAGGTACAACCCCCTTCCCCCAGCCCTCAGCGTGGGAACCAGCAGGGTCGGGGCTCCTTCTAAGTGCCTCCTTGAGGGATGGTGGGCAATTGCTATCTTGGCAGCGCACTTGTCCCTGGGGGCTCCCCTTCCTTATGAAGAGCAAAGAGAGAGGGCCCTGCACTGGCTGGCATGCCCCTCACTGCTGCCCCCACCTCACAGGCATCTGGAAGTCCTCATCCCCATGGGTGTCTGTCCTTCCGCCAGAATGGCCCTGCTGAGGGACAACTTCACGGGTCTCTTGCATCCCTGGTAAGGAGCTAACACCTACATACCCTAGAGAGCTCTGCCTCTGCGTCGCTGCCCTCCACACATCCCTCCCCCTGGCAGGGCCAGGTACGCCCCCCAGCGGCCCCATCAGGTCACACATCTCCCAATCCTCTGTTGGATCTAGGCTAGGGACTTCTAGGGGCAGGGGCTGGCTGGGTGGGACCCATTTGCGGGTCCCTAGGGCACAGCACTGGGGAGGTGGCAGTGAACATGCACCAAATGAGTGGATGAATGGACCTCTCTCTCCATCCCTGTTCTGGCCAGGGCCCGGCCTGAAGTCCCGACCTGTACTTCCTGGGGGGCCCCCATTCTTTGGGATGGCACCTTCGACCCAGCTGTGGCCCAGCAAGAGGCTCTACAGCAGAACCTCACCATTGGTCTGACTGTCTTTGCTGTAGGCAGGTAAGGCCCGGGGAGGGGAGCGGTGCCGTCCAGGCAGGGAACGGAAGGGGTGTGCGTGTGACACAGGGGTGGGGCACCGGGTTCTCGGGACCACGGGATCCCAAAGTGAAGAGGGAGGCAAAGACAGCACCCCGTGTCCCAGACTCCCGGGGAGCAGGCAGGACCACCCTTTTCCTTTCCCTCCTCGCTGGACACCAGCACCATGGAGCCCACCCAGCACAGGCCCCTACCCAGGGACCGTCCTGACCAGGTATGTAAGGAACTGCCACAAGTTCAGCGATGAAAACAACAGCTGTTATTACAGCTCCAGATTCCGTGGGCAGGAGCTGCCACAGGGCTCCGCAGGAAGGGCGCCCCGCGGCTCCCCCGTGTCTGGGCCTCCCCTGGGATGGCCGTCTACTGAACACCAGTGGGGCACCTGTCTCCACAATGCCTTCTGCGCGGCTAGCGGGGCTTCCTCGCGTCGCTGCGGCATCAAGGGTCTAGGACTTCGTACACTTTAAGCTTCAAAGGCTCAGAGCCCTAACAAGGCGAAGGCTGACGCCGCCAGGGGCCCAAGGGCCAGCAGAGCACGGCGCCTCTGCCGCGGTCCCTGCTGATCCAGGCGGGCAGCAAGTAGGAGCCCACGTTCAAGGCAGGGAACCCAGGGCCCCTCAGGGCTGCGAAGGCGAGCGATCTGCAACCCCTCGTGCCCGCCCTGAAAGCTGCTGCGACTGGAGGGTCGTGGAGCCCCGGAGCCCGGGGCTGNTGGGACCGAAGCAGCCCTGCCCGCTGCGCCGCGTGCCCGGCGGTGGGATCGCAGCGGCGGGAGGAGGAGCCCCGGGCCTTTGGGGAGCTTGCTGTTCTACGGGAGGGGAAGGTCCCTGTCCCCCACTTTTCAACAGCGACCGACGAAGCTCCGAGGACCGGCAGCGCCTCGCAAGCCGCCCTTCGCCTCTGACCGTACCGGATTCGGCCATGCCTCCTCCGGCAGAGCGGTTTTAGCCCCTCCCTCCCCCTTTTTGATAAGGAGACTGTAGCCCGAAAAGGGAGCCTAACTAACTGCCTACGGCACAGAGAGGCTGTGCGTCAGTCAGTCCGTCTGGGCGGCAGCTGGAGAGCCAAGACTGACCCTCACTCCAGAGAGTAGCTTCTGGGTGAACAGGAGAAAGCTGCTGTCACAGAAGAAACATGGTGACATTTGAGTCCTTGGCTTGGCCCTTCCCCCACCCCCCCTAAGCACTTTGTACGTATTCAAGTAATATTATAATAAAATTATTCCAAAAGTATCCTTGTAGCCACCTCTCCTGGACAAGTCCCCAAAAGGCCATTTCCTTGATGCGGGGCCCATAGGCTGGGAGAGAAGTTTCCTCACCTGTGGCTGCTATCTAGATTTTTCATCCCCCAGTGGGGAGAAACACGGACTCTGAACAGGAGGTGAAATCATCAGGCCCCGCAGGAAATGTGGTTACAGGGCCGAGGAGACAGAGAAGGTAGCAGCTCCGAAGCCCCTGACCTGTCCTCTGACAGTTGGGAAAACTGAGGCCCTGTGAGGGTGGGATTTCACTCCAGGTCTCCGGAATCCTGCATGTAATGTTCTCACAGACGTTGCAGTTTTAAGAGGCCCCACTGTTCCCAGGAAGGACAGCAATTCCGGTGGAAATCAGTCCTGATGGTGTTTACAATCTGATCATTTGTACAAGCAGGTTCCACTTATTGGTGATGTGAAATAGATCTCTCCCCTCGCCAAGCACAGTTTGAAGCTCCCCAGTGCCTCCCACCCAAACTGGATTAGCAAGATGTAGAAGGCTTTTGGGACTGGTTTAGAGATAAGAACAGGCCGGGTGTGCCTAAGAACAGGCTATTGCTTGGTGACTCTGAGCAGGCGCATCCCTTCCTCTGGTGGGAAAACATCCTCTACCTTACCCTGCAGCATTCACCGAGGGCCACCCACACCTGCCTTCACAACCCCTGACCATGAGAGAGCCAGTAAGGTCTGCTTCTCTTCTAACTCTGTGCGTGACTTTGGACAAGTTCCTCACCTTAACTGAGTCCCGGTTTTCTCATGTTTGTAAAGCGGGGGTGCCCTCGTGGGGATTGTTGTGATGCTTGCTGCAGAAAATGAAATTTGCCTTCTCCCCCTCCTTGCCTGCCCTTTCTCCACCAAGTTCATGGAGTTGCAGGGGCTTTGTAAAAAGACCAGCCGTTTCCTGTCTTAGAGAGGAAATGATGGCTTGGTCAGGGGTTTCCAGGTGCTGGGCGGGGACAGCTTCACACTGTGGGTGGAGACCTTCCTGAGGACCGGGAAGAGTCGGGGAAGCTGCAGTGTGGACCAGATGACTTCTTGGGAGTGTCTCCCTCCTTTGTCTTACCCAGAGGCCCACGGTGGGGGTGGGGGCATTAGAGGGACTTGGGGCAGAAGCAGGAATAATAAGGGGGGGATAAGCTCCTTCTGTAGCCACTTCCATCAGTGTCACTGTGAGTCAGCACTGTCCTCAGCACCCGTGCCAAGGCCCTCAGAGATAGTGGAGGCTCCCGAGGGCTTCCGGTGAGCAGATGAAAAGCTGCCAGCCCCCCACCCCCACCCCCCTGTCCTCAGAGTGTCGCATCTACATGCAAAATCTTCACCTGCCCCTGGTGCCCCACCCTCCAGGCCAACACAGATGTCACCCCCAGAAATTCCCAAACACCAGCAGCTGTCTAGCCAGGGTTCACTGACCATAAGGGATGTAGGCCCATCAGGGCCACGTCAAATAACAGTAACAATAATTACATTTACTGGTACTTAGTACGCACTGAGCAAAGTTAGAAGCATTGGACATCTATTGATTCATTTAATCCTCACATCCACCCTATAAATTGGGTGCTATTATTTCCTCCATTTTACATATGAGAAAATCAGGCACAGAGAGGTTAAGTAATTTGCCCAATGTCACGCCACTGGCAACTTAAATTCACTGATGTGAGAACAAGCAGGAAATTAAATCTGCTGGGAAGATGGAGATCCAAAGTCAGGAACTGAGTCTGACACAGGCTCTATCTAGGGCTTCTCTGTCCATCTCTGCTTCTGTCTGCCTCCGCCCTGCTCGTGTGTCTGGCCCAACACACATCCCAACCCCTGGGCCACGAGGTCTTCCAGGCTCCAGAACTGGACCCGTTCCAAATTCATGGACTGGAAACTCCGATTGGAGAGTCAGACAGTGGTGTGCTGGTAAATGTTTAGCAACTGGCTCTTCTAGGAGAAAGAACACCCGGATCTGTAGCCTCTGCTGGTTTCTGTTGTATAAATCCCACCACGGCTGATTCAACACCACATTCACTGAATATGGAGTTGGCCAGAGGTATGCACAGTCCACTCTCATGAACCAGGACAGCCACTGCATACCACTGCCACCATTGCTACCACTGGTCTAGGGCCCCAGCGGCTGAGTCAGGTGTCCACTGCTGGCCACTCAGTTGTGGCTGGGATTGTGTCATGTGACACAAACATGGCTGCCAGAGCCCTCCCCTTCACAGCACCGCAGGCTATGGGAGGTCAATCTCAGAGGACGCCATGAGGCCTGTGAGGTTACCCAACACGTGTTCCTGGCTAATCCACATCCATTTACCCCTCCTGATGTTAACAGGCCGGGTTTCCTTCTGGGGAGATGTACTACAGAAGAGGGTTTCACCCAATGCTCCAGGCTTGAGGCATGGGCTCTAGGTCTAAGCCCATCAAGTACAGACGTTCTGGTCACGGTGATTGGTTCGGAAATGGGACCTACACCAGTCTCAACCAGCAAGACCCAGATATTTGCTGGGGCTTCTAGAAGAGCAAGAGGCTTGACTGCAGGAAACCGGGAGGGGAGCCTGTGAGGCTGGAGCTGCTGACTCCACAGGAGCCTAAGGATGAAACCAGATCTTAGAACAAAGCAAAAGGGGGAAGCTGGAGACCCCCACCCCCGGGGAACCCTGAGGCTGGCCTGACTTCTGCACTGTCCTGTTATATAAGCCAATAAATCCTTGTTTGGACTGGACTTCCTACACTTGCAGCGGCGTCTTGACACACAGGGCCTGAGGGCTGAGCGAATTCCTGAAGATGAGCTCTATGGTGACTCTTGGTGGAGTCACTTCTCTCTCTCTCAGGATGCCAAGCAGAGGACTGGCCTTGATACACTTTGGGGTGATTAATTCCTGCATTTCCCTCCTACACAATCAAAGCATTGACCCTCATGGGGAAAGTGGATGCGAAGGGGACTTCTTGGTTCCATCAATTGCTGGAACTGCTTACCAGTCAGGGTGCTTGCAATGGACGCCCCAAAGATAGGCAAGGTACTGGGATGTGGCTGCCCCCTTGACCTGGGAGCAGGGGCTGTGCACCCCACTAGTGATCCCCATACATCCCAAATGGCTTCGTTCAGAATAAGACAGACCTGGGTGAAATTTACGTTCCTGCCATTGAATTACAGCATAATCCTCAGCAAAGAAGAAAAATACCTTTTGGTTTTATGCCTCCTTCACAGGAGGCTATGGGGTGACAAACATCCAGCACTCCGCTCAGCAGCTGGCGTGAGGCCAGCGCACAGTAAGGGGCCATTTCCCTTCTTCCCCAAGTCTGGGGGGCGGGGGAGGGGAGAGGAGCAATGGAAAGGTGCCCCCCAGCCCCGCCCTCGCACAGAGCACGCCACACACCGCCGCCACCCAGGTGCAGGTACAGTTTATTCTTCACAACAGAGAAATACAAAGAGCAGAGGGTTTGGGATGCCTTTGTTTCTTGCCCCATTTAGTGTCTTCCCCCACATTCGATTTTTATTTTGCTCCCCACCCCTTTTCTTAAGTATAATGCAAACTTGTTTCCTGAAGCATTGAGGGGCACCTGCCCTCACCTCCCTGCCACCAAGATGCAGACTGAGAAGCCAACAGACTGTTTTCTCTTTTTTAATAAGGTAACTAGTTCTAAATATGGTGGCCTGGAGGTCCCATAGAAAAAGCAAATGGGGTGTTAACAGTATGTATAACAGCGTATTTACAGGGTAGTAACATGCGGACAAAAAGCTACAATACTGAGTATCAGACGACGCAAGTCAAACAAAGGGGTGGGGGTTGGGGCAGAGAACCCCATGGGAAAAAAAACCCCAGGAAACGTTTAACTGGTAAATCAATGGCGAGTTAAGGCTTAAAAAGTGTATAAAAATAACACAGTTAATATTCAAAACGGAACTCCAGATACAGAATATATAGATGAGTTTCTGTCTAGTTTTTTTTTTTTTCCCCCGGGGGATGAAGGGGGGCTTCTCCGGGCTCTGTACATAGTTCCTATATACATGGACACGCATGGCTTTCAGATTGGGGTGTGTCTGTGGGGGCTGGGGGCAGGGTCTGCTCCTGGGACCCTCTTCCCCGAGGATCCCTTCCCTGCTGAGGGGCCTAGGGCCTGGACTGGGGATTCCCGCCCCCCCCCCATGACAGGGAAGACAAATAACCCCTCCCTGGGCACTGCCCCATCTGGAGGAAATTCTGGAGGGGGGAGGGCCTAAGCCCAGGCCTACTCCCTTCCCACCCCCCTGCCCACAGTCTGGGATGGTGGGAGAGGTAGCCAATAGGTTTCCTGGCCAGCACCGAGGTAGACTGGGGTGGTCTTCAGGGCAGCGGAGGGCCAGGTCTTACCCAGCCCACCCTCACCCCCATTTCCCTGGGCCCGTGCCCAGCCCAGCCCAACGCTGCACCCTTTGGTCCTGTGGATCTCCCAGCCCCTCTCTTGTTCGGTCTCCTGAGGCCTGGGCAGCCCCGGGAGCTGCCGCATCCCTCTGCTCAGTAATGCCCAGGGCATAGCTTGAGAGGTTGGAGCTGAGCACCTAGGGGTGAGTGGCTCACTCCAGATGCTTCCTGTCCCCTCCCACCTGGGGGGTCCCCTTTGCAGTCCAGGAACCCAGGCCTGAGCCTTCCCTCAAGACCTGAGGCTGTGGCAAGAGAAGGTCCCACGCTGCCCTCTGGTTCTCTGTGTCCATCTGTCCGATTCTTTTAATTTCTCGGTCTTAGCAGCACCAACTTCTTCGCCAATAAATATCTTTTTTTGTTATTTCCAAAACAAACTTAAAAACAAAAACAGTGAAGCAAGTGGAGGGTGGGGAACAAAACGAAACCCAACAGAGAGGTTCAAAGTGCTCGGAGATCGTCTTTGGATGCCACCAAAACAGTCCAGAATCTTGCAGTTGGCCTGGCCGCCCCCGGAGCTGGACCGGGCAGGGCTTCTGCAGCCCAGGCTTTCTGGAAGGTCAGGAAGGTCATGAGAGAGCTCGGCTGTTCCTGGAGGGCCCCTGGAGGAAGCTGGGGCCTGGTGCTGCCTGGGTCTGTGTCTGCCAGTGGGCAGGGTGGGGCGGCGCCTCGGGTCGGCTCAGATGAGGGAAATTCGCACCGGGATGCCGGGGGACTCCGTCCTCTGGGGCGAGTGGTGGCTCACCAGGTGCTCCACCACCGTGTGTTTGGACATGTGCTTCATCAGGTAGGTCTCCTGCGGGCAGGGGTGAGATTCAGAACATAGAACCGAACACTGGGCGAGAGATGCAGGGGAGGCTGCAGTTCCCACTAGCGGCCACTGGAGGGCGGCTCTGTGGCAGGCGGGCCCGCGGGCGGGGCACAGCCCCGGCTCCAGGGCATCAGATGGGCAGTGGGCACTGGTTCTGGTGATGCCGCTGCACTGCCGCCGTGGGTGGGTGCTGGCCCTTCTACCAGGCTGGGAGCCCACTGCGTGCTGGCTGCAGAGCTGGCACGCACCAGGCTCGGCCCTCGGAAGTGCCCACCTGGACTTCCTGAGGGCCTGCTAGGGGGACCGAGCACAGCTGGGTTCTGCCACCTCAGACATGTCATCCCGTGTGTCCGAGCCTGCTTCCTCCTCTTGAAGGAGCCACCTCAAAGGGTCGCTCTGGGGGACAGAGCTCCCAGCATGCAGTAAGGGTTGAGGGGACTGTTCCTCCCCGAGTCTCTACACTGGGCTCCAGGTGGTGGAGGGAGCCCCAGCCGCCGCAGCCCCACCCCCACTCAACCCTCCCTTGGGAAGAAGCCGGACCAGACAGGACTGGTGCCTTGGGGAAGCATGTACTGGGCATGCTCGGCTCGCCCCCCAGCTGCCCCCACAGCTCTGCGGAGTCTGACCGGAGGCACCCACAACTGGGTGGGTGAGGCGATCCACGGGCTCCCTGCAGGCCCAGAGGCCCCCACCCCCAGGTGGGAGGAGGTGGAGCACCTGCGGAGCCCCCGCTCGCCCCATAGGACGGATTGGCCCCGTCTCAAACATGGCCGTGCTCAGAATCAATCAGGGAGAGGAAGCCCTCAAATGTGGTGGCACCGGGTCACCAACCACCACCAGAGGGGCGCACTCAGCAGCATCCAAACTAGGAAACTCTTCTTCAGTGAGTACACTGCAAGGAAAAACGCAACCCAGGTTGGGGCGGGGACACAGGGTGAGGATCAATAAATTAAAAGATATACTGACAGGGTGCAGTGTAGGGATCTCATTTGGATCTTGATCACAAAAGCAAATTGTAAGTACATAGGGACACCTGGGTGGCTCAGTCGGTTAAGCATCCGACTTCGGCTCAGGTCATGATCTTACGGTTCAGGAGTTCAAACCCCACGTCGGGCTCTGTGCTGACAGCTCAGAGCCTGAAGCCTGCTTTGGATTCTGTGTCTCCCTCTCTCTGGCTGCTCCCCCCACAAAATAAACATTAAAAAAAATTTTTTTTAATTGGAAGTAAATAAAATGCTGGCCTTTAGAAGACAAAATGCGAACGCTGACTGGGTATCTGATGATATCAAGGACTTACGGGGATCGTAAAGATACTATGGGTATGTTCAGAAGAGTCCTGAGGTTTAGAGGCACAGTGAAAATTTTCAGCTGAAACAACATAATGTCTATAGGGACATTATAGGGGCAAAAAACAGGCAAGATTGGCTGATGGTTCTGGGAGCTAATGGGAACATGGGGGCTCACTATTTTAAAATGTTTCTTTTACTTATTAAAGTCGTTTAAAATTCACTCCATTAAAACGTTTTCTTTTAAAAAGGTATGTCACTGGGGCGCCTGGGTGGCTCGGGTGGTTAAACATCCAACTCTTGATCTCGGCTCAGGACATGATCTCACACTTCATGAATCTGAGCCCCGAGTCAGGCTCTGTGCTGATAGCATGGAGTCTGCTAAGGATTCTTTCTCTCTCTCTCTCTCTCTCCCCCACCCCCACATCTTTTTCCCTTTTGGCTCCTCCCCCACTTGCTTGCATGTGTGCTCTCTCCCATGTGCTTTCTCTCTCAAAAATAAACAAACAAACATAAAAAAAAAAAAAGGTATGTCAGGTGATGGGACTAGCCCAGTCAGTAAAGCATGTGACTCTTGATCTCGGGGTCCTGAGTTCAAGCCCCACACTGGGCACGGAGCCTACTTAAAAAAGCAGTATGCCAACTACTCTTTAATTAGAAAGAAAAATAAATTTAACATAACAGTCAAGCCCAGTTCAGGGTGGGGCCACAGGCCAGGTGGGCGGGGACACCCCCTTGCCCCCTGAGTTCAGACAGACTCCATCTAGAACCTGAGCCATGAATACCAGCGGTCCCTCCCCTGGGAGCGGGTGTGAGGAGGTGGGTGTCCAGACCTTGAGGCCAACACCAGCTGTACTGGTGACCACCCCACATGTGCCCCCTCTAGTCAGTGACCTTTCAAAGCTACCCTCCCGGACAGTCCCCTCCACCCAGTGGCTTCCCACTCTACCTGGCAAATATCCAAACTCCCTAACAACGCTCCACAGCCCCGTGTAACCTAATCTTTCAGTTCCTGGAACGCACCACGCTTGTTCCATCTCAGGGTGTCCCCCCTGCTTCAAAGGGTCTCACCCTCCTTACCCTTCAGGCTTCACTGAAATGTTGCCTCCTCCCCCGACCTACCTAGACCCACGTCCCTTTCCCAAATCCATTCCACCCTCCCTGCTGCTTTATCAACCTATGTCTCCTCCAGATCAGTGCTTCTTAGTCAGAAGCGACTTCACCCCTGCCCCAGGACATTTGCCAACGTCTGGAGGCAATCTGTGTTGACACGGCTTGGGGAGGGGTGGCGAGGGCGCAGAGGCCAAGGATGTATCTGACCTCCTAAGAGGCCCCCAACACAAAGGTTCCCTGCCCAAATGTTTATAGTGCACCCAGGTTGAGAAGCCCTGCTTACAGCAATTACCATAATTTGTCACTCCATTTTTATTTGTGTGGTTACTTGTGTAATATCTGTCCCCAGCACTAGAGGCCAACCTCCCTGGGGGCAAAGAATTGTCTGTTTGGTTCATCCTGACTCCCAAGGGCCTGGCGCAAGTGTTCAGTAAACACCGAGTGAATAAATCACAGTGTTAGCGGATGTTTACGAGGCACTAGCTCTGCCGGCCAACAGCCCTGTGAGGTGAGAACTGTTACCTCGTCCATTTTACAGATGAGGAAATTGAGGCTCAGTGATCCCTGTCTGGATTTACATGGGGGTCAGTTAACCAGAATATCTGATTAGCTGAAGACACACACACTCAGGTGACTTGCCCCGTCTCCCTCTTCTGGGTGCTGAAAGGCCCCTGCTTAGGGAAATTCCCACCCAGGGACAGGGGGCTGGAGATGACCTTTCTGGTACTGTTCTGGCCTTTCCTGAGATGAGGGGGATCTGGGCCGAGCCACTGTGCCCTCTCGTGGCCAGGATGGGGGTTGCAGCTTGCCCAGCAGGGAAGGCCCTTCCCCCTCTCTGGCTCTGGAGAGCAGGGTGCTGGACCCTCCCCAGCACTGCCACCAGGAAGCTGGGGGCTCGGCCAAGGCAGCCAGAGACGGAGCTGGGGAGCCAGAGCCCTGGCTCTGCCACTCATTGTGATCCTGGGGAGTCACTTCCCCTCTCTGGGCCTCAGTTTCCTTGTCTGGAAAGTGGGGAGAACCAAGACGGCGGAGGCCACGGGAGAGGAAGAGGCCCCCCGAGGGCCCCAGGCACTCACCGAGGTGTAGGCCCGCCCGCACATGCTGCAGCAGTAGGCCTTGGCGTGCTTGATGGCGTGGGCCGAGAGGTGGATCTGCAGGGACGCGGAGTCCGAGTAGGCCCGGTAGCAGTTGGGACACTTGTAGGGCTTGTCCTTGTTGTGCTGGCGCTGGTGAGACTGTGGGGGGCACAGCAGGGGTCAGGGGCCAGGCGCGGCTCCCCCAGCCCCACCCCGGCTCGGGCTCCCCTTGCAGGGGGCAGGCAGCTGTGCACTCACCTGGAGGTTGGAGAGCTGAGTGAAAGCCTTTTCGCAGCCAGGATGTGGGCACTTGTAGGGTCTGTCGCCTGTGTGGATTCTGCAAGGGGCGGTGAGGTCGAGTCCCTGACAGATAGCGCAGGCCCTCTCCCGCCCCCCAAGCCCCTGGATGGCCTGCACCGTATGTCCAGCTCCCAGGCCTCCCTGTTCCACTCCATACGCTCCCCAGAGAGCCCCGGGCAAGAGCACCCCCTTCTTCCTTCTCTGGCCTCTCGCTGCCGCCAGAGGCCTCCTGTCCCCCGCAGGTCCCTGCTGAACCCAGCCCACCGCCAGCGGCCCCTCAGACACCCAGCCCAGCCCTCCAGCGTCAGGGGCCCGCGGTGACTGCTTTCTGCCCCTCTCTTCTTAAAAACCCTACAGACCACCACTGGGAAGAACACAGATCCACGGCTTTGCCAGGAACGTCCCTGTCCCTCTTTTCCTCAGAAGGCAGTGTCTCTGATTGGCCCCCAACTTCTGTCTCCTGCCCTGTCCCCACATCAGATTCATGTCTGGGATGGCCACCCGGTCACCCCAGCTATGGAGAGAATGCAGGACAAGGAGGAGCTCTCTGTCCCCTCCCACTCCCAGGTTCATCCTGGCTGCACCATCTACTAGAAGGATGACTTTGGGAAAAAAATCACTGAGCCTCAGTTTTCTCATCTGCAACATGGGTATAAAAACATGACCTCACTTCACTTTGTGACGATTGCATTAGATAATATGTGTTAAGCGACTCGGCCAGGTGTTGGCACAAAGTCCGCACTCAGTAAACACTTGCCAGTATTAGCGTCATTCGCTCATTCAGCATTTATTACACTGGGCAGCCGTGGCCAGGCACGACCATGCCCGGTACTTGGAATGAACAAAACAGACAAAAACCACTGCCTCAGGGGAGCAAACAACAAACACGAAATAAGTAAGTAAACCCCACATAGAAGGTAATAAGTGCTGTGAGAAGACAGAGTATAAGGTGGGGGGAGCATCAATGCCGGGGGGTGGGGGAAGATGCCATTTTAAACATGGCGGTCAGGGTGGGCCTCCCTGAGCAGGTGACTCCGGAGTGAGGACTCGAAGATGGACGGCTGTATTTTCTGGGCAAGTCAATGGTGCTGCTCGTGCCTGACGGCCCAGGTGGGCCCAGGTGAGGATGGAGGTGGGCCCAGAGGAGGTGCACAGATGCCCAGAGCCGCGTCTTCTGTGTACGCCTTCCACTATCAGCCTGAGCTCGTCTTCAGTCACCTGTTCTGCCAAATCCTCTCTGCCAAGTAGGTGGGCAGCGAAATGCTGGCTGTCCTGAACCCTGCTGCCTAATTTGCCAACAAGCATCAAGGCAAGGGAGAACCCAACCCTGGCCACACGGTGTCCCTAATGCCCCAGGCCACCTCACCGAGGGGGCTTGCTCTGCCCGTCTACAAACTCCTCAAACAAAGGTCCCTGTCCCAGCAGGCCCCATGCTGGACAGGCCTGAAGAAACAACACTCCCCGCCATCAGGAAGACACTGGCTGGCCACTAGGAACAGAGTCCAGATTCCTTAGTGTGTCATTCAAGGCCCTTCACTGTGTGCTCTGGCCTCATCTCCCTGCTCCTATGCATCCTACATCCTGGTCCAAGATCCATTTCCCACTGGGCAACCCTGTCTGACGATTCTGCCCACCACACCTGTGACCTGGCTACATCCTCAGCAGGGAAGCCACCCCGACCTGCCATCTCCTCTATGCGACAGGGATCTGAGGGCAAGCACAGGGCCCAGGCTCGGAGGCAAGGCCAGGGCCAGCTCACAGGCTGCAGAGAAAGTTGCCAAGCGGAGCTGGGTTGGGCCGATTTTGAGAACCCCATTCTACCTGCACATTTCTGGGTGTCACATGTTTGGGGACATCATCCCATCCCTGGCACCCTGTCCCTATAACGGAGGGACCCTAATGGCCATTTGGACTGACACAACCCCTCTGTTTCATCCCTTCCTCATTCCCTCCAGGGCTGGGGGATTCATTCAGCTGGGGTCCAGTGGCAGAAGGGACTAAGGGACCCCAGGGCACGCACTGATTTTTGTCTCAACCCCTCCAATACTCACCCCAGAGTCCTTGCCTCCCACCGCTCCTCTCCCCTGTCCCCAGCCTCAGGCCCCACCGGCCTCGCCCTGCCTCCACTGGACTCCAAGCTCCTTCCTTACGCAGGCTGCCCCCCCTTCCGGGCACACTCTTCCCCAGTTAACACCCGGTGAAAACCCACACTCCCGTTCCCAGCATAAAAGCCCCCAGCTGGGCGGCCTTTCCTGAGCCGCCACACCAGGCCTGGTCCCTGCAGCCCAAGCCCCAAGAGGTACTTATTTTGTCACCCCTAGTCACTGTTTCCTGGGCTGCCGCCCGAGGGCAAGCTCCCCCCTGGTCTTGTGCACCGGCATCACCCCAGGGCTCAGACAAGAGGGCCCAGTACACAGTCGTGAAGCGAATCAAGGAAAGTGAGTTCTCTCTCCCTGAGGTCACTGCCAACAGTAACATGCCCAATATAGCCAACGACACCCATCCCAGGGGTAGGACGCAAGTATTTGTTGACTGACTGCCCAAGCACCCTCCGCAGGTCCTTCCTCGGGGCCCCAGCCACACCCTCTGGGGTGGGACAGCCCCTATGACCTCCCAGTCCCATAGCTGCCTGGCCTCCTCCCTGGCCTCCCAGCCGCAGGGATCTGACCTTGTCATGGCCCTGCCTGGCGACCTCCACTGTCTCCCCGTTTTCCAGGACAGAGTCCAAACCCCATGGCCCAGCACTTAAGGCCTTGTTTCTATAGCCTCCCCCTCCACCACTGCTCTCCCCAGCAGGGAGTCTTCCCGAGTTTCCCTCGATGCGAGTTTCCCTCGATGCACGTGCGGACGCACTCCCCCAGGAAGCCTTCCCCCCACCCCTCAGTTCCAGCCTCGGAGTCCTGTCCTTGCAGGACATCTCCTCAGGAGGGGAGCACCCAGCCCGCTCCCCACACATGCTCCCCACGGACCCAGGCAACACAGGGGAGCCAAGCTGAGATCAGTGCCCCCGGACCACCCCAGGCCCCCACCCCGGGGCCCCAAAGACTTGCCCCAAGGTGCCCGGCACCTCCCCATTCGGCGCTTCTTCCACAGCCCCTTCCTCCTTCCCAGGGGATCTGGGCTCGGATCTCACTTCTGCCTCGTAGCAGAGTGACCTTGGGCAAGTAACTTTGCCTCCCGGAGCCCAGCTTCCTCTGCCCGAAAACGAGGATAACAATACGGACTGTAATGACTGTAAGGATTCAGTGACTTATTCAAAGGGTGCTCACGAGATGGCCTCTCTTTAAGATAAACCATTTATAAAAACCAACAAGGAGAATGTACTCAATGTTTAATCAAAAGTATGGGCAATTCATCAGTTCCTTCTTTTATTTCCCAGGTGATAAACGGCCCAGTATGCAGAACGACTTCGGCCAGCTCCATGCTTTGGAGCGAGCACAACAGTGGGTTCAGCAGAAGTTAACCTTCCGTGAGAGGACTCCCTCTCCGCGGCAGTTGTCAGAGTCGCTATCTCTTCTCTAGAAACACACAATCACCCTGCAGGAGGACTTTGTACGGAAACACCTGCCTCGGGGCCCAGGCATCCTGGACACCGACTACTTGTCGGTAGGATCCGATTACCGTCGCAATCATCAGACTTGAGGGAAACGGAATGATCCCTACCCCTGCCACCAGCATCGGTCCACACGTACACAACATCACGTGGCCAGGGAAAACAAATGCAGCCTGAATAAACAAACAGATCCGGGTGCTCGAGACTCTTCCCATCCCTCACCGACCCGCTCACAAAACAGCGCGATCCCCGACTTCCGCCTCGTGAGGCTGCAGGCACGGGATCTTGCACCCGTGCTAGCTGCGGTCGCCGGTGTCACGGATGCTGTTTTTCTACGCTGATCAGACTCACGACAAAGTTCTGCTGACTTCCTTTGGATATCCACATGGTACTTATTTACGGGGCCACCCCCGAGCTCTGGACTTCCGGCACACCCTGCCCCGGCTACCTGCTTTTCTTTAGTTGTCGTGTCTTCCTTTCACAGAAGGGGGCCCCCCAAAGTGCTCTGGCACATCTAACCTACCTTACCCCCCAGAATGCTCCCAGGCACATCTTTCTCCACACCAGAGTCAGCTTGCTCAACCTGTTTCTAACTCCATTTCTATTACGTAACCAGCGCTGGCTCGGCCTTGGACATGACCTTCTTTTATTCCCCTCATTATTGGCAGTCACCCTTGGAAGATGGATTTGATTATGTGGCCCTGATTGTCTGGCTTTCCACAGAGGGGCAAAAAGCAGGAAAGAGTCTCCGTGGAATGGGAAAAAACAAGGAACCTGGAATCTGGTTGCTTCTTCATGTTTGGCTTTTTGTTTGTTTGTTTAACAGATCCTGAGACCTGTGGGCTTTGGGACACCCACCTCTTTGTCACTGGGTTTAATTATATGTGCCACTGTCTAATGACTAATAATTTGTCTCCAATGTTAATAGGAGCCTCTTCTATTGCTTGTTTGGTTTCCCACCATTATGCACTCAAATCACTCAAGAGGAAAAAAAAATGTGCGTCCTCGGGAATGGAGAGCAATCCCAGGATAAGGAACATCAGCAAAATCCCCTCCTTCAAAGGCCTGTGAAATTTTTGTTGCTTTTTTGGTCATGGGTCTTGATGACTATTTTAAAACAAAGGGTTAGGTCTAAAAAACTAGGAGTTCTCCTAATCATCACTACTTGCTACTGTGTTTCTTTTTTTAATGCTTATTTTTGAGAGAGAGAGACAAAAAGCATGAGTGGAGGGGCCGAGAGAGAGGGAGACAGAATCTGAAGCAGTCAGAATCTGTGCTAACAGCTCAGAGCCTGACCCAGGGCTCGAACTCACGAACCGTGAGATCATGACCTCAGCTGAAGTTGGATGCTTAACTGACTGAGCCACCCAGGAGCCTCCCACATTTGGGCACTTTTTAAAATGGAGACCAAAATTGGGGNTCTCTCCTAGAAATAAATAAAAAAAAATATTTAAAAAAAAAAAAAAGATAAAATGGAGACCAAAAAACATAAGTTATTTTCATGTACAATAAAAATCAAAACGACACGTCCTTATGAGCACCGGGTGTTATACGTAAGTGATGAATCACTAGCTTCTAATCCTGAAAACAATATGACACTGTATGGTAACAACTTGAATTAAAAAAAAAAAAAAGATTTTGTTCTACATTTAACTAACTACACTTACCAATTAGTGACAGTTATAACACATGTCTTATGAGATAAATTAAGAGTCTGAAGATGGTTCAATGCCCTTGCTGTCTAAAATCTGTTCTTCATCTTAAGTATTGATCATGCAATGTATCTTAATAAAAGATATTAAGAGTGTCTCCTCCATTCTGACATTGTTGACTGTTTAAAAATAAAAGGACCAGGTCATTTGGTCTTAGCAACAGATCTGAGGACCCTATCACTCGTGCCTGAAGACCTCTGCTTCGGGTCTGAAGTCAAGTCTTCGAAAGAAGACATCAAGGGATTATGGGCTCAGGAAAGGACTAGAGCACATGCACTGGGCTCCTCCTGCTCCAGGAACAGATGAATGGGTACAGCTCCCAACAGACACCATCACCTCGAGCAGACACTGCCTGAGGCCAAGCCAGGATCCAAGAGTCTTCCCTCCAGAAGCAGACAACTTGGCAAAGCAGACTCACCACCCAAGGTCAGCAGAAAAGGTATGACTTTGGACTGAATGAAAGTGAGTTAATTGGGGTTAATTTCTTTTTTTTTTAATTTTTTAATGTTTTTTTTTTTTTTTTTTCCTGAGAGAGAGAGAGGCAGAGTGGGCAGGGGAGGGGCAGAAAGAGAGGGAGACACAGAATCCGAAGCAGGTTCCAGGCTCTGAGCTAGCTGTCAGCACAGAGCCCAACATGGGGCTCAAACCCACAAACCATGAGATCATGACCTGAGCCAAAGTCAGAGGTTTAGCCGACTGAGCCACCCAGGCACCCCAACTGGGGTTAATTTCTATTTTCTAAAGGGCATATGAGAAAACCTGTTTCCTCTTTGATCTACCTCTAACCCTCAATTTAGGAAGCTCTCTTTGAGCAAGAGATAAAATATTCCTTAAATGGTTCCTGTTCCAACCAACCCTTCAGAATTCCAGGGGAGGAGGGAAAGTGTAAAAATGGAACACAGAGACACACTCATGAATTCGAGGAAATTTAAAAATCAATAGTCCTATTGAAAACAGTGTATGACCGGCCCCACCTACAAAACTACTCAGACCAACTGCTGACAATTTGGGACCATGTGCTCTTCATGACCATTAGCTTGGTAAGTAGGGTCAGTAAGAATCTGTCCTCCTTCCCAACAGGGGATAACTGGGTAAATCAAATTTGTAACCATGACCATGCCAGAAGTGTCACATTTAAAGACAGACTTCAGTTAATTAGACATGACAAGCCTGATAGTAAAACACAAGGACTGTCCTTCACATGTGGGAGTGTGGCCTCCCTCAGTCTCCAGGAAACGGCACCAGCTCTGTGCCCTGGCTTGTGGTGCCCCAGCCTTCAAGGTCATAGATGAAGTTACTCCCGCCAGCCTGAAACAGCAACACACGGGGCGGGGGCGGTGGGGGGGGTCTCCAAATAGAAGGTTCCCTCCCCGTCACAGGCTGTACAGGCACAGCCAGATAGGTGAGCTGGATGGTGCTAGGTTTCTGATCTTAGATAACGTCGTATTGACACACACAGATTAAAAGGAGGACCCAGGGATTTTGCGCGGTCTCCTGACAGAAGTGAACTCTCAAACCTTAGTATTGCACGCTCGGATTTTAATAGCCATACAACCAGCAGGACTTTGTTTCTTCGTCAGCACCTCGTCACACACGCCTGTGTCCAGAAAAGTGGCCAAACTTAAAAAAAAAAAAAAAAAAAAAACCAAAGCAATGACAAAAAGCTCCAGAAACTTGCGGAAAAAAAGCTGTGTGGTTAGGTCCTTATGCCTCAGGAGGCGCAGGACCAGGAGAAACCACCGATGCCCTGTCCTGTGGCACCGTGCCATTTGATCCTCACTATTAAACCTACACATTACGCCTCCGAGTCCAAGAAACAGACAAAGCACTCTGCGCCCTACGATAAAGACCACAAAGGCAATGGATGCATAGGAAGAAATCACAACAAGAACAACAATTTTAAGAAACCCTAAAAATAAAAACGAGGGTCTCCCTGTCTAGGATCAGTCCTCAAAAGAGAGAAAACTTGAGCACTTCCTGCCAGTTACATGCTTCACGCACAAACCTTCCCCTTGACTTTTACAAAGCTGACAGTGGCCAACACCCAGCGATGCTCACGGACACCATCCCCAGGGGAGAGAGCCTCTGTGTTTCTTCTCTGAAGACATGAACCGCAATCTTGGTAACCTTTGGTTTGTTTCTCTCAACACCCGTGGTGTTTTTATTTGGCAAGCGGATAGTCCGTCTTTCTGATGTCTGTACTTCCCTGCGAAAACCTGTCTTTCCTGAAAGCATTTATATTTCTGAATCTCTCCTTCACGTGCTCGACTAGACCATATGCCTATGAGGACAGGGAGTTTTGTCTGTTCTGTTCACAGCTGCGCTCCCAGGACCAAGAACCATGCCTGTCTTAGAGTAGAGGCTCTGCAAATGTTTGTTAAATGGATGAATCACATTACTATAAAAGACAGTTCTATTTTTCCCACAAATATTCAACAAATGCCCAGATGCTTACTTATTACGCGCCAGACACTGGGAACATGGGGATGGAGGGGACCCAGCCCTTGCCTTCAAGAGCCATCGATATATTTGGGGTGCTGGGCAAAGAAGCCGGCAAGGACGGGACAGCCTACCGCGACTCTGATGGGGATGTGCAGGGCCTGTGGGGCCCCAGGAGGACTTCCCAGGGGGGCAGGGGGAGGCTGGACTGAGAGATGGCTAGGAGAGGCCAGAGAAACAGGATAAAGATGGGGGAGGGTGTTTCAGGTAAAGGACACGGCAGATGAGACACAGTGGGAATGGCGGCACAGTACTGACAGCAGAAGCCAGTGAGGTCCACAAAGGTCATATCATCAAAGGCCTCAAATGCCAAGTAAAGGAGTTTGGTCTTGACCCTCAGGGCAGTGGGCACCTAGAGGTCCTTGCCCCCTCCTGCACCAGGTCCACGCACCTGTGCCAGGTGAGGAGCTGGAAACGGCTGCGGGGGGGTTGGGGAGGGGGCAGCACCAAGCAGGCCACTCACCTGGTGTGCTGCTGGAGGTGAGAGAGCTGTCGGAAGGACTTATCACAGTAGGAGCAGTGGTAGGGCTTGACGCCCAGGTGGATGCGCAGGTGCTGGGCCAGGTAGGAGGCGTTGGCAAAGGACTTGGAGCAGTGCGGGCACTTGTGGGGCTTGGCCTCGGTGTGGGACTTGGAGTGAATTTGCATCTCAGACTTGGTGAAAAAGGTCAGCGGGCACACCTTACACCTGTGGGGGAAGAGGCACGTTCACACCTGGGAAGGCCCCCCCTCCCCCCCCAGCCTTCGCCCTCTGCCTGTAAGCTCAGCGCACCTTCCACAGCACCCAGACCTTGCACCTGGCACAGTGCTCTCTTGTGAGGGGCCCAATGGGCACAGGCCCGCCTGGGAGAGATGGGGGCAGGCTCCCAGCCTGGACACCCTCCAACCTGGAGGCAAAGGCTCTCCCACCTGGGGCCCGTGCCCGGCAGCGGGGGAAGCTGTTGACATTTCCCAGGGAAGAGAGGCCTGGCTGGCCCGGGAAGGTGTGCCCGGGGCCGCGTCCCCTAACACTGGGACCAGAAGTTCTCCTCCCGGCTGCACACCAGAATCATCCCGGGAGCTTTCAAGAGGGGTGACTGGGCCTCTGCATGTCCCCCCGCTAACAAATTAAATGAGGATTTCTGGAGGTGCGGTCCTGGGATTGGCATTTTCTGAGTGCTCCCCAACTTGAGGGCTTTGCACGGCCTGAAGGGAGGGGGAACTGGCCTCCAGGTCGGCCCCCGGCAGCCCCACAGATGCCTGGGAGGACACCCCCAACCTGCCCGTGAATGGGCTGCGGGTGGGGTGCACCGGGAGACCCCGCTCCTCCGGACCGGGCCCCCACCCTCAGCCTCTGCAGTCCCTCTTTCCAGCCCCGGCTGCTGGGCTCCTAGGGCAGCCCTTGGGGTGAGCCTCTGCCCCATGCCCACGGGGACCCCCTCCTGCCGAGACCCCCACCTGTACGTCTTGCCCTCCTTGGCAGTCTCGCCCGAGGCCAGGATGGGGTAGGGGACTACGAGGACGGGCGGCCCCCCTGGGTTCTCCGCCTTGATCTTTTTGCGGCCGCGCTCGGACTTGGGGGGGCCAAGCAGGCCATGGCCCTGGATTGTCTTGATGGAGTCCAGGAGGGGGGGGCTGGTGATCCCTGAGATGAGGGTGGGGGACGAGGCGATGAGGCGGCTCTGGCTGCTGGTGGTGGGCGTGGACGGGGTGCTGGTACCCGTGCCTGCACTCGACTCGGACGTGCTCACAGCCGGGGTCCGGGAGGAGAGCCCCAGACCTGTGGAAGACATGGGGTGGGGGCAGCTGCAGAGGCCTTTCCAAGCCTCCCCCTTCCTTTTGTAAATCACCCGAGGGGGGTAACTAAATGAGAGCCTGTGTGTGTGTGAGATGCCTAAGACACCTAAGGACTAAACAGGGTTGGTAACAGAGGCACTTTGGAAATACTTCAAACCACAGAAAAAAAACAAGCGCAAAGATGTCCATTACTGCGTTAAGTGCGACAGCAAAAAGCTACAGGAACTGAAGTGTGCAACATTAGGGAAGGGGTCAATAAATTGTGATCAGTTTTCTCTACTGAACATTAGCGCCCGTTTAAAAGGAGGCTATGTTTGTAAAAACAAAGCACACACCAAAAACAAACAACAAAACGGCACATGTCTGCACAGAAAAAGTAAGGAGGAGAAAGAAATGTACCAAAAGTGATGTGGATAATGCAATTAGGAGTAATTAAAAAAAATTTTTTTTTACTTAACTGTACTTTGAATCTTTGACAATAAACTTTTAAAAAAAACTTCTGTATTATAGGGGCGTGTGGCTGGCTTAGTTGGAGAAGCGTGCAACTCTTGACCTTGGGGTTGTGGGTTCGAGCCCCACGTTGGGTGGAGAGATTACTTAAAAAAAAAAAACCTTTAAAAAAAAGGGAAAAGGAAAAAAATAAAATAAACTTTTGTAATAAAAGTTATCCTTTTAAAAAGGAGGGGACTAGAGGGACGCCTGGGTGGCTCAGTTGGTTGAGCATCCTACTTCAGTCATGATCTCAAGGTTTGTGAGTTCGAGCTCCACCATCAGGCTCCGTGCTGACAGCTCAGAGCCTGGAGCCTGCTTGGGATTGTGTCTCCCTCTCGCTCTGCCCCTCTTCTGCTTGCCCTCTCTCTCTCTCTCAAAAATAAACAAACATTTTTATAAAAAAAAGGACTAGAAACATTACAGTATCTGGTTAAACAGACAAAAGATGAAAATGGCATCTATCACATGACTAAACCAATGCTTCTTTTAAAAAGAAAAAAGGGGCGCCTGGGTGGCTCAGTCGGTTAAGCGTCCGACTTCGGCTCAGGTCATGATCTCACGGTTCGTGGGTTCGAGCCCCGCGTCGGGGTCTGTGCGGACAGCTAGCTCAGAGCCTGGAGCCTGTTTCAGATTCTGTATCTCCCTCTCTCTCTGACCCTCCCCTGCTCACGCTGTCTCTCTCATTCTCTCTCTTTCTCAGAAATAAATAAAACATTGGAAAAAAAAAAGAAACAAACAAACAAACCAGGAGTGCCTGGGTGGCTCAGTTAAGTGTCTGACTTCAGCTCATGTCAAACTGACATGATCTCAATTTGTGAGTTTGAGTCCCGCATTGGGCTCCACGCTGACAGCTCAGAGCCTAGAGCCTGCTTCAGATTCTGTCTCCCTCTCTCTGCCCCTCCCCGACTTGTGCACACTCGCTCCTCTCTCTCAAAAATAAACACTTTTAAAAAACAAAGAATTTAAAAAATAAAAAAGAAACCAAAATATTATGCATTGAAAAAGGTAAGCTCCAGGGATGGACATGGGCTTATGTATCCCACTGGCAGTGGGACTATACATCTGTCACTCTTGGTGGAGGGCTGTTTAGCACAAGCCATTAATATGTCAAATGTACACAACTTTTCAAAAAAATTTTTTTAATGTTTATTCATTTTTGAGAGACGGAGAGAAAGAATGTGCGTGGGGGAGCAGTCAGCACAGAGCCCAACACGGGGCTTGAACTCACGAACCCTGAGAATCATGACCTGAGCCGAAGTCGGACACTTAACTGCCTGAGCCACCCAGCCGCCCCTAACGTACACGACTCTGACCAAGCAGTATGACTTCTAGAAATTGCCCACAAAGAAGTATTTGCCCAAGAGCACCAATGCACCAATATCTGTGTACACAGACCTTCCATATAAAATTCTGCTCAGACAAAACTGGACACAACCCGTTTGTCCTCAGCCGGGGGGGGGTGGGGGCGGGGCTGTGTAACGAGGTGCGGTCCACCCTCACTATGAAGGACTGGGCAGCCACAGAAACAAGAAAGACGCTGTGCAGTGATAGAGAGAGAATGCCCAAATGTACTGTTGTCAGGTGAAAAGGCAGATCACGGACAGTATGACCCCAGCTGTTTACAAAAACACATACCTAAACCTCATATGTATGTAACAGACAATACATATGTGTGTATACGTGTACGGATAGAGATCTGAGAAGACACATCCAACTAAATGTGTGCGTAAATGACGGCTCACTCTAGGGAGGAAGAGTAATTTTCGGGTAAAGGGACATTTCCATACTTTGTCTAGCTGCTTCTATATTATTTGAATTTTTTACCTGGTGAATTCATCCATTTTTTATATCTGTGATTAAAGGATAAAACAAAATAAATTATAGAGAAAACATAGGAAAATGCTAACAGTAGTAAGACTAGGACTAATTTTTTTCTCCTTTCAGGTAGTCTGTGACTTCTCAATTTTCTATAAGGACGATGCATTACCTTTATAATTTAAAAAAGCATTAAACACGCTTACAATAGAACGGTGAGTAGGAAAAGCAAGTAAAGTCATGGGGACAGCCCTACTACAAGCTCAGCAAAACACACACGCATATTAAAAAATAAACAAAAAAGATGGAAAAGGAAGGAAATGAACCAAAGGGCTCTCTGAGCAGCTGCGTTAGGAGCTGGGGATTATGAGTGGGTTCTTTCCCTTAGTTTTTCTTTTTTCCAGATTTCTTTTAATATGCTTATATTACTTTTTTAATATTACTTTTATAATGAGAAAAATAAATTTAATAAAATCATATTAAGGGGGGAATGCGCAGAGTGTCACTGGGGCCTCGGGGAGGGGGGCTCAGTGGGCCCCATAATTCCTGGGCGTCTGAGAGGAGGGGGGAGTGAGGAGAGAGGCGGCTNCCCCTCCCGTGATCCCACCTCCCCGGCAGCTGTCTCACTTCTTCCTGTTCCTCACCCCTCTGTCCAGTGTAGCATCGAGTCCTGTCTGTTTCCCTCAACATTGTCTCAGGTCTGTCCCTTCTCTCCGTCCCCACTGTCACTGCCTGGTCCAGGCCACCCGCCTCTCTTACAGATCTCCCTGCCTCCTTCCCTCTCACCAAGCCAGTCCCTACCTCGCAGCCAGACCCAGCTTTCCAACTCAAATCTGAGCATCTCCCTCCCCTACTTAGAAATCTTCCATGGCTCCCCGCTGCCCAAAGGTGAAGTCCAGATTGCAGGGGCGGCGGCCCACAGGGCCCTGGACATCTGGCCGGCTTCCTCCCCAGTGCCGGCAGGACCAGCTAGAGCAAACGACTCTAGAACCCACATGGGCTCTGGAGCAACACTGCCTGCCTCTGCCTCCTACTGACTGTGCAACTCTGGCTCCCTTTCCTCTTCTGTTACACGGAGACGTTAGGGTGAACACGAAAGGCTGTGTTACAAGTCACAAGCGGCCAGCCGTTCAACCTCGTACTAGCAGTACCCCCCTCACAGGACGGCTGGGACCAAGAAATGAACGCTGCTGGGCACACACGTGCTCAGCTGGAGTCGGCTGCCATGTTATCAGTGCAGTCACCACCATCATCAGCGTTTGGCCCTTCTGCCCCGACACACCATCTAACTCTTGTTTTCTACACACACAGCCGCTTTGCACATGCTATTCCCTCCTGCTGCTCCGCTTCCCTCGTCAACAGCCAACCTTTCCCTGCACGTGGGCCCTTCCTTCACCCACAGCAAGTCTGGCCAAGGATCTTCTCTAGATTCCCAAGGTCCTCTGGCATTGACCGCCCCCGATCTGTCAACGCCACGCGAGGGGTGGGGTGGGGGAAGGCTGGGGCGGCGGGGGAGGGGGTGTCCTCCCTGGCAGGACAGGCCCAGGGG
>NW_027530853.1:481981-500967 GCF_008692635.1 Crocuta crocuta | reverse complement strand
CACTGAGGGGGGCGGGGCCGCGCTGGACCCCTTCCCCGGGCCCCCGGGCCCCCGCGAGCCGTGGGCCCCAAGCCCGGAGCCCCGTGGGCCGGGCCGAAGCCAGGGCGAAGCAGAGCAGCTCCAAGAGGGGGAGGGCGGCCGGAGGGCGAGGCTCGCAGGTCTTACCTGGCTGGGCATGGTGGGAGGAGGGGGCCAGAAGTAGGGGTTGTTAAATCGAGGCTCGGCCATCCTGCGGGGAGAGAGCGACTGTCACAGGGACCCTCCCCAGCCGCCTGGGGCGAGCTCCCATCAGCTATACCCACTCAAGTCTGGCGCCAGGTCTGGGACCCCCACCCCTGTGGGACCCTCACCCTGCAGCAGGGCAGGCCCCTTACCCCCCAGGGAAACCAATGTCCAGGCTGAGAAGTCAGGAACTCAATGTCTCCCTCTCTAGGCCCCAGAGGGCAAAGGTCAGAGACAGGCCAGCTATGCTCCCAGGGCCCCCCCATCACCCTGATGCCCACAAACCGATCCCCACCCCCCAGAAGGTTGCAGAGCCCACCCCATGGAACCGTGGATTGGTTCCACACAGAAGCCCCCGACCCCCACCGGACAGAGACACACCAGGAGGTCTTGGGGCAACTTTGTAAATGGCCACAGAACAGAGGCAACCACCCAAGCCTGATCCCTGTGCTTCTGTCCCCTGCCCCCTCGAGTGCAGACAGCCTCATCAGAACGCAGGGGGCACCCTGGGTCATGAGATACAGCCTTCCTGAAGGGCGATTTGGCAGGATGGTTTACAGAGACCCAAAGGATTATTGCCATTCGGCCCAAGAAATTGTACCTCTGGAAAGTTATCTTCAAGAAACAAGCACGGGCATGTGCCCCATTTTACCTACAAGGATGTGTCAGCACACCGTGCTTAAGGAGGAGCTCGAGGAGGCTGGCACCCAGGGCAGTTTGGGGCTCTTCAGTACAAGTATGTGTCAGTCTACCTGGTAGCCCTCAACTTCTGGCAATTTCCACGGGAGGCCCGTGCAACAAGAAGGCCTTTCAACCAGGGCCATGTGAAGGATGGGTCTTCAGAGCTATCTTACTCTTCCGGAGGGTTCGAGTCTTCCTGCAACCCTAGACTAAGTCAAGAAGTGACTTACCGGGACCATGCAGAACCGAGTTTTCCATTAAGCCTACTCCCTATCAAAATCCTCTTATTTATCTCGCTCTTACAGAAATTGCTAACGAAATACCTACTGGTACTGCTGTTTAAAGGAAACTGCTGATTTTGACAGGCAAGGCCAAAATGAAGGGACTTCAACCTTATCTCTTGGTCTTAGAAGCTTGAGGAGCCCCTACTAGAATGGCAGGTAGAGGGGTTTAGGAGAAAACTCTCAATACAATCTAATCTCAGCACTTAAAGAAAGATCTTTTATATAAATTATCCTTGTACCTTTACTTCAGAAATAGGCACAGGAGGTATTATTATCCCATTTTATAGGTGAAGAAACTGAGGCTTGGAGAGAGGGGAAGGGACCTGTCCAAGACCACATGGCTAGGGTGCCAGTGTCAAAACTGGAACTCGGATTTGCTCAAGCCAGTTTCCTCTGGGAAGTTTGCTCTGCCAACCCCAGTTCACGGCTGAGCAAATACCCATATGCAAATGGCCTACAAGTAACAACCTTTGTCCTTTCACTCCCAGCCTGGGGGCCAGGTGGGGTCGAGCCTGGCCAGGCTGAAGGTCAGAGTACCCTCCCCTGGGGTGGCTGGGACAGCCCTTGCCCTCTAAGGGCCCTCTTGCTCCCTCTACCCACAGACACCAAGCTGCCCCTCCCCTCACAGCCCAAAACAAGAAGCACTTCCTGCCTGGAGTTCTCCGGGATTGTTCCAGATCCCTTGCTCAGAAAGACCTCAACACAGTAACAGTGAGGAGGCTGCCATTTACCAAGTGTGTCCCTTGTGCCAGGCCCACTGACCCTGAAAGGCAGGTGCTCTCATCATCCCATCATAAAACTGAAATGGAAGTTCAGAGGTGGAGTGACTTGGTCAAGGTCACACAGCCAAGTAAGCAGAGCGGAGATTCCCCCTCATCTGCCTGACTCCAAAGTCCAGCTGATTAGTCCCTTAGCTGTTCAGGGGAAAGACAAGGCATCCTGACTGCAGGCTTGTGGAGATGCCCTGTCTCGAAATACGATGGGCACAGCCCGGGGGGCAGGCACCCACACATCCAGAAGCTTCAGGACCTGTCCCTCCCAACTGCTGTCCACCAGGGAAAATGTGAAGAACTGAGCTGAAGAGCCAGGGAAAGGAGGCTCCAGGCCGGGGGGGAGGGGGGGAGCCGAGAACTGGATACACCTGTCTCACTCATGTCAGTGTCCCCAGCAGCCAGGCCTAGAGATGACCAACAAGAGGAGCTGCATGACGGAACGGGTACATGAAGGAATAATAATCAGAATTCAAGACAGCCATACATACAGTTCGATGGTTTACAAAGCTCTTCTGTACCCACTGGCCTTCTCCTCAGAGCTCCAGGAAGCAGGGAATATTTTCATCCCCATTTCACAGAGGGGAGCACTTTGCTCCAGGCCACAAGGACGGGGAGACAGGAGGGAGCACCACACTGCAATGCTGGGCATCAGCTCTCAGAGCCTCAGTTATCATCATCTGTGAAATGGGGCGAAGCAGGCTGCTCTGCCCAGGACGCTGCCTACTGCACCACCTGTTCCTTGGCCTTCTGGGGCAGCTATCCTCTCCTTCTCTTCAGCTCAATGCCAATTTCAGGCTTCCCAAAGCCCCTCCCTGGCCAGGGAGGTTGGGGGAAGAAGGTGGCTAGCCTAGGGTCCCGTGGCTGGGATAGAGCACCCTCTCTGCCACTTGTCCGGCTCCTGGCCAGGCAGGGATGGCCCCTCACCCTGGCCGGACAAACAGGCCCACAGAAGGGAAGGGTCTGTCCTGGGCCACTTAATCTGATCCCCACAGTCTCTGCCTACTTTCTCCTCATCCCTCTCTGGCTGGTCTTAAGTAATTTAGTGATTCAGTCTGTGACCCTTGCCCTGGTGTGTACCTACTGTGTGTCAGATGCAGGGAAGGCAGGCGGGGCAGGGGGCATTTGCTGAGCTCCTACTGAATGTCGGGGGCACTGCTACGAGCACTTGAAGAGTATCTCGTGAACCTCCCAGCAAGCCTGTGAGGTGGGTATCCACCTCTGCAACCCCGGGACCCAACCACACGGTAGAGGTGAGTGGGGAGGTGGCTAGGGCCGCGCTAAGGCGCTCAGACCTTGTCTGAAGGGAGGGGTTTTAAGCAGGACAAAGACTGGTCAGGTGTGTGGTTAGGAGAGGTAGGGAGCAGAAAGGCATTCCCAGCAGGAGCCACAGCTTGCGCAGAGGCCTGCAGGTCTGCCAAGTTCAAGGCAGGTTTGGGTCCATGAGCAGCCACCTTCAGGCATCAAAAAGACAGCTGGAGAGGGGAGGTAGTGAGGGACAGGCCAGTGGGGTGCAGAACGCTCCCGGGGGGACTGGGCTGGCATGCTGGCGGGGAGAGGGCGTCAGGGAGTGGGTGGGGCTGGAGAAGCAACAGAGCTAAGGCACCAGAGGTCAGAGGGCACAGCCTGAGGGCAGTACCAGGGGCAGAGGAGCCCGCTGGGCTGCGGCTGAGTGCTCCTGCGGGGACAGGCAGGCGAGACACTGCTGGTGGTCAGGCGGGTCGTGCAGACTGGGCTTCACGCCCCAGGGAGAAGCCCAGACTGTGCTACGGACCGTGAGACACAGGGCCCTGACCCTCACAGCAGGGCAGGCACCCTGTCATTTCGTTTTTCTTGCTCTCAAAGGTGAAGACAGTTGGATGGGTGGGTGAACGAAACACCTAGAGCTGCTTCTGGAAACGGCATCCAGATGGCAGCTGGCCCATCCACCCATCCGTCTGTCTATCCACTCATCCATCCATCCATCTGTCCATTTGTTCTGGATACATCCTCTGGGCCACACCGGGACCAGCGCTGGGGAACCTGAGGCAAACGGGAGAGCCCTGCCATCCGGGAGCCCCGAGCTAAGCGGAGGAAACAGACATGTGACCCCTGCTACATGCCACCGGGGTCCAGGCCCACCTTTCATGGCCTCATGGGCTTCGGCCCTCTGTGAAGCCGGGACCCCGGGCTCCTCAAGTCGGCGTCTCTCACAGCTCCCACCCACGGGCCAGGCTTTTCTCTCCTGCCCACCTCGTTCCTGGGTGGCCCATCCACTCTAGGATTTGAAAAACCGGCCAAGCCCCAAGTCTGTGCCCCCAGACCAGGCCTGCCTCTGGAGCTCCAGGCCCACCTTCCGACCACCTCCCTTTTGCTGCTCGTGGGCTGATAGACTCGGTCTTCCCCTAAGACATGGCTCCCCGCTAGCATTCCCTGACCACCCAGATGCTCCTGCCACAGACACACGCGGGTCCCCAACATGTCCCTGCCCTCCCCTCCCAGCTCAGATCCACCACCAGCCGCATCCTCGGGACTGCGTTTCCAAATTCTCCCTCGAATCCACCCACTCCTCTCCCCGAGTCCTAGCTACCATCACCTCACCTGGACCATGGAACAGCCTGCTTTGTTTGGAGCCCAATGTACCCGGGTTCAAATCTCGGCTCCAACTCACCAGCTGTGTGATCTTGGGCAAAGCACTTGCTCCTGCCCCTCAAGTAAGGGATGAGCAGCCCAGAGCCAGGGACCTGACCCAGGATGGAAAAAAGGATCAGGGAGGACTTCCCGGTGGAGGTGATGCCTGCTTTGGGTCTTCAAGGATGAGTGGGAGTCAGCCAGGCAACAAAGGAGTGGGGAGCATTCCTGGCAGAAGCAGCAGCCTGAGCACACCCCCAGAGGTGAGAAGCAAGGCGCTGTGCGAGGAGAGCAGAGCGTTCCAGTGTGAACTGGGAGAGGGGAGAGGAGGCTGGAGCAGGCAGCCAGGACCCGACCGCGAAGGTCGATTCCTGGATCCTAGGCCTGGAGTCTGGACTCGAAGCAGTGGGTGACGGGGCAGAATCTGTGGTCTAGAAAGACCCCTCTGACTGCTGAGTGCGGAAGGGACTGGAGAGGCCGGGAGCGGGGGCAGCAGGAGGTTGCCTGCTACGAGGGCCCTGGAGAATGGAATGGGCGTGAGAGGCGTGGGCAGAGCTGGGCTAGGGAGGAGAGTGACCGAGGAGGTCTGGCTATTTGGTTGGGGCTGGAGGCTGAGGAAGCATGCAGGCTGCCCCACCCCCACCCCCGCGTGGCCCGGGAGGCCCTCCAGACACCCATGCAGACAACAAACATGGTCACACGAACATGCAGACAGCCCCAAACTCGGACACACGCGACAGACCAGACCTGTGCTCCCAAACGTGGACAGATGGGGACGCAGAGCAGGAACCCACAGCCGCCAAGACAGGAGTGCACACGGCCCTCAGGGGAAACCCAGGGGGAGGCAGTGAGGGCACTCAAAGTTGGGATGGACACAATGNCGGCAAAGAACAAACCCCTCATTGACAGATTTCAGCCTGGGATGACAGGCTCCTTACCTAGAGTGTCCTTTCCCACTTGGTGAACTTCTACTCATCCTTCAAGACCCAGCTCAAGTGTTCCCTCTTCTACGGAGCTTTCCCTGAACCCCCAGTCAGTCACTTCCTCTGTGTTCCCAACAGCACCTTGTATATGGGAATAACAATAACAATAATAATAATAATAAAATGGCAGCTACCATTGATTTCAATACCTACTACGTGCCAGGCACTGTGCTGAGTATGTCACATACACCATGGCACTGAATCTTCCCAATGATCCTGTGAGATCTGCATTTAACAGAAGAGGAAACTGCAGCTCAGAGAGGTTGACCAACTTGCCCGAAGTCACACAGCTAGCAAGTAATGGAGGTAGGACGCCACCCAGATCTGAGCCAGCACTCCAGGGCCGATCGGTGTGCTGATCTGTTTCCCTGGATGACTTCCCTGCCGGAGCATGAGCTCTTCACAGGTATAACTAGTGCTCATTCACCTTTGCCATTCCAGGACCTAGTCCAAAGTGGTCTCAGAAACTCTTTGCAGAATTAAAAAAAAATACAATAATGTTGACTACCCTTCCTTGAGCACTTACAATGGGCCAGGAACTGTGTCAGGGCATTTTTACAGCCATTATTTTACTGGGGCAATAGACCCATGATACAGATGAGGAAACTGAGGTCCAGAGAGATTAAGTTACTTGCCTGAGGTCACAGAGCCCAGTCTAGATTTAAAATCAGATGTGTCCATGACCCTTTCCCAGGAAGGTGGCCCCTGAGGCCAGCCCTGTAAGCTCCAGAAAGGGGCACTGAGGAAGGGGTACACCAGGTGGCAGTGGGGGTCCAGGCACAGACAGACAGACACAAAGCAGACAGGCAGCCCAGGGTGGCATGGGACTAGCCTTGCCCACAGCAGGACGGCAGGGTGCGGTTAAGCAACTCTGCCCCACCCCCATCCCCCAACCACCCCACAGGCATTAAACACGGAGATCTGCCCAGACCCCATGGCCACCGAGGAACGAGCTCCCAACAAAGCATATGAGAGAGAGAGGGACCCAAAACTGTCCGGACACTATGATTACGAGGAGGCAAAAATAAAAACCTGCGTCAGAAAAAGCAAGCTGCAGGGAACCACACCCAAAGGGAGGGCTGGGAGAGGGGGCTGGAGCTACTCTGGGGTTTGTCTTTGTCTCTCTGATTTCCAGATTCTCTGTTATGTCGTTCAGTTGCTTTGATAATGAAAACAATAAATTTATTCTCAAAGAAAAGACAGAAAAGTGTTGGTAGCTCGAGGCAGAAGGGGGACAGAGAGAGGGGCTGGAGGCACGGAGGAGCAGGGGGAGATCGGGGTCAGCTGGTGGTAGGCACCCACCCAGCTGACCACTGCGTGCCAGGCCCTGCACCGCCCCCCCTCCTCCAGGAAGGCATGGCCTGGCTAGGCGGCGGTGGACATCAGCAAAGGCTGCCCTGCAGAGGTAACATTCGCTGTGCACCGTGAGGCTGCTTTGAGGACTCTACAGGGTAGGGAAAGAAGGTCTCCAGCACCTTCTCTGCCCTGGTCCAGGCCCTCTTTGGCTACTGCAAGAGTCCCTTCACTGGTTTCCCGACCACCTCCCACATCCCCCATTCCACTCTCCTACTGCAGTCGCTGTGATATTTCTAAAAGACAAGCGCAAATCACAATATTCACCTCCTTAGAGCCTTCCATGGCTCCCTACTTCCCTCCAGACAAGATCTGGATTCCTTGTGTGTCTGGTCCTTGCTGACGTCTGTGGCCTCAGTGACCACCTTATGCCCCGCTCTCCCTGCAATCCTCTGTCCCCCCCACTTCACTAGCTAACTCCAAATTATCCTCAAGCTCCACCTTATGGACCACTTCCTCCTGAAAGCCTTCCAAAACTGGTGTACCTCCATCGCCTCCCAGGCTGTGTTGGGAGCCTCTCTTCTGTTCCCTCTGTGCCCTGCACGTCCATCATCAGAGCACACATCCCTGTATTTGCTGTCTGTGTTCTTGTCCATCTCTGCTGTTGGGACATGCTCTCTGTCAGGGCAGCATCACGGCTGGAGAATTTACCTTTTAAGCCCTACACAGTATCTGGTAAATGTCTGAACGAATCAATGAATGAATCCTCAATGTGGAGGGAACTGAAAGTGTCATGGCCTAGATACAGGAAAGTCCCCTCCCCTCCCCTGGCACTAAATCGTCCCCGGTGTTACTCTGTTCCCTATTTCCTGTATCTAAGCCCTATCTTCCTAATTGATCTGAGAAGGGGCTGTGTGTTCTCTGTGAAGACTAGCAGACCAAAAAGGATGTTAACAGCTAATAAACACAAAGAATAGTTCTGCTTCCCTGGCAGTTAAAATTAAATGAGCTTCACCTCTTAAAATAGCAGAGAGAAATAAGAAAACGATAATACCCTGTGCTGGTGAGCGTATGACGAAATTGGCACTTCTATGCATTATTGGTGGGAGTGCAAACTGGTACAATCATTTCTTTTTTTTTTTTAAGATTTTATTTATTTCTAGGAGAGAGAGAGAGAGAGACAGCGTGAGCAGGGGAGGGTCAGAGAGAGAGGGAGTCACAGACTCTGAAACAGGCTCCAGGCTCTGAGCTGGCAGTCAGCACAGAGCCCGACGCGGGGCTCGAACCCATGAACCGCGAGATCATGACCTAAGCGAAAGTCGGACGTAACCGACAAAGCCACCCAGGCGCCCCTGGAACAATCATTTCTAAAAACAGTCTGGCAATAATGTGACAAGAGCTCCAAAAATGGTTCAGACTTCCTGGCCTAGTGAACCCATTCTTGGTCATCTGTCCCTAGAAAATAACCCAAATATAGACAGAGGTTTATGTACAAAGCTGTTTGCTTCAGTGGTTCTTTTACAATAATGAAAAACCGAAAACAGCCGAAATTTTAAACAATGGGAGGATGGCTCCGTAAACCGTGTCACACAGTGACACAGTCTGCAACCATTAATAACAGCCACTGTTCACTGGCACCGTAATGACTCATTTAACACTCACGGCAACCTTATGAGGAACTGAGGCATCGAGAGTTAGGTAACTTGCCCAAAGTCAAGTGTGAACCCAGAAAGTCAGGCTCCAATGCCCATGCGTTCCACCCCAACACTGGATCTGTTAGAAAGGACCTGAACCCCACTGCACTCATGTAGCACTCGCGATACATTTGTCAGGGGGCTAGGGTAGAGGAACAGTTTTTAAACTGTACATATGGACGGAGCAATGAGATCTGTATAAAAACCAGGTGCTGAGAGGAGGGAAGGAAAAGCCAGAATGCTAACAATAATGGCCCTTCCGGCTTGGGGGCGCGAGCAGAAATGGCAGCTTTGGATTTATCTCCTTTCCTTATTTTAATTCTCTTTTTTTAATGTTTTATTTATTTCTAGGAGAGAGAGAGAGAGAGACAGCGTGAGCAGGGGAGGGTCAGAGAGAGAGGGAGTCACAGACTGAAACAGGCTCCAGGCTCTGAGCTGGCAGTCAGCACAGAGCCCGACGCAGGGCTCGAACCCACGAACCGCGAGATCATGACCTAAGCGAAAGTCGGACGCTTAACCGACTAAGCCACCCAGGCGCCCCCCTCCTTTCCCTATTTTGACTTTTCTGCACGGTAGTCATAGGACTATTTTTAAAGGACTATTAATAAAAGTGAAGGTTCCGCAAGCTTAGGCCAAGCAAGACAGCCCAATGCCTGCCCACAGCCCCACTAGGATTCTGGCCTCGACCCCTGCAGGTTTACCCCGGAGGAGAGAAGGGTTGGGAGACAGCTGGGGGCTTGCGCAAAGCCCCACCCCAGGCCCCAGTCAGGGACACAGAGTCAGAAAGGGGCTCTGCGTCCTGGGTGGGGACTTTGGAGGGGAGGCCCAGGCCAAAGACTGCCCAGGTCACCCACTCTTGCTTGAAATCTCTCTCGGGTTGCCATCACTTTTGAGGTATGGTTCAAACTCCCCAGCACAGAGACCTTTGGCAACGAGGCTCTGCAGGCCATATGCATCCCAACGGGTCCAGCCCCATGGCCTCCCTCCATCCAGCCCCACTACACTACCAGCAGGTCCCCCAAAACAAGCTGCTCTTTCATGCCACCGTGCCTTTGCACAGGCTGTGTCCTCCCATCTGGGGCCATCACCCAGCTGGAGCCCTGCCAGGTTCCCATCAACCACCAGTCAGCTCAGGTGTCACGCACGGCCTTCCTGCTTGCCGTCCCCCCCCCTCCCGCAAGGTGTATCTGCAGCCTCTCCCCTGAGCTCCCACCAGCTGGGTGGGCCCCCACCAGCCTCTTCCCGGGCCCCCTCCACCATAGCGCAGATCCCACTCTGCTAGAATCGCCTGGTTCCTTGTCCACCCAGTCCCACGCGTAGCTGTGAGCTCCCTGAGGTCAGAGCCTGGGTCTGGTTCTTAGTTACAACCTCACACCCCGACTTGGTCCCCTCACAGTTCACCTGGCTCTTCCTTCAGGTCTCAGCTAAGGGTCACTTTCAACTCTCCCTAGCACAAAGTGGATGACCCTGTTATCCATACCCACGCCCCCTGCATCCTCTGCCACCTCTCTCTCATGCCTCTGATACTCCCTCCAGTCGTGACCCACAAGGACAGGGCCACCAATGCGGCCCCAGAGCCAAGTGCTGGCCACACAGTAAGTGCTCAGGTGCCTAGTTCATGCTAGGTGCTCACAAAATGTTCACTAAGAGAGAAGGGCCATGTCTGGGGGGCGGGAGGTCTGTCCACATGGGCCCTGAAGACTGAGGGCTTTGCCAAGGGAGTCGGAGAGTAGAAGAAGAACATTCCAAGCAGGGGGCAGTGTGTGCAAAGCCATGGAATACTGGTAGCCTCCAGGGGACCTAAGTGTTCTCAAACCTGCTCCCTGCCCCCGAGTGGCAACCAGCTGACGCTGGGGCTCACGTGGGCTATGGGGTGGGGGTGTCCCTGGGAAGGTGAGCTCATCCCATTGAGGGATACATGAAGATTTCATGGAGGTGGGACGTATTAATGCAGGAAAGCAGAGAGGTCAAGGGAAGCCAGGGAAGGGCAGGCCAAGGGGTAAGAAGTGCACATGCAAAGGTCCAGAGGCAGGAATGCACAAAGCATCATGCTTGGTCTGGCGTGGGAATGGTGCAGGAATTCGCAGAGAAAGAAGGGAAAGATGTCTGGGGTTGTTCATAAAGGGCCAGAGTTCCAGGCTGAGGTGCTTGGATAAAAGGCCATTGGGGGCGGGGGGGGGGCATGGAAGGCCTCTGAGCAGGGGAAGGCCATGGTCAAGGTTGTCACTGGACAGGTTATGATAGGGCCAGAAGGATGGCCTGGGAGTGACAAGCAGGAGACGGTCTAGGAGAGAGAAGCTGAAGTTTGCCATCTTCCCAGCCCGAGACCCCCACACGCTCCAAGTTTGCCTCTCACGACCCCTCTGCCCTCCATGTGTCCCCACTCCACGCAGCCCCAGAGTGCTGAGCCCCAGCTGCTGGGCCCCACCCCCCTCCAAGACCCAAGCCAGCCCTGGGAACTTCCTGTGGGGACCGAGGCTCCCGAGGGTCCTGGATCCAATTAGGCTGGGTTTCCGCAGCCCCGCAGGGCTGGAAGGGCAGTTTTCACTGAGGAAGGGACTGATCTGGAGAGAGCGGAGCTGCCCTGTGTGCCCTGGTCAGTGGTGGCTGGGACGCTGCCCTTCCCCTCTCAGTCCCTCGCACTCCCTGCCTCTCCCTTTCCCCAGCTCATTTACAGAATGGGCCAGGTTCCCCTTCTCAGGTAAGAGAACCTGAGGTTCTCTTTCATGCCACCGTGCCTTTGCACAGGCTGCGTCCTCCCATCTGGGGCCATCACCCAGCTGGAGCCCTGCCAGGTTCCCATCAACCACCAGTCCGCTCAGGCGTCACGGCCCTGGGGAGGCCTTCCTGCTTGCCGCACACACCCCCGCCCCCGGAAGGTGTATCTGCAGCCTCTCCCCTGAGCTCCCACAGCTTCCCGGGCCCCCTCCACCATAGCGCGGATCCCACTCTGCTAGAATCGCCTGGTTCCTTGTCCACCCAGTCCCCCGCGTAGCTGTGAGCTCCCTGAGGTTACCCTTCTGCTGGCTCAGAATACGGGCCCTTCTCCACTTCCGTCTCCCTTGGGGACTCCCAGCTCCCATCCTCACACGGGAACTCCTTCTGCCAGCGTGAAATGACAAGAAGAAATCACTGAGCACGTGTTCCATGCCAGGCACTGTTAGACGCCTGACAAGCTTTTCTCTCAGGCTCCGAACGACCCTGTGAAGTAGATGCTGTGAGCATTTCGAAACACGGCACACATGCAGCAAGACGCTAAGAACCTAAATGAACAACTAACTGACTTCTTATAAAACACACATCCCGAGCACCCACGAGGCCCTTCCCCGTGTCCCTTCTCCCATCCCCTGCGGGCCGCACCCTCCAGGCTTCTACCCCCATCTCTTCCTTGCCTGCAGTCAGGAATGAGGCTCAGGCCCAGCCACGCAGCTGGTGAGGGCAGGGAGAGCTTGAACCCACCGCCGCCAGCTTGCTGTGTGACCTTTTTATAAAACAGAGTTGCAACGGAATCACAGCCTGGGCTCCTGGACCCTCCGAGGGACAATGTGGCAACGCAGGGGCTAAAAGTAGTTTCTGTCCAAGACAGCCCGGGTCAACGCCCCAGCTCAGGCCCTCGGAACTGTTACCAAACTGAGGATGACAATGGCTGTCGCTGTCGTTTGGAATGGCGGAGTTAAGAGGCCCCCCGGTCTGGAGGACAGTGTTGGTGCAGCGGCGACTCTGCCAGCCTCAGCGGTGGCTGTTCTGTTGGGTTCTCTGAGGCGTAAGGGAGCCCTTCCCAACATTCCAAAGAGCCACATGGAAAGCTGACCAACCAGGGAGGTGAACCCGGCTGGAGGGGGCGGGATACAGCGGCTCTGCAGGCTCTCAGGACCCCCAGGGGCTGCTCCGACTGCTGGGGAGCCAAGTCTGGGATGAGCTCCAAACGGGAGAGCTGACTGCCCAAGCCCCGCTCTGGCCTGGCCCCCAGGAGCTTTCTGGACGGATCCCAGAGGTCCTGGGCTGGGAACGCCCAGCAGGTGGTCACGGCCCGTTCTCATGCTATGCCTCAGGACCCCCGGGGGGCAGGCAGCCTGTGGGGTAGGTCGGACAACGCTGAGGCCCGCTGTGGAGGCCGGCAAACAAGTCAGCACAGGGAGGGCTGGGCCGGTCAGAGTGGGGAGGGCCTGGGGGGACGCCTGGAGAGGGGCACACAGGCAGGGAGGACCTGCTACGGGCCCACCAGACCAGGCCCTCCTTGCCCTCACCCCGAACACCCTACCCCAGGTCTTGGGCCCATCACCTTCTCCATGTTCCTTGATTTCCCATCTCATGGTCTTTGCCCAGGCCATTCTCTGCCCGGAATGCACTTCACCTGGAACTTTACCCTTCACAGGACCACACCCTTCCAGGAGCGCCTCCGCCCTGCATACACCAGAGCAAGCCTAAAACCAAGAAGCGATGGGGAAGCCCTGATCACAGAAAAGCGTTTCCCTCCTCCTAGCATTTCCCCAAATCTGTAACCAGTCGCCATCCACGTGCTCTCTTGTGTAACGTGCGTGTGCCCTGCTAGGGCAGGGACAGCGTCAGCGCGTCTCACCTCCTTCTGCAGCATCTAGCACACGGCCTGGTACGTAGTAACTACTCCAGAAATACCACTGAATGAAGGGGAGAAGCTGAGCTGGCGGCCCCACCACTGCAAGCAGATCCGGGCAGGGGTGAGTCCACGCGCCTATGCAGATCCCAAGGGATCCTGCGCAAGGCCCAGAATGTGAGGTGGAAACGAGTGTGTGCGTGCAAGGTGCACCTAAAGGTAGGACACTCACGTGCCCAGGTATGCGTATGTGCAGATGACGCACCTGGCGTGTACGGTGAGCGTGAGCGTACACGAGGGACCGGCACGCAGCTACGTGGCCTTTCCCGGGAGGATGTATGCAGGGGTGCATAACCCTGTGGGTGGCAAGAGTGCATGCGTGTGCACCGTGCGTGTGGACGCGCACTCCAGCAGGCGTGCTTCTTGAACCGCTGGCTCCTGCAGGTCCATCCGGAGTCCCTCCGCCAGTTTTTCCGGGGAGCACCCCAGACTGGCAAAACTGGGCAGGCGGAGCATGTCAAAGATGGTCGTGAGGGGCGCCTGGGCGGCTCGGCTGGTAAAGCATCTGACTCTTGACTTCAGCTCAGGTCATGATCTCAGAGTTGGGAGATCGAGCCTTGCATCGGGCTCCACACTAAGCGTGGGCCTGCGTAGGCTGGGATTCTCGCTCCTCTCTCTGCTCCTCCCTCTCCCTCTCTCTAAATAAATAAATAAACTTAAAAAAAAAATGGCTGTGAAATGGCGGATAGTGTGATTATGTAGGAATGCGCGTGTCTACGGGTAGCTGGGGGTGTGCCCACCCCAGCTGGGTGCCCTCCCCGGCATCAAAGAACCTGAAATGGTAGTCTGTCCCCTCAAGGAGCATGAAACCTTAGCCCAAAGCTCAGAGAAGGAGCCCAGATGGTGGGGACCGATTTCCCCCAACTATCTCCTGGGGCTATGTGGATGAAGCAGAGACAAGGCAGGGCACTTTGGGCCCCAGACCCAAATCCCCTGGCCTTCCCGACACACCTCATCCACTGAAGACAGCACTCAGGCCCTTCCCCAAAGCCTACCCAGGATCCAGAGCCCAGCCCCAGGTAGGTTCCAGGAAGCCACGCCCACCTCTTCGATCCCACCCAAGTGCCAGGTGAGGCACTGGGCCCTCCACCCAGCAACATGACCCCCATCACAGATGTAAAGAAACTGGTACTAAAGAGGGAGCAGCTTCCCCAACGAGCACTGTTCCTGCCCTTGAACCCCAAGGCACATACCGTGGGCAGCCTGTTGGCACTTGGGGAGCAGAAAGCCTGCCAGGCAAAGCGTCATCAGGTGTGTGTGGCCTTGGAGGAGCCCTGCTCCTCTCCCTTCCTGCCTTACTCCCCCAGTGGACAGGTGAGGTTTGCCTGGGTAATCTGTGCGGCCTACCCCTCTCCAATTAGTGCTTGACTTTAGATCTCAAAGGATTGTCAGGAATCGGGCACACAAACATCATCAGAGGTAGACTTTCTTGGGGCTACGTGAAGAGAAAACTGTGCTCTTTCCCCGAGTACACAGGCCTGTCCAATACCCTGGGTAGGTGCCTAGCCCCGTGCTCCGAGGGTAGGAAGGGCTTGAGACCCATGCTTTGTACATGCTCATTCTCTCACTCACTCACTCACACAGTCAGCTCCGTGCACCAAGGCTGCCTGCCCTTCAAGGCGCTCACAACCCAGTGGGGAGAAAAAGGCTACCGAAGTCATGAAACCACAAGGTCAAAAGCACTGGGACCCCATAACACTAACATCACTACCCAAGTGGTATTCACAGGGGAAGTGCAGCACTTTACACTTTGTCAAGAAAATCTTTCTGGCAATGACAATTTGTCTGACCAGAAGAGGCTGGGGGGCCTGGTGAGGAGGGAACTCCCCACCACTCCAGCGGAGATCAGAGGCCCTTTTGTCAAAGATGTGGGAAGGGGNAGCTGTACGATTCTGAGTCCCAGAGTACTGGGTTCAAATCCTGCAATGCCAAGCTCTGTGGCCTCCAGCAAGTTACCTAGTCTCTCTGTGCCTCGACTTCCTCATCTGTAAAATGGGGGGGACAACAATGAGAATTTAATACACGAACATTTATAAACTCTCTTGGAACATGGCCTGACCCAAAGTAAGTACTCTGCACTGCTAAATAAGTAAGGCAGAGAAAGTCCTTTTCGTAAGATTCTAAATCCCAGATCAGATCACACGAAGACTCCAAGTGTCAAAGGTTCTGAGGCGGAAAGCTTCGCAGATGCTAAGGTTCTGAGACTGGAAGAGACTGAGATTCTTAGATCTCATGATTTAATCACCTCGTTATTTCCTGACAACAGCCTGGAGTCTCCCAGTGGGGGGAGGAGGACAGAGCTCAATGTCCCTTCATCTCCCAGGCGCTGCTCCACACGCAGGGCCGCTGCCACACCTGGGCTCCAAACATTTCTTCACCTCCACTAAAGCCCCCACCACACGGTGCTGGGAACACCTGCCTACTCGCCTGCGAGGGGCTGGAGCACGCTCAGCAGTGTAGACAGGCACGAAGTGCAAATAAAGAATAAATGAGAAAGCTTCAGACACTGATAAGAGCCGGAAGAGAAGGCGGAAAGGTGCCGACGTGACAGAGTGGCAAGCTATTTCAGAGCAAGTGGTCAGGGCAGCCACTCGGAGGAGGTGACATCTGAGTGGAAAGCTGTGAGACAAGAAGGTGCTGGCCATGCAGACATCTGGGAGGGTTCTGGGCGGGGGATATGCAAAGGCCCTGCCAACAATCTGTAAATGCAAGTTGCAGAAAGAAGCTGGTGGGGCGGGAGACGGTGAGCCCAGGGAGGGGGGGAGGGGGTGTGGCAGGGGAGCCCAGGGGCTTGGGGCCCAACCATGCAGGACATTGTAGGCTCCCAAAGAACTTTGGGTTTTTGTTCTTCAAAATGCCCTGGAGACACTGGAAGAGTGTCAGCAGGGGAATGACAAGCCAGGGCAGGGTGTTCAGGGTCCCCAGACCATTTGGCTCATTCCAAAGACATCATGATGGTTTTCAAAATCAAGGTGGGGCCTGGGTTGGTGATCAGCAGTCCACCACCACCATCCAGGTGGTGTAGCCTGAGCTCGTGCCACCTGCCTGGCCAGGGTTTGGAGACAGCCCCGACACCCCTGTTATCACTCCCCAAAACCCACAAGAGATTTGCAGTGCACCTCATTTTAAAGATGAAGAAACTGAGGTTGAAAAAGGTGAAGAATGTGCCCAAAGTGACACAAGCCACGTACCACCCTGTGCAAACCGTGAAGTCAGATTCACAAATGGGACTTGGTCCCCGGACCTGGATCCACCGTCAAGATGGTCTGTGGAACCAAAACCATTGGTATTTTTTTTTTAAATATTTTTATTTATTTCTAGGAGAGAGAGAGAGACAGCGTGAGCAGGGGAGGGTCCTAGAGAGAGGGAGATACAAACTCTGAAACAGGTTCCAGGCTCTGAGCCGGCAGTCAGCACAGAGCCCGACGTGGGGCTCGAACCCACGAACCGCGAGATCATGCCCTAAGTGAAAGTTGGACGCTTAACCGACTAAGCCACCCAGGCGCCCCAAAACCATTGGTATTTTTAAGCCTCCTCTTCACCAAAAGACCTTCCCTGTGACACACGTAGGCACCCACGAATACTGCCCTGTGCTCCACTCCCTGCAGCCTCACACCTCTTCCCCGTTGGCTTCGGAGCCCAGGAACTTGTACCTCACATGGCCGTCCAACCCATGCTGGGCGAGCTGGGGACTGGATGGATGGAAGGACAGAGGGATGGGCTACTGAAATGGCCAACCACTTAACTAACAAATGGATAATGAAATGAATAAAGGAATGATCTAGAAAGCCAATGAATAAATACACTAACTGATAGCAGTGGAGGAAGGGAGGGCTGGCTTTGCTTTACAGAAAGGCAGGGCAAGTTAGCGTCTGCCCAGCAAAGGGCAGGCCAGGCTAGCTTCAGACCTAGTCCACACCTCACCCACACACCAGCTTCCCCTCCACCTGGGGCCGTCTTGCCTCCATTTCCCCAAGCCCACAGATAGCCGATTTCTCAGCCCCTGGACAAACCCATGTCTCTGTCGAGGTGTTGGCCATTATAGTACCCACTACCCCATCAGCAATCACCAGCAGCAGCAATCACTGCTCCCCAGGGCCCAGTGGAGCCTAGCAGAGGCTGGAGTGGTTCACTCTCCCTCTGTGTGTCTATAGAGGAAGGAGACAGGAGGCCAGGGGTCTGGCCCTAGCTGGGACCCGAACTGCTGGCTGGCTTCAAGCCACTGGCTTCCCCTCTCTGAGTCCAGATGACCTCGCAAGGCCTTTTCAGCTCTGATGTTCTATAGGGTTGGGACCTCTAGATTTTTACACAGTTGCTGGGTCAGCAGAAGAATCTGAGAGACCAAACACTAGAAGGTAGGGGAAAGTCCTATCTACAAGCACCAAAGTCCACCCAGAGGCCTGGACAAGGAGTCTGGAGGCTTGTGCTGAAGTCCTCATCTGCCACTGCTTAACCTCTCCAAGCCTCAGTTTCCTAAATTTTGAAACGGGGTCAAATATCCCCGCCTTGACAATTTCAACACAGGCAAGTTTCTGGGAGAGTCTTATGTGATAACGACCATGCACCACACTATGCAAACTGTAAAGTTCCATTCATGAGCCAGGATTATCGTGGACGGTTAGGGGGCCGTGAAGGGTGACATGCTGTCCTATTCCAGTTCAGTTCTGTCCAAAATGACTCTTCCGAGTCAGGGCCACCACAGAGAACAGTGGGAAGAGCCCCTACCTCAGCCCTCCTAACTGACTTTGGGCAAGTCACTTCCCCTCGCTCAACCTCAGTTTCTTCCTCTGAAAACCACCTCGCTTGGCACCCTGCGGCCCAGGCATGCCAAGTTCTGCAGCCCTGAACCCCTGAACCCGTAAACCCCCACCTCCAATCCCTGACTCTGCCCTCAGGGAGCTCCCTTTGAGTGGAGACAGGATACGAACCAGGAGTGAGACTAGAGGGGTCCCCCGTCCTGGAGATGTTGGGACAGAGGCTGGAAAGGCTGAAGGTCCTTCCCGGACAAACTTTCCCAAAGGGGTAAAGACCAGGCCCAGCCTGCCCTGGAGGCTTGGACAGCGCCTGGGCCTGGCCTTCAGACCCTCCTGTCGCCTTCAAAGCCAGCAGGCTCTAACCTGTCCAGCAGGATACTTCAGTAACTTCGCCCAAGTCCACAAACTGCCTCCCACGGGGGTGCCTTCAGAGTAGGACAGGAGCAGCAATAAAACCAGGGAGAGGTCCGACTGGCTCCGACCNCTCTCCTGCCTCTCCCCTCACACAAAACCCACTGGGGCCCCTAGCCTGAACCCTGACAAAAGCCCACCACCCGGGGGCATTTGCCACCAGATGCCACCTCCAGGAGACCCACCAGATCAAAGAAGGGGCTCTCCAACTGCCGACCGCCAGCCAAACACCAAACACGCCTGCCGGAGGGTCCAGAAGCCACCCCAGCGCCCAGGACAGGATTCCTGCCTACAAGGGGGCCCGCGGCCACCCACGAAGGAGACACCCCCACACCCCCACACATACCGCTCCAGGGCAGGGCAGGGGAGAGCAGGATTCTTTCCTCACGCCAGGGGTCTGAGTTGGAAACCGTGGGCCCGTTCGGAGCCCCTATTGCCATATTTGCCAAATCTGCGGATATAGTTCCTTACAATGCCATTTTTATAGAGCCTCTTCCAAAAAGGCATTTCCTGGTCCCCCCAAGTCCCCATCGCCAACCCTCCACGTGCCCCCCGCAGTTCTGAGGAAACCGGCAGTTAACTTTTTCCCAAAAATCCTGCAAAGGCGGCTGCCTGGGAGGGGGGGCGGGGGGGAGAAATGGGAAGCAAGAT
>NW_027530853.1:440154-481937 GCF_008692635.1 Crocuta crocuta | reverse complement strand
GCCCTCCGGGTGCCCCCTCTGCTTCCAGCCGCCTCTCCCACATTCTCAGACAGTTTTATTAAAATTTTCAGACAAAAGAAAAACAAAAATGGCAGCCTGGCTTATTTTTAAAACAGGACAGGGACGCCATATTCTGCAGATCTGCAAAAAAGGGGAGAAATCCGGCACTGGCCGCTCCACCGGGCCGGCTGCAAAGTGCGCGAACCGCGCCGTTTGCAATCCGTTTATTTGCATTAAGCCCCATGAATCATTGTTTACCGGAGAATTGCAGCAGGTTTGAATAGCCCGGCTTAAGAAAACACACACACACACACACGCACACACACACNTTTAAGAGGAGGACAGAGGGATGGAGGCAGAAGTTTGTACTGGCCGGGCCACCCCTCCTTCTGTAGGTTCCGGCCTTCCCTGGCCTTAGGCCCGAGCCCCCAAAGGGTGGGGCCGCCCGAGGCTGTCAGCCACTCTTCTTGTAGAGTCTATCAGAGGTGGCACCGGCTGTCCCCCAGCTCCAGACCTCCGAGCCATCTGTGTGTGACTCCTCCTCCCGCCTCACCCTCCCCAGCCAATCAGTCACCAAGTCCTTCGGATTCGGCCTCCCGGGCTGTGTCAGCTTCCAAACTTCACTTCTACCTGAGGAGGCGGCCAGTCCCCGGGTCCTTTCACCGACTCAGACTTCAGTGACGCTCACAGTCACCCAGCCTCTAGGCCGGAGGAATCAAGGCTGGCCCTGTCCTCAGGGAGCTCCCAGTCCCCAGGGGAGGACAGACACATACACATAAACAATCACCTGCCAGGTGTTTGCTGGTCTTCCTGGAAGCATTCCCAATTGGGTAAATAGTGGCTGAGGACCTACCATTTCCGTGCGTGCTGGTTGGCTGGAAACCCAGCTATGAACAAGTTGGACAAAGTTGTATTCCCAATGGGGAGTCCAGTCTTGCAGGGATTTCAAGGCCGTGAGCAACTGGAGGACAGGGCCTATGTAGGCCACTTGTTTCCAAGCCCCAAGCACAGTGCCGCTGCACAGAGGAGGGCGCAAAACAAAATGTGGCAGGAATTAGCTGGAATTCTAAAGCCCAAGGAGGGGCCAGGGAGGGGAGGAGTGGGGATGACACAGAGGCGGCCACTCTTCCTCAGCAAGGTGGAGAAGGTCTTCTGAAATTAGATACAGGGTGAATCAGGTGAGGAGGAAGGGAGGACCTTCCAATGTCCAGGAAAATGGGAGTGATAAAAGTATCAACTCATTGTTGAGAAGCTCAGTGAGATAAAAATAAATGGAAAAGGATCTCTCATGCAGAAGAATTCAAAATAATTTATGGAGATATTCAAGGAGGGGGAGCAAACCCTAGGCTCCTTAGGTGTGGGCTGAGAAGTGTGACTTCCCTCCAAAGTGCACAGTATGGAAAGGGAGGGGAAACCTGACAGCTACTACCATAGCCGGGTGATCAAGGCCAACACGAACAGCCATAAACCACTTTTTCAGTAGGTGCACTTGAGATTACATGATAAAAGTGACACTTTACCTCTATGGTCTTCCTTCCAATAACCTATATAACGCCAGTCTTGTCATGAGAAAAACATGTGACCATCTCAGATAGTAGAACATCCTTAAAAATGTCTAACTGGGGCGCCTGGGTGGCTCAGTTGGTTAAGCGTCCAACTTCAGCTCAGGTCATGATCTCGCGGTTCGTGAGTTTGAGCCCCGCACTGGGCTCTGTGCTGACGGCTCAGAGCCTGGAGCCTGCTTCAGGTTCTGTGTTCCCTCCCTCTCTGCCCCTCCCCTGCTCACACTCTGTCTCTCTCTCCCTCAAAATAAATAAACATTAAAAAGTAAAAAATAAATATTAAAAAAATTAAAAACTCCTAACTAACACTCCTCAAAACTGTCAAGGTCATCAAAAACAAAATGAAGCTGAGAACCTGTTAAAGCCCAGAGGAACCCAAAGAGACAGTTAAGTACACTGTGGTAGCCTAGGTGGAATCTTAGAACAGAAAAAAAGACATTAGGTAAAAACTAAGGAAATCTTAGCAAACTATGGATTTTAGTTAATAATAATGTATCGGTAAAACTATTTGTCAGTAATTGTAACAAGATGCAATAAACACAGTAATGTAAGATGTTAACAATAGGGAAAACGGTGGGGGGTGGATGGGAACTCTGTAATATTTTTGCAATTATTCTCTAAATCTAAAACTGTTCCAATAAAGTATACTACTAATAAGGAAAAAAATCCTAAAAGAAAGCATACCAACCCACATCATTGTTGATGTCCTTGTTCAATGAAACGATGCTTGATGAAGCACCTAACACATTCTAAGGGCCCAACAAATGTTATTATGTTGTATTATCACCATCATTGTAATCCTAAGCACCTGGAATAGCATGTGCAAAGGCACTGGAGTTTAGAGTGGAGAGAGAGATGGGGGAGAGAGTCTTGAAGGCTTTGATTGCTGAGTTACGGTCTTTATAACGGATTTATGGGCAGAGGGTACTATAATCTGGTCCATCTCTGCCTCACCAGCCTCCCGTCTAACCACCTGGAAAGCTATGCTCCAACCAGCCAAACTGGGCTGCCATCTTGGGCCTGTCATCTCCCTTTTTTTTTTTTTTTTCTGAGAGAGAGAGAGAGAGAGAGAGAGAGAGAGAGAGACAGCATGAGCAAAGGAGGGTCAGAGAGACAGGGAGACACAGAATCTGAAACAGGCTCCAAGCTCTGAGCTAGCTGTCAGCACAGAGCCCGATGCAGGGCTCGAACGCATGAAACGTGAGATCATGACCTGAGCCAAACTCGGACACTTAACTGACTGAGCCACCCAGGCACCCCCTGTCATCTGCCTTCTAAGGACTCTATTATACATGCTGTTCCCTCTGCCCAGGACCTTTAGTCCTTTTCTCACCATGTCTTAAGTCTCTGACAAACACCCACTTGTCAAAACTCAGCTCAAACATCACTTCCTCTCTGAAGTTTTCTATTTATTTTGAGAAAGAGAGAGAGAGAGAGAGAGTGGGGCAGAGAGAAAATCCCAAGCAGCCTCTGCCACTGAACAGGGTTCGAACCCATGAACCAGTGAGATCATGACCTGAGCCAAAATCAAGATGCAGACACTCAACCCACTGAGCCATCAGGTGCCCTTCTGTGAAGCTGTTCTAGATTCTCTGCACATGGAAAGAGGCACTTTCCACTGGTTCCCAAGAGCACCATGGTCCTCTGGCCACACTTCTGGCAAAGCACTTACGATGCGTTAGAATAAATGTTTGCTGAATGAATGGACAAATGAAGGGGTGGACTGCAAGCCCACTCTCATCCTCTCTAACTCTTCAAGCCCTCCTCATTCTCTTCTAGGAAGCCCTCCACGCCGGCTCAAACCCAATGAGTTCCGTCCCTCTTCTCTAACTTTTACAGTTTAGCCCTAATTATAGTCTAACTACTGTACACCTAAGTAGCTGTCCCTTGCATGAGAATAAATTCTTTGAGGAAGAAACCATGTCTTACATGTTCTGTTTTTTCACTCGTTCACTCATTCAACAAGGATTTACAAGCACGTCTTCTATGTCACAGTTAGGGTCCCAGGCACTGGAGAGGCAAGTGCATAAGATCCAGGCCCAGCTCTGACAGAGCATTAGTTCGGCTTGCTAATCAGTGAAGATAAAGCAGATTCTGCTCCATTGCCAGAGAACTCTGGAACCTTAGTGACATAACACAAGGGTGGTTTCTTTCTCACTTGTGCCACATGCCTATCCTGGATCCTCTGCTCTAGTGCTTTGGAGACCAAGGCTGACAGTCCCTACCATCTTGAAGCTGCACCCACGGAAAGAAACATACGACCTGTTTAGTTACCATGGCAGGAGACTAGAGACTGGAGAATCATAAGGCCCGGAAGGTGTACACACACACACACACACACACACACACACACACACACACACACACACACACACACACACACCCTCTCCTTACTCCCCATTGGCCAAGACGAGTCACGTGGTCCAGCCCAAGTGCAAGGGAGGCTGGGAAATGCAGCGTTCCTCTGGAAGGAGAAGGGGAGCCGACTTTAAGTCCGGGAGACAGACTGTAACAGATAGTCATGCAGATAATTATTTGTCTCATAAGGGCTGCAAAAGCGAGATTTGAGGTGTCTGGGGAGTAGATCAGAGAGGAGCAGGGAGACCTTCTCAGAGGAAGGGCCGTTTAAGCCGAGACCAGGGAAGTGATGGGGAGAAGAGCGTTTATGGCGACGAGAACGAGAACGATGTGCGCAGGTTCTGGCCCCACTGAAGGGCCACAAAGGACAACGGAGCGGGAGGGAAGTGAGGGGGACTGCAAAGCGACCCTGCGGGCTGGACGACCCAGGAGCTCCCTGGCAAGGATTTAGCTTGAGAACAATAGGAAATCATGCGGAGGCAGGCCTGAGGCAGAGACCTGATGTGATCCCGTTTCATTTCAAAAGGTCCAGGTGGCTGCTGGGGAGAGAATGGACTGGAATGGGCAAAGCAGAAAACCAGGGAGACCAGTAGGGAGACTGTCCCCCAGGTGAACAGTGGTGGTGGCTTTAGCAGAGGTGGAAAGAAGTGGACAATATGTGGGACATTTAAGGACTTGGTGACTGATGTGTGTGGGGGTGGGGGTTACAAGGCAGGAGATATCCAGGCAACCCCCTCCCCACCCCCGGCCCTGCGACTCCTGTCACCCTAAGCACAAGGCGGGCTTCCCAACCTTGCATCCCAGCCTGCTCACAGTGACACCTTAGTGCCGTGAGATTTCCAGCTTCCTCTCCTTACCCTCCACTCTAGCTAGCAGCCTCCTCATCCTTCAAAAGGGCTGTGCCTCCCATCAGAACTCAACCAATCTCGGGGCGCCTGGGTGGCTCAGTTGGTTATGCCTCTGACTTCAGCTCAGGTCATGATCTCCCGGTTTGTGAGTTCCAGCCCCCCCATCAGGCTCTGTGCTGACAGCCCGGCTTCACACTCTGTGTCTCCCTCTCTCTCCAGCCCTTGCCCACTCACATTCTGTCTCGCTCTCTCAAAAATAAATAAACATTAAAAAAGAAGAGGAACTAAACCAACCTCAAGCGTCAACACATGCACTTTCTAATTGGATGCCGCAGGAGCCCCTGCGGGGGAGGTTGGCAGGGATGTTACCTCCCATTTCACAGGAGAGGAAACTGAAGCCCAAAGAAGGAAAACAGTTGGCTAAGTTTTGGGGTCAGGCCTGCAGCTGAGGTCCCGATCCCTGGGCCAGAGCACCTGGGTCACAGAGGGGGCTACGTGGTGTTAGCTGAGACTGAACGAGTAGGCATGTGAGCTCTCTGCCCGTTCACCCTCTTCACCCTTGTTTATTTGCTCCCCTCAAGGAGGCTGTGGAGTTTAATTAAGATGATAGATTAGGTTTAAGAGTCCAGGGGCACCTGGGTGGCTCAGTCAGTTAAGCGTCCGACTTTGGCTCAGGTCATGATCTCACAGTTCATGGTTTCGAGCCCCATGTTGGGCTCTGTGCTGACAGCCAGCTCAGAGTCTGGAGCCTGTTTCGGATTCTCTTTCTCTGACCCTCCCCTGCTCACACTGTCTCCCTCTCTCTCTCTCTCTCTCAAAAATAAATAAAACATTAAAAAGAACCCAAAAGAATCCAGTAAGAGCTGGGTTGAACCCTGGCTTGTCATTCACTTATCAGCTGGTAATTGCAGGCAAGTTTCTTCCTCTCTCTGAGCCTGTGTTGTCCTGTGCAAACGGAGAGTGATGGCGCCTACTTCACAGGGTGAGTACACATGAGATCATGGGTGAGGCGATGGCAGTACAGCTACCTGAACTTCAGGGGCCTGCCTCCNGTGGAGAGTGCTGCTATGAACATTGGGGTACATGTGCTCCTATGCCTCAGCATTTCTGTATCTGGAGAAGGGTCATTTAAATCCCAAACTGGGGGCACTTGAGTGGCTCAGTCGGTTGGGCGGCCAGCTTTGGCTCAAGTCATGATCTCTCAGTTCGTGGGTTCGAGCCCCACATCGGGCTCTGTGCTGACAGCCAGCTCAGAGCCTGGAGCCTGTTTCAGATTCTGTGTCTCCCTCTCTCTCTGACCCTCCCCTGCTCATGCTGTCTCTCTCTTTCAGAAATAAATAAAATGTTAAAAGAAATTTTTTAAATAAATAAATAAAAAATAAATCCCAAACTGGTCACTCTGCCTTCTTAAAGTGGTGGCATAACTCATACTGGGGTGAAGTCACATCTCTCTGTACTCTCCTTTCTGTTTTTTGCTTTTTGTTTTTGTTTTTGTTTCGGTGGGAGAAGGGGAGGAAAACCTCCTACTGCTTCCTCTGGAAAGACTCTGAGGATTTGGCTTCTGTAAGCAGAGATATTACTGGAGGTTAGGATACACCAAGGTTGTCTGGGAGCTGAGCAGGAGATGGAGACCTAAACCGCTCTACATGATCGAATGATAGGGATTGCAGTCCCCAAGTGTCACATGGTCTGGCCCCTCGAAAAGCCTCCATCCTCAACCAGGACTGCTTTTTCCCCCAGGCCACTGTGCTCCAGCCATGCAGGCCTCCTGCGAGCTCATGGAAGGCATGCTGATTCCTATTGTCACACAGCCTTTGCAGTACCCTCCTTGGCACGTGCTCCCTGCCTGACCATACCCACTACGTCCCCAATCACCTAATGAACACCTACTCACCTAACACACCATGGCTCATAGCCACATGCTGAGGGGGGCCTTCTGTTAATCTCACGCTGCCTTCATCACCATGGACTTCATGGTTTTTGTACACTTACCCCAGCTGTGATTCTGCATTCAGATATCTAATCCCATGATTTGACATCAGACTATGAACTGGGTACTCAATACGTATTTATCGATTCATTCATCTAATTAAAAAAAAAGATGGGCATTGAATTTTTGAAGGTGAGGGGGCTCCGGAAATGAAAGCTGAAATAGGCGAGGGTTGTCCTGAAAGGTGGGGATGAGCCGTGAAATGGGTGAGCTAGAGGAGAGGGGTGCCAGTGGACAGGCAGCTGCAGAACTTGTCACAACAGTACTACTCAATCTTCTGCCCTTTGCATTGCCATGACACATACGCACACACCCTTCCCTCTCTCCCTCCCCGCCCCCCCAATTCGGTTTCCTCCAGCCTTCAGGAAAATGAGTTGCATGCTGGATGCTTGATTAGCACTAGGGTGCCCAGATTGGCCCCGAGCTGAGAGGAAAGGCAAGCAGAGGAGAGACTACAAGGGCATTGGGGAGTAGAAAGTAGGAGCTGTAAGTGACCAGGACTTCGTAAGTCACTGGAGCTTGAAGAAATATTGGGGATGTCATTCGATTTCCACAAGATGTGAGGGAGGAAATTCTAGCAAATTTTTGTTTAAATCTGAAAGGGCTCAAAACCTGGGCTTTAAACACAGAAAATGTGACTGATTAGTAATGTCCATCATGAGCAGTGACAGCTGAGTACATAGACCAGCCTCAAGCTGGGACCCCCAGGCCTACCATTTAGTTTAGTGTTTGCTCAGCCAGAGGGCCAAGACTATGTCTTACTCATCTTTTGTGTCTCTATCATTAGTAGTGAGCTGGGGCTTGTAGGATGCAGGGACGTAATGGGGGAGGGGAGGGGTACAGCAGAGCCAGCAGCAAGTCTGAGCCCCAACCAGGCAGGGCAAGACTTGTGGGTCCAAGTCCTGACTCTGGTAAATCCCTCGATGAGCTGAGGCAAGCCACCTTGCAATGCTGGACCCCAACTTCTTCCATCGCAAAGTGGGCCTTGTGGCAAGTTGTAGGTGAAAGTCGTGACAGCTTTCAGATCGGGCACACGGGGTTCAAATACTCCCACTAGCTGTGGGACCTGAGGGCATCTCAGTCTTCTCATTTATAGAAGGAGGATAAGAATCCTTAATTCACAGGACACTGTCAGGATTAGAAATTGTCTACGCTACCATTCACCAAACATTTACTATAAGTGAGGCATCTTGCTGGGGTTTTTAGGGGCATGATCTCACTTGGGGAAGGCACAGTGCCCAGGGCCTGGTCAGTTCTCAGGGAGTGTGAATTCCCCATTTCCTATAGGATCCAAGGAGTCTGTGGATATAGAAGGGCTGTATTATCCACAAATCACCTTCAGAAAGTGACGGCAGTAACTATTTACAGCGCTTCCCCCCAACTGCTCCAATCCTCCAGTGATGGGCTGTCATAGCAGATCTGGACCCAGTTGTCTTTTGTGACTGGCCCAAGGGCTGTCAGAGGAAAAGGGCAAAAGTGCCATAATGAAAGGGCAGACAATTACCTTCCCTTATAATTACCATTTGCAGTAGTTAAATAATAATAGCCTTTTGTAGGCCCTGAGAACTCAAAGCAGCCCACATGGATAACATCTGGCTCCCTTCTCTTCTGCCAGGAATTGTATGCCCACAGGGACAGAATAGGGAAATTGAGGCAAAGAAAGAAATAAAGCCAGCCACCCTATGTCGTACACCAGTCCGGGTGTTGCGAGTCAGGAAAGGTCCATACAGAAGTGGCTCGGACTGGCAGACAGCTGGGGTCCTGTGATTGGGGGTCCCGGCTCCATCGCTTCCAAGCTGTGTGGCTGTGGGTGGTTCACTTGCCCTCTCTGGGCTTCGCTTTTCCCATATGTAAAGTGAGACAGAACCAACACTTGGCCAGACAGAAGTCTATCGTTCTAGGCTTTATTCCATTCATGTATAATACTAAGGAATTCTTTTGCCCCTGGGTTGCAAAGCCAGAAGTCCATCCCAGGGCAGCAAATAAGCAGAAAAAGGAGGTTCTGGTTCACAGAATCCAAGCCGTGCAAAAAACAGAGACCTTGGGAACAAGCGAACCAGAGACAAGAACACTTCAGGCCTCCCTCCTCTCTGCCTCCCCCATATACCAACTTTATTCTTTCTCCACCTTTCTACAGAGTGTACCAACAGCTGTGCTAACCTGCGGTTCGGAGCTTTGGCTCCCTAATGGACCCTGCTCTCATTGGCCCTGCTTGAGTCAGGTGGTCACCCTGGGACCAATCAGCTGCAGCTAGTAGGGCAGCATCCATAACACCGGGTGCAGCTATTAGGGATGGAGTAAGAGAAGGGTGCCCAGCAGAGGTAGGGCGCACCGGGCAGGCAAAATAATAACGATTCCCTAACGCGAAATTCTTGCCCACGGCCTGTAGAAAAGTGAAAGAGAAGTGTCATAAAACCAGAGCAATGGTATAAACCACCAGGAATACAGAAATAGGAGAGGCATGCCTGGGGGTGGCGGGGAGGGCAGGGGAAAGCTACACAGGTTTTAGACCCTAGCTCACTGATCTGTATACCCAGTCCCATTTGGGCATCATTTTGTATCCTTCAGCAACGAGGGGAGACGCAGTCTTCAGGCTTCCCAATGGCCTGGGTGACGTACTCCGTGAGTGGACATCGGTTGGTGCTGCCCGCCAGGCTCCATGGAATGCCGCAACCCTTACTCTAACCAGGTGGTTCCATTGGAGGCTGGACGGTCAAGGTGACCCAAGCCAGGCCAATCAGAAGTCTCCTTCTGGCCTATCCTTGGGCACCTAAGGCAACAGCCTCAGAAGAAACCATCCAAGAGAATAGAAATCCCCTGCTGAGAGGGGCAGAGTCCAAGGAAGAAGGCCCTAGGCAGCATCTCCATGCCTGACCCAACCACCCCAGTGTGCATCCCGACTGCCAGCCCCCTTTCCTTGGGGTGGCTACGATGACCCAGTGGAATTCCTCTTGGGCAGGTGTACTGGTTTTCTAGGGCTGCCATAACAAGGTACCACAAGCACGGTAACTTAGAGCGGCCGGTGTTTATTCTCTCACAGCTCTGGAAGCCAGAAGTCTCAAGTCAAGATCCACACTCCTCCTCAGGTTCTGTGAGACATCTCTCTCTGCCTCTTCCAGCCTCTGGCGGCTCTAGGAGTCTCTAGGCTTGTGGCTGCGTCCATTCCACCTTTGCCTTTGTCTCCACACGGCCTTCTCCATCCGTCGCTTATAGGCTCACTTGTCATTGGATTTAGGGTCAACTCCATACCCCACAGTGATCTCATCTCAAGATCCTTAACTTGATTACCTCTGCAAAGACTCGTTTTCCAAATCGGGTCACATTTGTACGTTCTGGGGGTTAGGACACAAGGCTACCGTTGATCCCACTACGGCATGCTCTGCCTTGTGTCCTTGTAACCAAAAGAACCCTGACTCAGATGTGCCTTGGCATTAGGCATGGATGGATTCCCCACCGTACCCCACCCCCACCCCCCATTTTTCTGGTTCTGGACTCGGAACAACATTTGAAAAATTAATTCCAACTCCTTTAGGGGAATGTGATCTTTCTCTGAGTCTCAGGTTTTGTTTCGTATCTATAAATATGGGGCTAATACCATCTATCCACAGGGTTGTTGAGTGGATTAAATGAAATGTCCCATGGGAGACCCAGTCTCACCATTTATTCTCCATCGAGCTGGTCTCCTGAGCCCTGGTGGTCGACAGAGTACCCAGGTCCCTACAGAGGAGCAACCACGTGACACCTCGTTCATTCATCAGATTCCCTAGAGTATGATCCTCTGGACCCAAAAAGTCAAACTTCTGCAGAGCTGAGGGCTAGAGCCTCCTTCCAAGTCCCTTGGCCCCAGAGGACAGGACTCTAAAGGCTGATAAAATGAGGTTCTCGGTGACGTAGAAAAATCCCAGAGATCAAGAAAACACAGTATTGATAGCTGAGCCCCACCCGATACTCCTCCACCCTCAGCACCAGGTCCCACACTCAGTGCCCTTGACCTCACTTCAATCCTCAGTGCAACCTGTGTGGCAGCTCTCGTGATCCCGGTTTTACAAACAAAGTTGCTGAGGCTCAGGGAGACGCGTCAGTGGTCCAAGGCCACACAGCAAGTGAACGGTGCCGCCTGGTGGGACCCCACGTGCTGCACCTGTGTTCACCACGTTGCCTCTGCAAAGCCATCTGCCCCTGAGTGTCTCCTCTCCGGGAGCAGTAACAGCGAGGCACTTAGAAACTCAGGGAGGGGCGCCTGGGTGGCTCAGTTGGTTAAGCATCCGACTTCGGCTCAGGTCATGATGTCACTGTTCATGGGTTCGAGCCCCGTGTCGGGCTCTGTGGTGACAGCTCAGAGCCTGGAGCCTGTTTCAGATTCTGTGTCTCCCTCTCCCTCTGCCCCTCCCCTACTCATGCTCTGTCTTTTTCTCTCTCTCTCTCTCAAAAATAAACATTAAAAAAAACTTAAAAAAGAAAAGAAGCCCAGTGAGATAACATTCTGAACTATTAACTAAGCGGTTCCCCCCACAAGATGCCTTGTGCCGGCAGTACTGCCTCCATCCGACGTCGTCTGATTCACAGTTGTACGCCTAGTGCTTACAATAGTGCCTGGCACATAGTTGGCTCTCAATAAATACTTGTTGAACAAAATAATGAGGGTAGATAGGGCATTCCTGCGGTCAGTGCCTCAGGGAAGGGATGACAGAACAACACAGATAGCAAAGGGCTCACGTTTTGAATTGTTTCCTGCCAACACCCAAGGCCCTGACATTAGACCTATGACTTAGGAGAACATGTGATAATCCCTGAGACTGGAAAAGAACCCCTTCCCACCCATCACCCTGGAGATAGGAAAGACAGGAGAGTCAGAGGGGAGGCACAAACAAAGCTTAGAATGTTCAAGGCCCCAGGGGCGCCTGGGTGGCTCAGTTGGTTAAGCATCCAACTTCGGCTCAGGTCATGATCTCACGGTTCATGGGTTCGAGCCCCGTGTCAGGCTCTGTGCTGACAGCTAGCTCAGAGCCTGAAGCCTGTTTCAGATTCTGTATCTCCCTCTCTCTCTGACCCTGCTCATGCTGTCTCTCTCTCTCTCTCTCTCTCTCAGAAATAAATTTTTTTAAAAAATTTAAAAAAAGAAAAAAAGAATGTTCAAGGGTCCCAGAGCAGGGAGCCCCATATGGGTCTTGGGGTCTGAGAACCGAGGCCCGTGGGCAGCCCGGTGCTCTGCACCTGGAGACAAGGAGGAAATGCCTGCAGGTTCATCCAGGCAGACACAGCTGACACAGCCCCAGGGCTATGTCTACACACGCAGGGAATGGAGCGCGCTGGGAGGGGCTGAGGCGACTGGGGACCTGTGGCGGGGTGGGCTTGGGTGCTGGGAGGCTGGCCTTCCAGACACTTGGAGCTTACAGGAGCGTAGAGGTCTCCCATGTGCTACCCCAGCTGACGTTCATGACCCCGGGTCCCATCCAGCTGGCAAAGTCTGCAAAATGAGATAATGTTTGTAAAAGCACTTTGCAGATCAGATATTACAGGTGGTTTACCGACTCCGCTTCTCCATCCTCCTCCATCACCTTCTACCAGTGGGAAGCCTTGGTTCTGACCATCAATTGATTTTCAACCCTGGTTTTCAATGTCTTAATGAATTTTTGTCTTTTTGTGAGACTTCATAGGCACGATCGTGGGTGTACCTCTAGCTGTGTGCTGGAATCCGATTTTAAAAGTTTGTCCTGGGGCGCCTGGGTGGCTTAGTCGGTTAAGCCTCCGACTTTCGCTTAGGTCATGATCTCACGGTTTGTGGGTTCGAGCCCCGTGTCGGGCTCTGTGCTGACTGCCAGCTCAGAGGCTGGAGCCTGTTTCAGAGTCTGTGTCTCCCTCTCTCTCTGACCCTCCCCTGCTCACGCTGTGTCTCTCTCTCTCTCTCTCTCTCTCTCAGAAGTAAATAAAACATTAAAAAAAAAGTTTGTCCTTCTCCTATTTAACTTTTCGTAGCATTTGTTCCCCCTGACCACTTCCTCCTGGGGAAATTCTCGCCTCTCAGGACCTTTGTGACACCACTGTTACTTAACCCTCCCTTTGCCTCTGTGATTATTCCCGTTTGTCATGCTGACTTCTCTTCCCCATCTAGCTCTTGTTTTTTTTTAAGATTTTATTTTTCAGTAATCTCTATACCCAACATGGGGCTCGACCTCGCAACGCCAAGATCAAGAGTCACATGCTCCACTGACTGAGCCAGGCAGGTGCCCCTCAGCTAGCTCTTAAATCTTGGTCTCCCTAGAGTTCATCCTTGGTTCTCTCTTCTCTGTGTAGTTTCTTCCATCCCGCCTATGATTTGTACAAAGTTAGTTCCCTGCTCTGATCTGTCCCTCCAGCCCCAGGACCACATACCTATGGGCTTGCTGGACATTCCCCATGATTATTCCTCAGGAATCTGAGATTCTACCCATCCACAGCCTCCTCATCTTGCTGGACTGGTATATTCTCATTTTCTCGATCTTTCTCCCACCCCCTTGCCTCCATCTCTCCTTCTCTCCCCTCTCTCTCTCCCATCCACTCACAATCAGTAGCTAAGTATCCGTCTCAGTTCTTTTCTTGCCTTTACCCCATATACCACTGGGTCCAGCTTCACCTGTCTGCCAGTTTGTCGGTTGGTAAATCTCCATTTTGAAATAATTTCAAATGTATAGAAAGGTTGCAATAACAGCACAAGAAACTCCCAGATATCCTTTACCCAGGCTCACCATTTGTATACATTTTGCCTCATTCGCTGTTATTTTATCTCTGTCTAAACATCACATACACACAATACACACCCATATGGAGACATCCTGCCCCTTTCCACTAAGTATTTCAGAGTGTATTTCCTAAGAACAAAAGTAGTGTCTTAAAGAACAATAATACAATCATCAAACACAGGAAATTCAGCACTAATATAATTTTCTTGTCTAATCCACTGTCCATGTTCAAATTTTGTCAATTGTTCCAATAATATTCTTTATAATTATTTTTTCCCAGTCCAGGATCCAATCCAAAATGACACAATGTTTTTAATTGTCATATCACTTTCATCTCCTTTAATCTGAAACAATTCCTGAGCCTTTCTTTGCCTTTCTTGACCTTGACATTTTTGAAGATTCCATGGACAAGTTATTCTGTAAAATGTCTTCCAGGTTTGGTCTGTCTGATGTTTCCTCATGACCAGAATCAGATTATACATTTTTGGTGGGAATACCATTGAATGTTGTACCCTTCCCAGTGCCTGACCTAGGGCATTTGAGTCCCCAGAACAAATCTTCTTTAAATGAACACTCCCTCTTCTATGAGACACAATCCTTTTCAGAAATAATCATGAAATGATATGAATGATAATAACGGCCCAGAAAAGAAATGCAGAGATACCACTAAACTAAAAATATGAGCAAATAAAATATTTTTTAAGATGGTAGGACATAACAGGAAAACATTAATGGTTAACGGTGTTTAATTATATTAGAATAAGGGGATAAAAACGTAACTACAGTTTGATCTGTCACAGAAATGCATACCGTACAGTGTCTGGTTTTGTCTCCTAACTAATGTAAATTTCTCATGATTTCATCTGACTCCATTTTGTTCATATGTTCATGTTCAATAGAAAATCTAGCCGGGTTTGTAAATCTGTCTATTCACAGCTGATCAAAGAATACTTTTTATCAATGTCAACTATTTAGAGAAGTTTCATTTGTGTGAATCATCAGATATACAGATAGCTAGAAAAAATATTCAATACAGGGACAAGTTTGGAAGAGGCTCATAAAAATCCCTTTCACAATAAATCCAAGAAATTGCAATGCAGCTCATGGCTTTGTTTCTTTGGGATTGATACTGATTCAAACATCTCCACCATCAAAAAAATTTCCACTAAGACATATTCACCAGAAAATTCATTCGTCAAATATTTCTATTATACTTGGTTAAAAAAAAAAACCAAAACAACTTCCAAAGTTTTTCTTCTTTTGCAAAAACAGACAAAATGGCTGAAAACTAACATTGTTTGATCCATTGTCTTTCAAGTGTATCCAATTCTTGCTGAAAACGGTTGCAAGCATCCAAGCATTTCCCTTTTATTTCTCCTGGCAGAGTAAGACCAGCATCTTCTGTTGCTCCGCCCCACTCTCTTCTTGGAAATTTGATTATTTTTTTTCTCCGTAAATGTCCACTTCCTTACATGTGTCGTTGCATAGTTAATGAACTTCCCCCACAGTTTCTGTCCGCCCAGCCTTCAAGAAGCAATGTTAAAGCTGGATACTTTACTGTCCAGTGATCAAGGCTGATCCTGGCTGATTCAAATGTATTTGTGTCTGATTGACCTCACCTCAAACTTCACACTTGATAAAAGATAACTCGGGAGAAAATAGTCATGTTCAGCAGAGAGCACAATTGGAACGGATCCCTCTTTGAATCACATGGTTCTTCAAAGGCTGAGGTTAACTTTTCAAATATCATCGCCGCCACACGCACAGCTTCGTGTGAGCAGTCATTTTGTCTGGGAAAGCCTTTTCACCATTCTTCATTCTGCAGCATTTCCCATCAATGAAGCGAGGCCGAAAAGAACGACTTCATTTCTTCTCAAGTTCCAAAAAATGTCACGCATGGGAAAAAGACTCCAGGTAGTCACACAGAATGTCAGAATTAAACTGACTCGGGCTTAGTTTCTTTGCCATCACTCTGCTACCATTGTTTATTTTGAGTCTACTATTTAAATACGGGAAATGCAGTTGAACACGGGTTGGAGCAAAACCCGCACCAGTTAGTCTGAATGGTTGAGAACTGAAATTAACTTACTCTGAAAAAAGAACCACATTCTGCAGAATCCACATACGCGGGGTCCAGCTGTGTAACGGGGAATTCGCCAGATAAACTCCACTAAGATCCCAACATTTATTAGAACATAAGTGATTAAAGTATGCTAATTTGAAATACATATGTGTGTATAAATATATATACACATATTAAATATATGCCAAATATATAATTAAATATATAGTTAGAACTCAAGGTAATGGCAGCAGTAACTTAGATGATTTCAGAGAGGGCTGCTTCATCACCAAATCGCTGGCACGTGGTGATAATAAAAAAGAAATCAATGTTAGTCAGTTTCACTATTTTAAAATTTTAGAACACAGTTTATTCCTTATTGTCTGCATGTCAAGTCCCCAACGCACAGCCACACCCTTGATACGCCACTAATCCAGGAAGCACACCAAGTCAACTCTTCCTGACACTGGTCATGTTAGCTTTGATCACTTGGTGAAAGTAGAAGCCTTTGTAAAGTTTCCGTGTTTCCCTTTGTAAGTAGCGTGGAGAGATACTCTGAGGCCACATTAATATCCTATTGCTTGTCAGGATTTTACCCAATAGTTCTACTATTCTTTGATGACTTTCTAATTCTCATTCCTTCTATATGTAGTAGATGACATGCTATCTTTCCGTTTCTTTCTTTCCCTCTCTCTCCCCCTCCCTCCCTCTTCCTTCTTCTTTCCTTCCTTCTGTGCTTCCTTCTTCTCTTTCCTTCCTTCTTTCCTCCCTTTCTTCCTTTCTTTCCTTCTGTATGGACTCATAGATTATTTTATTCAACAGGTTATAATCCATTATTACCGTTTATTATTTTGACTTTCAGATTGTCTCTGATTTGGCCAGTGGGAGCCTCTTCAAATTGGCTCCTGTATCCTCTTGACTTGCCCCCATCATTCTTTTGAGCACTTCCTTACTTTCTGGTGTGTACCAATATGTACATACATATTGGTACAAGGAAAATGAACTCAGGGCCCCCAAATGGAACATTGGGGACCCCACTGGGGCCATGCGTAGGGTCTTGTCAATAATATTGGGGCAGGACTGAGGCGCCTGGGTGGCTCAGTCAATTGAGCATCTGACTTCAGCTCACTGAAGGGGAGGTCATGATCTCACAGTTTGTGGGTCCGAGCCCCACATTGGGCTCGCTGCTGTCAGTGCAGAGCCCACTTCAGATCCTCTGTCCTCTCTCTCTTCCTCTCCCCATGCTTACACGCTCTCTACCCCAAAAGTAAGTAAACATTCAAGAATGTTGAAGTAGGAGAGAGCAAATCTGAGATGTACTTTGGATTTTGGCTGCAACACCAGATGCTATGGTAGTAGTGTTTGATCATGGTGCAGCAGCACACATCGGAGGATGGGGTGGCTGTTTCCTGGTCCACAGTGACTCTCCCAGGGCTAATTCATCATGTCCGTGTTCCCCACACCCTCAACCAACACATGCCATTTGGAAAACCACCCCTCCTGTATTTATCCACCCACATTGCCATAACAAAGTACCACAACCTGGGTAGCCTAAACAGCAGACATTTATTCCCTCATGTTTTGGTGGCTAGAAATCCAAAATCAAAGTGCCCAGATGCCTTGGTTCCTCGGAAGGACTTTCTCCTCGGCTTGCAGACCTCCACTTTCTTCTCATCATTCTCTTGTGACTTTTTCACTGTGTGCACATGAACAGAGAGCAAATCTGATGCCTCTTCCTCTTTTTTTTTTTTAACGTTTATTCATTTTCGAGACAGAGACAGAGCATGAGTGGGGGAGAGGCAGAGAGAGAGACACACACACACAGAATCAGAAGCAGGCTCCAGTCTCTGAGCTGTCAGCACAGAGCCCGATGCGAGCCTCAAACTCACTGACTGACAGATCATGACCTGAGCCGAAGCTGGATGCTCAACGGACTGAGCTACCCAGGTGCCCCTCTTCTTCTTCTTATAAGTGACCTTATTTAACCTCCTTAAAAGCCCTATTTCCAAATGTAGTCATATTGGGAGTTAGAGTTTCAACATAAGAATTGTAGGGGGACACAGTTCAGTCCCTACCTTTCTCCGTTTGTTGTGGCTCCGTATATTTTTATACAAGCTTGCCTTCCTGGCTGCACTGATTGGCTGAGGGGCAAGCACCTGACCTAAACTTGGGCAATTACAGCACCTCACTCTCCTCAGCTGTGTTGAATAGTCCACCCAGGACACATGACTTGGACTAACTTTGGAAGAGAAGTTATTTTTCAATTTAGGGCAGGGGTTCCAAAAAAATTTTTAAGTTATTTATTTATTTATTTTGAGAGAGAAAGAGAGTACAGGCACATGTGAGCAGGGAAGGGGCAGAGAGAGAGAGGGAGCAAGAGAATCCCAAACAGGTTCTGTGCTGTCAGCACAGAGCCCAACTTGGGGCTCGATTTCACCAACGCTGAGATCATGACCTGAGCTGCAATCAAGAGTCGGCGGCTTAACTGAGCATCCAGGCGCCCCCAAACTTCTTCTTTATATATGAGGAGCTAAATAGTAAATATTTTCAGCTTTGGTGGGCAAGGGGGTTATAGTCTCTTTCACAATTATCAATTCTGTGTCCCTGTAGGGGAAAGCAGCCAAAGACTATATATAAATGAACAGTACCGGCGGGATTTGGTGTGGGGCAGGTAACGTTTGCTGATCTTTGATCTACAGCATAGCAAAATGAATATGGGTTCATAATGCAGTTCTCTAGTCAAACCCTTGCTTCATCACCTACTAGTTTGCAGTGAAATGTATATTATGTAACACATGGATGCCTCAACTTCCTATTTGTAAAATATGGACAAACAGGAATTTTGTGTGAATCAGGCTGGGTGATGCTAGCTGCTGTAATAAACAGCCGCAAGATCTCACTGACTTGATACAATACAAAATTGTTTCTTCTGTCTGTCACACTCCACTGCCGGGTCAGAGGCCAGTGGTACGCTCAGTCCTGCTCTGTGAGGTCATTAAGAGACCTGTGTTCATGTGGTTCCATCCTCTTTAACACACGGCTTTGAGGTTGCCCTGTCCTCAACCCATCGGCAGGGTAAAGCAAGAGAGCACAAAGAAGGCCGTGCTGCCTTGAACCAGAGATCATTTCTACTCGTCCCATTGACAAGAGTTAGTCCTCTGGCCCCAGCCAGGTGCATGGGGACTGGGAAATGTAGTCCATTGTGGGTCCAGGAAGAGGAAATGAATCCGATGAGCATCGAGCTAATCTCTGCCATGGACTCCAGATGGTCATGAGGACTGAGTCAGAGAATTCTATAGTGTTTGAGCAGTGGCCCCCATTAGCACGCAGAAATGTTAGCTATGATTATCACTGAAGCCGGGGGAGGGGGCGGGGGAAGGAAGGCACTCTTTTCCTTTTTGGTATTAGAGCCATATAAGTGTCATATGAGAGTCACCTGCTGTTATGGCTCCTGTGAGTGGGGAAGGCCAAGCATGAGGAAGAGATGCTGACACAGGAAGAGAAGCCGAGGTAAGAGAGTCTGTCCTGTTCACACTCAAGTACCTGCTGCAATCAAACCTGTCCTTCTCTAGTCTTGGTGGGTCTGCAATTAACAGCGACACTGAGGGGCACCTGGGTGACTCAGTCCGTTAAGCATCCAACCCTTGATTTTGGCTCAGGTCATGATCTCATGGTTCCTGAGTTCAAGCCCCGCATCAGACTCTGCGCTGACAGTGCAGAGACTGCTAGGGATTCTCTCTCTTTCTCTCTCTCTCTCTCTCTCTCTCTCCCCCCCTCCTCTGCTCTCTCTCAAACTAAAGAAATAAAACTTAAAAAAATAACGTTAAGAGTAGCTAATGTTATATGCCAGACGCTTTGCTAAGATCTTAAACACCAACAATTTTCAAACACCCAGCCACAACTCATGGCAGGGAAAGGGACCATGAAATGATTTTAAGGGGTTAACACCAATATATTTTTCCTTTTTTTTTACATTTATTTATTTTTGAGAGACCGAGAGAGAGCACAAGCAGGGGAGGGGCAGAGAGAGAGGGAGACACAGAATCCGAAACAGGCTCCAGGCTCTGAGCTGTCAGCACAGAGCCGGACATAGAGCTCAACCCACAAACCGTGAGATGATGACCTGAGCTAGTCAGGCACTCAACTGACTGAGCCACCCAGGGGCCCCAGTACCAATATTTTTTAATAAACAGGAATTATCAGAGTATATCACACATAGTAAGGGTAAATATTGTTTTGTGACTTCTGTTTTATATTATGTGTGTACTGGGTCATGATACAAAAAAGCTTTCTGATTGTGGGTTACAGTTACTGCCCTAATTCACTCACTGACCCTTCCCAAGCACGCAGTGAAGGAGGTAGCTTTATAACTCTGTCTGCAGATGGGAAGACTGAAGCATTAAGAGGTGCCCTCCCTTGCTGGAGGCTGCACGGTACAAAGTAGCATAATCAGTGTTTGCTGCCCCCAGTCTGGCTCCGGAGTCCCACTGTGAAATCTACCAGGTATCTTTCTAACAAATCAGTAACTTTCCTCTGGCGTAAGCTTCTTCAAGTTGGATTTCTGTGCTGGGCAAACCCAAGAGTCCTAGCCAGTGGAAGGAGGGAGGAGAGGCTGTGGGATGGGTGCAGGAGGTGGAGAGAGGAGGCCAGCTCCTAGTCTGGGCTCAGCCCAGAGACCTTCAGCTGGGCGCCTCACCTTTCCCTGGCTCTGTTTCCCCCTCCTGGAAAATGAAGACAGCAACAATGCCTCCCTCAGAGATTTTTGCCAGGAAGAAGCGAGGTGACCTAGAAAAGCACCTGTCCTCTGTCAGGCTGGGTGAACGGGCGCAGGAAGGGGGTGTGCAGGGCAGGGACAGCACCTGTAAAGATGTAGGGGGGGGGCGCCTGGGTGGCTTAGTCGGTTAAGCGTCCGACTTTCACTTAGGTCATGATCTTGCGGTTCGTGGGTTCGAGCCCCGTGTCGGGGCTCTGTGCTGACTGCCAGCTCAGAGCCTGGAGGCTGTTTCAGTCTGTGACTCCCTCTCTCTCTGACCCTCCCCTGCTCACGCTGTCTCTCTCTCTCTCCTAGATATAAATAAAACATTCAAAAAAAAAAAGATATAGAGGGGGCACTGAGGGGAGTAAAGAGAGATCAACCAGCTAGAACCAGAGGATAAGAGGCCAGGCAAAGCATCACGAGCACCAAAGGCCGCATGAGGAGCATGGATAGGATCCATTTAACCCTGCACACTCCTGGAAGGTTCTGGAAGGGAGAAGAGGGAAGGTCCCCAGAGTCATAAGGCACAGATGGGCATTTCTGGTGAATTAAACTTGAAGAATATACAGCACGGTGCCTCCATCCCAGGTGGCTAACAGAGGAAAATGGAGTCAAGGATCTCAAACCTATGACTCAAGACGGGATGGGAGCTTGAGGGGGTTGAGGAAACCCAATGTCCGACCTTGGCTGAGGCCTCCGCAGTTCCCAGGGCTGCACAGCAGGCTCCGTGCAGAGCAGGAAGCCAGGAGCTGCTCGAGAGGGCAGGCAGCTGTGAGGCCTCTTCTGGGAAGCTACCCTTTGATCTCCCTAGCAGCCGAGGGGTCCCACTTCCTGCATCCCAGAATGCCTACTCCGGAAGGGACCTCAGAGGTCATGGAGCCCGAAGTCATTGGACAGATGGGTCCAATAGAGCCTTGAGGAGAACAGGCCCCCGCCAAGGTGTCATAGGTAGCCAGTGGGCGACTCAGGGCCAGTGTGGGGGCCACTGTGCTCATCGGGGACCACCTCCACTCCTCAGTGTCCCTTCTGCTTCCTCTGGCTCTGCGGGAAGCAGGCAGGGGGGGCCTGCTCCTTCCGATCTCTCTGCTGTGGGGGGTCCATTTCCTGTCAGAGCTGAGTAAGTTCAAAGGCCCCTGGAATGGTGGGGGAGGGGCCTGGACAGCACAGGGCGGGGAATGGATCTTTAAATCACAAAGACTACTTTATCTTTTGAGATTTTAAGTGGACAGAAGCCAATTTCCTAACATCCTTTCTTCTGATGTGGCCCTTGGCAAAAATCATAACGTGGGGTAGCGGCAAGGAAAACTGAAGGTATTTGAGCCCCTACTATATGCTGGGCTCTGTGCCAGGTGAATCTTTCATAGACATAACATAACAATCCTCCATGATAAAGATCAGTTTCCTCCCTTTACAGATGAGGAAATGGAGCACAGTGAGGTGAAGTAACTTGTTCAAGGTCACACAGCTAGGATTTGAGCCCAGGTATGTCTGATTCAGGGAACTCAACAGCAGTTTAACTTCCGGCTACATCAGTGGGGTTGTGTTCTGGGTAAGCTGAGTTCTACCTCTGTATTAGGGTTCTCCAGACAAACAGAACCAATGATAGATGGATGGATGGATGGATAGATAGATAGATAGATAAGAGATAGAAAGAAAGAAAGAAAGAAAGAAAGAAAGAAAGAAAGAAAGAAAGAAAGAAAGAAAGAAAGAAAGAAAGAAAAGAAAATAGGTAGGCAACTTACTATAAGGAGTTGGCTCACTATGAAATTATGGAGACTGAGAAGTCCCATGATTAGCTGGAGACCCATGTAAGCTGGTGGTGTAGTTAAAGTCCAAGCCCAAAGTTCTGAGATCCAGGAGAACTGATGGCATCAGTCCCAGTCTGAGTGCAAGGGAAGACCAAAGCTCCAGTTCAAGCATTCAGGCAGACGGTTTGTTAATTCACCCTTCCTCCACCTTTTTGTTCTATTCAGATCCTCTACAGATTCCGAGGTGCCCACCCACACTGGGGAGGGCAGTCTGCTCTCAGTCTACCAATTCACGTGCTAATCTCTTCCAGAAACCCCCACACAGACACACCCAGGAATAATGTTTAACTAGGTATCTGGGCATCCCGTGGCCCAGGCAAATTAATGCAAAATTAACCATCACCACTGTTGCGTCCATTTCTTCTACCACTACTTGCTAACTGTCTGGTAGGTGCTAAGTGCTTTGGGTACAGAGATGAGGACACTAGACAGGATCTATTCACCCTTGCTATGCGCCAGGCAGTGTTCTAAGTCTTTTCAACGAGAGAGCCCATCTAATCCTCACAACAATCATGCGAACTAGAACCTAGTGAATATCCCCATCTCAAGGGGAGTGGCACGGAAGCACAGAGATGTGAAATGATGCCCTGTAGTCCTAGAGCTAGGAAGTAATGGAGCTGGGGTCAGGCTGCCAGAGTCCATGCTGTTGACCATTGTACCACACTGCCGTGTTACACCTCCTGAAATGCAGTCTCTTGGGAAGACAGACATGACTCTAGGCAATTATAATAAAGTGTGAGAAGGATGAGTGAGGGAACTACGGGGCATTGAGGGCATACAGAGGAAGGGCACACCAAAGCGAGCTTCAGTGATAAAGAAAGCTTTCTGAGAGAATATAACAGTGAACCCAAGGCTTAGAGAGTAAGTCAGGGGGTGCCTGGGTAGCTCAGTCATTCGAGCATCCAACTGGATTTGGGCTCAGATCATGATCTCACAGTTTGTGAGTTTGAGCCCCGCATCAGGCTCTCTCTCTCCCTCTCTCTCTCTCAAAATGAAAAAATAAACATTAAAAAATTTTTTGTTAAAGACTGAAAAGTTAGGCTGAAAGGAAATGGGTCCCAGCCAGAGGGAGAAACATGGTGAAGGGCACAGCATGGAAACTGAAGGAAGGGCAATCTGGCTAGAGCTTGGAGCCTGGTGGGGAATGTGGAACGGTGAGGCTTGAAGCTGAGAAGGGTGGAAGGGACCAAGGATCCTGAAGGGCACTGAATGCCATAGTAAGAAGTTTGGCTTTTATCCAATAAGCAATGGGGAGCTGAGCTGTATGGTCCTGGACAAGTCACTTTACCTGAATGCACTTCAGTTTCCTTATCCATACATTGGGAGTAAAAGAACGTACTTTACATGCCTGTTGAGCAGAAGAGATGAGACAATGGATTTGTAGTAGGAACCTCGTAGATGTTAGTTTCCAGTCTCCACCCCCACCCCTCAAATTAGGAAACAAAATGGACAGATGCAGCTGAACAACTAGACAAATGCCGCAGGAGCCGGGGTTCCTGTGTGCCTATCAGGAGACTTTGAGCAGCAAGGAACAGAAATTCCAACTAGATATGATTTAATCCATAAGTTCTAGAGTTTGGAAATTCAGTGGCTCAAATGATGTCTTCAAAGAGGTGTCAGCCTCCTTCCCATGTTGGCAATGTCTTGCCTCATGGTCACAAGAGGTTGCAGTGGTGCCTGTCATCGTGCACAGGCATGACAATGTTTAGTGAAGAAGGCATTTCTTCCTATCATCTTTAAAGGTAGAAAACTTTTATTGCAAGCTTCCCTATCAGACATCCTCTCAGGTCCCACTGGCCAGGATTGGATCTCATACTCTTCACTAACCCAATACTGCCAAAGGGAATGCAATCATCACGATTGGCCTAAGCCAGGGCTGAGAAGGGGCTTGTGCCCTAAATGTTTGGCCTCAATGCGGGAGGGCCTAAATAAAATAAGCCTTTCTAGCAAGGAAGCAGGAAGACTTGATTTTGCCAGACCATTAGCATTATTTGGGTTCAAGCTCTGGATGATATGATTGACTCCATTTCCCTGCCTGGTTGGATTCAGGTGCCAAGATCAATCTATGATCCCTGAGATCAGGACAGACTGAGCCCAATGCCCTGAGCCTTAGAAACTGCCTCAGTAGGGCTGGGGGAACTGGGCTACATACCCTTTGTCCCTTGGATCCAGCTCAGTGCCTCTGGCAGAATCACTTAACCATCCACAAATATTCTTTGTAATGGGGACTTGCCTTGTGATGGGGACAAACAATGAGCAAAATTCACAGAGGTACCCTGTGAGGGCAAGCTCTTTGAGGGCAGGGTCCCTTGCAGAGCTTTTCCCTAGCTGGGGAGACCATGAAATAACCACACAGGTGTGTATGAAGTGGCCGGAATCAGGCATGGACTGATAGTCACTGATGTTATAAGAGGAAATAGCAGGGAGACTTAACGCAAGCAAGGTGGGTTAAGGACTTTGGATTTGGTAGGTGTCATTTTGAACCCAGGCTGGGCCTTTCAGCAGCTGTATGACTCTTCAAAGGCAGTTTGCTTGACACTCCTATGCCTTGCTCTCATTGGGAAATAGCAAAAATGATGATAGCCATCCCCAGGGAGTGCTAGGATAACTAAATGAGATAACATGGCCTCTCACACCATCCGTCATACAGTAACCAAGAAACCTTCCGCTAACAGCAATCCAGTACAGCGGAGCAGCCGGAATTTCCAGCTCAAGCCAGAGTGCATGTGTTAGGAGCCGGGCTCTGCCTCCTTCTAGCTGCGTGACGCTGAACAATTGCTTCATCTCTTTGGGTCTTGGTTTCCCCATCTGCAAAATGGAGCCCGCAACAAATAGAGCTCTTGTGAAGATTACATATAAAGAGCTCTCGGCACAGGCCTGACATAGAGTAAGCTTGAGAAATGTAAACGAGGGCTGTTATTATTTTTGTGCCGTCGTTTTGAAATTCATCACAAAAACAAATATGAAAACGTGGTCGGGTTAGGGATCTTCTAAATGCAGTGTAGCAACTACAAAGTCATTTTTCTTGCGGATATTTTAATAATAAACAACGGCGGTACGCATAGAGCTACGGATGTTCAGCATCCCTGGGCTGGATTACATCTAGATTTTCCTCCCGAGCGCCGGCCCTCCCTTTCGGACCGCAGCACACCTTGAGAAGCAACCATTGTTGGGATAAACAAAGCAAGAGGCGGCCAGCTGCCGCAGGCTTCGGGCTGCTTCCAGCTTGCAGCGGCGTCTAACCAATCGCGAGCCGCAGGATGCAAATTGTGTTCCCTAATTGATCCATCAAGCTCTGCGCAGTTCTGGTTATGAAAACTGGGCGCTGTGGGAGACACGCCTGCGCCGCGAACACTTAGCGCCGGGCCCAGTGGACAGTAAGCGCGTGGGGGAACCTTAGCTGTTGCTTTTAACATTCTCTATCCCCTAGATCGTGGGAGCGGTGGACTCCCGAAAGCTGGAGGGAGCCTTCGCCAGCTCTGCTTTCCCTTCCCTTTGTAAAACCACTGAAGCTTCCTTAGCTCACTGCGATGAATTATAACCACACCTACCTCGGAGGGAGGTGTGAGAATTACAGGAGTTAGCTCGCCGGAATTGTGCCTTCTTCAGAACAGTGCCTGGTGCGGCATAAGCATTCAGAAGCAACAAACAGCACCAGACAGAGGAATAGCTAACACTTCCTGAGCACTTAGCAGCTTCCCTTTCCGGATTTAATACCCGCAACCTGCCAGTGAGGCAGGTAGGCATTAATATCACTCCCATTTTACAGGTGAGGAAACTGAGGCATAAGGAGGTTAAATAGCACGCTTTACGTTACACAGTGTATTCGAACATTAGCTGCTATGCTTATAGGTTTGTTTTTTTTTTCAAGGTAGAACGCTAATCTGAAGAGTCAGTAGAAGCACAGCTATCCGTAAGAAAACAGAATAGCTTGCGCACAGGAGAAAAGGGCAGCGGGAAAACATTTCAAAATGTAAATTGTGTTTGTCTCTAAATGGTAGGAATACGGGTGGGGATTTTTTTCCCCTCTCCTTTTTTATTGATCTGAGGCTTCTAAGTTTTCCATTAGCAACATGTGTTACTTTTGCATTGGGGGAAAATTCGTGTTTTAAATGGCTGTGGCTAGANGGCCGTTGGTGAAGGAGGCAGGAGGTACAGACAAGCATAGAAATGACCTTGCGAGGGGCGCCTGGGTGGCTCGATCGGGTAAGAGTCAGACTCTCGATCTCAGTTCAGGTCATGATCTCGAGGTTCGTGATTTTGAACGCTGTGTCAGGCTCTGCGAAGACAGCATGGAGCCTGCTTGAGATTCTCCTCTCTCTATCTGACCCTCCCCAGCTTGCTTGCTCTCTCTCAAAGGAAATAAATAAAAAAAGAGAAAGAGAGATGACTTTGTGACTTACTGAATATGTGTGAAGGTTCCATTCCTTCATTCCGCAGGTGAAGTGTCCCCGGGGCTATTCTAGACCAGGGTATTACAGGGCAGCTAAATCTCTAAGCTCATGGTGCTTCCTTTCAACTGGGAAGAGACAGATAATAAACAAGTTCGCACATGAGGAGTCAGGTGTTAAGTGTCCTAGAGAAAGTCAAAGCCAGACGAAGGGATAGAGAGTGCCAGAGTGTGGCAGAGGGGAACTATACACAGCCCCCTCCTCGGGAAATGTTTGAGCAAAGTCCGAAGGAAAGCAGAGAAGAAACCCTGTGTGTCTCTTGAGCAAAACCATTCCTTGCACAAGGAATAGCTGTCCCAAAGGCTTTGTGACAAGAGCATCACAGCTGTCATGAAGAGCAAGGAGGCCAGGGTGGCCAGAGAGAGAGACAGCAGTGGAGGGGACCAGGGAGGCAAGGGGAGCAAATGAAGTCGACCATTGTCAGGACTTGGACTGTTACTCTGAGACAGGAACCCGGCGGAGGTTTCAAGCACGTGGCAGACTTGGCTTCCGTTTTAAAAGGATCACGGAGGCTGCTGTGTGAGAAATAGACGTGGGTAAAGTTGAAAGCAGGGAACCGGTTAGAAGGCCTTTGCAATAGCCCTGGAGACGGATGACAGTGGTTTCGGAGTGGGAGGTCACACTGAGCAGTGTTGGATTCTGAATGTACTTTTTTTGTTTTGTTTTGTTTTAAATGTTTTATTTTTTATTTCTGAGAGAGAGAGAGAGACAGTGTGAGCAGGGGAGGGTCAGAGATAGAGACACAGAATCTGAAGCAGACTCCAGGCTCCAAGCTGGCTGTCAGCACAGAGCCCGACGCAGGGCTCGAACCCACGAACCATGAGATCATGACCTGAGCCGAAGTCGGACACTCAACCAACTGAGCCACCCAGGCGCCCCAGATTCTGAATGTACTTTGAACGGAGGAGTCAGCAAGAAGAGTCGCGAGCAAGACCAAAATCTGTGATCTGTGCAAGTAAGAGGACTGAGTTGACATTTTCTGAGAAGGGAAGGCCGCCTGGGAGCCAGAGTTGTGGAAGGCAAGCAGGAGTCGAAGCTGGCTGTGATAGTGTCGAGATACCTTTCAGATGCCCACGTGGAGGTCAAGTAGACAGGTGGGCGTGCCGGAAAGAAGTTCAGAGAAGACGTCAGGGCTGACGACAAAGCTTTAGGGAGTCGTCAGTGGACAGGTGTTATTTAAAAGCCCAAGAACCGAATGAGAATGTCCAGGGGTGAGGATGGGAAGAGAAGGATGATTTCTGGGTTTCAGAGTCTGGTTACTGGAAGGATCTTCTTCAGAGATGGAGCACACAGGAGGGGGAGGTGGTTTGGAAGGGAAGGTGAAGTGTTCGCTTGTGGACGCGAGAGTTGGAGGTGCCGAAGGACGTCGCAGGGTGGCAGGGAGTGGCTGAGCAGGCAGTTGGGCCTAGAGACCATGAGCTCAGAGAGAAGTGTGGACAAGGGAGAGACAGAGCATAACTGAGGTCCCAGCAAATTTATATAAAAGAAATGCAAATCTATACAAACCTGAGTCCTTCTCCCAATTCCCAGAGTCAGGGCAAACAGGTGTCAATGCAGGTGTTCCACGGATGAAAACAGGAATTTGAACCTGCAGGTGAAATCTTCAACCGCGTGTAATGTGACGGAAACACCCTCAGAGGGGAAGGGGGAAAAGAAAGACTCTGCCCTTCTCAGTTTCGAGAACCATCTGTGTCTCCAGGGCACCTGGACAAAGGGCTCCTACCAGACCTGGAAGAACAGATGGAACAGAGATAAGGGCTGTACAGCTGGGAGTAGGAAGGTGACTGATTATCTATTGCTGCAGAACAAATCACTCCAACTGGTAGTAGGAAATAACATGTTTTATCATGCAAATGCACTCTGGGGGTCAGGAATTCGGACCGGGCACAACAGAAATGGCTTGTTTTCTCTCTATGATGTCTGAGGGCTCAAGTGGGGAGACTACGATGGCTGGAGCCTGGAATTATCTGGAGGCTCCTTCACTCACATGTCTGGTTCCTGGTCTTGAATGGCTGAAGGCTAGACTTCACAGGGAAGGTCACCCAGAATGCTTGGACGTGGTCTTTCAGTGTGCCTTGGGCTTCTAACAGCATTGAGTTCTGAGCAAGAGGGTCCCAAGAACCAGTGTTTAGAGAGAGCCAGGCAGAAGCTGCTAAAAAGCCCAGGCTCAGAAGCCACATGTTGTCACTTCCATCATATTCCATTGGTCAAAGCAGTTGCAAGCCCATTCAGATTCAAGGGGAGGAGACATAGACCCAGCTTTCCATAGAAGCACTTTTTGTACCACTTGCAGCCATTTTTGGTAAGTTTTATTGAGATATAATTTACATAGCATATGATACCCTCATTTTAAGTATATGATTCAATAGCTTTTAGTATTTTCACCAAGTTGCGCAACCTGTCCCCGTCATCAGTTTTAGAACATTTTCATTGGCCCCCAAAGAAACCCATTAGTGATCACTGTCCCCAGCCCTCCGTCCAGCCCCTGAAAAACACTAATCTACTTTCTGTCTCCAAAGATTTGCTTTTCCTGCACACTTCATATAAATGCAATCGTATATGCAGTCTTTTGTAATTGGCTTCTTTTATTTAGCATAATATTTTCCAGGCTCATTCATGTTGAAGCATGTATCAGAGCTTCACTCCTTGTGAAGACCAAACACTATTTAATTGTACGGATGTGCTATATATTGTTTATTCATTCACCAGTTGGTGGACATTTAGGTTATTTTTACTTTTGGACTCCTATGTATACTACTGCTATGAACATTCAGGTACAAGTTTTGCAGCCAGGTTTTTCTTTCAAGTTTACTTGTTTATTTTGAGAGAGAGAGGGAAAGAGAGAGAGAGAGAACACACATGTGTGTGAGGGGCAGAGAGAGAGGGAGAGAGAGAATCCCAAGCAGACTCCACACTATCAGTGCAGAGCCCGTCACAGGGCTCGAACTCATGAACCACAAGATTGTGACCAGAACCAAAATCAAGAGTCAGGTGCCTAGAGGCTCCTGAGTGGCTCAGTTGGTTAAGCGCTGACTTTGGCTCAGGTCATGATCTCATGGCCCGTGAGTTTGAGTCCCACGTCAGGCTCTGTGCTGACAGCTCAGAGCCTGGAGCCTGCTTTGGATTCTGTGTCTTCCTCTCTTTCTGCCCTTCCCCCACTTGCACTCTGTCTCTTTTTCAAAAATAAACATTAAAAAAAATAAGGAATCAGACACTTAACCAACTGAGCTACACAGGCGCCCCTGCAGCCACTGTGTTTTTTAAACCATCACTGATCCATCCAGTGATGGTGGGTGACCATCTCTGGCCTCTATGACCTTCAGCAAGTTATCCAACATCGCTGAGTTTTATCTGCAAAATAGGATGATAAAACGCCCCTGGACCAGTTAGGAGTAGTGAGTTCAAGGATGTGAAGGGGCTTTCAGAATGATAACCCGAGAGTTGCTGCGTAAAAGAGCCTTCGGACTGCCCACTCAACAGCGCTCGTTTTCTTAGTAACAGAAGCTTGATTTTGGTCAAGCGTTAAGAAGCATCTGCCTCATAGATCAAGACCCTTCCACGGCCACAAACAGATCATGATCAGTCTAAGCCAACCACAATCATCCATTGTCCTGTCCTGTAAATGGTTTTTGAATGGCCCAGTGATGCAGTCCTGGTGACTGAGGCAGGAAGAGGTCTACCTTTAGTACTTCAGAAAGTGGGTTTCTCAGCTCTTAAACAAGAGGTGCAAAAAAAGAAGCTTTAGCAAGATATTATCATGTCTTCTTATGAAACCACACAGCAGTCAGCCTGCTGAGTGCGATAAAATGTGAAAATTGAAAGCCAATTGATGTCAGCATTGAGCTATCACTGGAGATGTCCTGCCTCTGGACGAATTCTTATGCGAGACGATAAATATCCTTATTCTTCAAGCCACTTGTTATTGGGTCTCCCATAACTTGCAACTGAAAATATTCATCCTCAAGCATGTATCAGATTCTATCTATCTATCTATCTATCTATCTATCCATCTATCTATCTCCTATCTACTTTCAGAGATGATTAGACTTATTTTACAATAAAAGAGAGGAAAATCAGAATAAGGGTAAACGAGGGAATTAATAAATGAAGGGGGACTTCTGTCTCTGACATCATGGCATATTAAATACCCTTAATAACCGTCCAGAGTTATTTAAATATGCATTTTTAATTGAATCAGTCTCTTAATTGAAGTCAAGGAAGATCAAAAATGTTGTAAAGCCCAATCATAAATAAATCAAGTATATGATATGTCAGAAGGTAGTAATGTATGGTGAAAAATAATTCAGGGAAGGGAGATCAGAAGTAGATACAGTTTTAAATAGGATGTTCAGGACAGAAGTCAGTGAAAGAGACATTTGAGAAGATACTTGAAAGTGATGAAGGAAATAGTTATGTGAATATCCAAGAGAAAAATGAATCAAGTAAAGGAGATGGCGAGTGCAAAGAGCCAATGGTGTGCGTATGTCTGGAATGTACAAGGAATGATAGAGAAGCCAGTATGGCTGGAACTAAAAAAGTGAAAGGAAGAGAAGATGAGGTAAAGGACATAATGATGAATACAAAATTCTGGGATTTGAGATTATCATCCATTCCATTGTCTTCCGGCCTCTATCACTGCTTCTGTGTAGAAGTTACTGCCAGCCCTATTGTATATTCAATGAAGATAATTTATCCTTTTTTCTCCCTCTGGCTTCTTTTAAGATTTTCTCTTTGTCTTTGGTTTTCAGAGTTTTGCTATTATGTGTCTGAATTTGGCGTTCTTTGTATTCATTCTGCCTAGGGCTCATAGCGCTTCACACACCCTTTGGCTTGATGTCTTTCTTCAGTTTGGGAAATTCTCAACTATCATCTCTTTGAATACTGTGTCTGCTCTATTTTCTCTTTTCTTTCATTCCGAGATTCCAATTACACATTATTTGAACATCTTCACGGTGTTTCATTTGTCTCTTATTTTCTTTTCTGATTTTTTCATCCCTTAGTCTCTCCTTACATTGGTATGGATTTTTTTTTTTAATTTCCAGCCCATGAATTGTCTCTTCAGTTTCATCTAATCTGCTATCAAACCCATCTATTGAGTTCTCAATTTTCATATTTTTAAGTTATAGAGTTTCTTTTTTTATAATTTTTTAATGTTTTATTTATTTCTGAGAGAGAGAGAGAGAGGCAGTGTGAGCAGGGGAGGGTCAGAGAGAGAGGGAGACACAGAATCCGAAGCAGGCTTCAGGCTCTGAGCCAGCTGTCAGCACAGAGGCCGACGCGGGCACGAACCGTGAGATCATGACCTGAGCCGAAGTCGGACGCTTAGCCGACTGAGCCACCCAGGTGCCCTAGTTATAGAGTTTCTTTTTAATAATTTTCATAGTTTCTAGCTCTCTGCCAAAATGCTGTGTCTTTTCATTTAGTTTATTGATCATATTAATCACTGTTATTGAAGAGTCTGCTAAAGCCAAGTGAGGTCTACTGTGGGTCTCTTTCTGTCATATCCTTGTATGTTTTTTCTTGGCTTTTTTTTTTTTTTTGGTGAATTCTTGTTTCTGTGAATGTTTGGTAATTTTTCATTAAATTTTGACATTGTATATGAGAAATGTAGAGAAAATTTAAGGCTCTGGCTCACATTCCCTTCCTCAAGAAAGGATATACTTTTACTTGTGTGTGTGTGTGTGAGTGTGTGTGTGTGTGTGTAAGAGAGAGGGAGCAGGAGAGGGGCAGAGACAGCCATTGGGAGGGAGGGGGACAGAGGATCCAAAGCAGACTCTGAGCTGACAGCAGCGAGCTTGATGTGGGGCCTCAAATTCATAAACCACAAGATCATGACCTGAGCCAAAGCTTGGACACTAAACCAACCAAGCCACCCAGGTGCCTCTATAATTTTACTTTTGATGGGTAGTAGAGGCAGTTCACTTTAATGCAATCAGAGAGGGAGCTGGTTTCCATCAAAATGACAAACTGTGAAAAGTGCTGTGAAGGAGGTAACTGGAATGACGAACAGAGAGGACGTTGGGTTGGGAACAAGAGGTGGATGCGGCTTTGCCTAGAGTGTTCAAGGAAGACCTCTGTGAGAGAGATCACTTGAGTCCTGATGTGAATTATGAGAAGCAAACAGCCATGTGACGATATAGATTCTTCCAGACAGAGCAAACAGCAAATGCAAGTGCCCTAAGGGAGAAGTGAGCTTGGCAGCTTTGTGGCATGGAAGGAAGACAGAATGACATTACAAGGTAGATAAGAGTCAGGTATTAGAAGCCCTGGCAAAGTGTAAATTTCATTCCAAGTGCAGCAGGAAATTATTGAAGAATTTTATGCAGCAGAGTGACATGGTCTGGTTCACATGTTTGAAAGACTGTACTGGCTGCTATGTGGAGAAATAGTTAAGGGAGGGGGGCAAGAATTGAAGCAGAGAGACCACTGATAAGACTAGATGCAGAAATCCTGGTGAGAGGTGATGATGGCCCGGATGAAGGTAGTGAAGGAAGAAAAAGAGATGGACTTGGGAGATATTTTGGGCTTTTGCTGGGTTAGATATGAGGGGTGGAGGACTTGCACAGGTGGGTGGATGGTGGATGGAGAAGGATGGGGACGCCTGGGTGGCTAAGTCAGTTGAGCGTCCGACTTTGGCTCAGGTCATGATCCCGTGGTTTGTGGGTTCAAGCCCCGCGTCAGGCTCTGTGCTGACAGCCAGCTCAGAGCCTGGAGCCTGTTCCAGATTCTGTGTCTCCCTCTCTCTCTGACCCTCCCTTGCTCACGCTCTCTCTCTCTCTCTCAGAAGTTTTAAAAAAAATTTTTTTTAAAAAGATGGAGAAGGATGGAAAGGCATAGGTTTGGGAGATAAAAGTTGAGTTCATTTGAAGCCTTTTACATGCTATGCAAGTGTCATTGACATGATACCTTTTGGTCACAAGTGTCTAACTGGCTCAAGCAAAACAGGGAGGTAGTTGGCAGACTGGGGAAATACAGACTCAGGGACAGCTGGGTTCAGGTCCTCTGCCATCAAAACACATGCACGTTTCTATCTCTCTTTCCCTCCTCTTCTGCCTTCCCTTCCTGCCCCCTTCCTCCTCCCCTGCCTCTTCCTCCTTCTTTGCTGGGATGGCTTAACCTGGTGTGATTGCAGCCACGACCCTCTCACCAGAGAAACTGTCTACAGCGGGAGAAAAGGCAAGTCTCCTACAGCCAGTGCTCCTATCACTGTGGTCTCCTGCTCTATCTCTCATGCTGTATGAGGTTATCTACCTTTTCATCCCTCTGGGAACAGCCAGGACACCCCTTAAGGGTAGGATCAGGTCTCAATCCCTCTGAACCCCTAGTTTAGTGAAATGAAAAATGAATTGACTTCGGAGTCAGACACCTGGATCCTGCCAGGCTCTGACACTTAGTAGCTGTGTGGCCCTGGACAAATCACTTAACTTCTCTGAGACTTATATTTCCTCATCTATAAACTAGTGATTAGACACGTATAAGGGGTAGATTATGAGGATTAAATAGGATCTGGAAGAGAAATGCCTGGTACAGCTCTGGCACTCTACAGTTTCGTAAGTGAGGATATTACAAAGGCCGTAGCACCTTTCTGGGTTCGACCTCGAAGAAGTGGGTGGGGAGGTGTGAGGCTGGAGGGCAGCCTGGCAGCCGGGAGGAAGGCCAGCTTGGGGCAGGGGCCAGGGATGCCTGACACTTGCCGCATGGTTTCCTCGGCCAGCCGCACCCCAACCCCGGCCTCGGCCCAAGCCCGCCTGGGGAGGACCATCCCCAGGTTTCCCACCCACAGTCAGGAAGGACAAGCCCTGGCCTGTACCCCACTCCTCTGCCCGAGGCTGGGGTTTACCAAAACCACACACATTCCTGAGGGATTGATAAGATTCTGGAAGCCACGCCCACCGCCCACTGCCTACCTCAGGCTGGATAGGAGGGGAGCATCAGGAGCCCCCCACACGCAGTAGGGGCTGACTGCCAGCAAACCCACCCCCTCCAATATGCACGTCCCTGTCCCTTTTGCACAGAACCACATAACAGCACAGCTTTAAGGAACCCCAAAGAGCCCCCCGCACCCTCCTTCAGGTGACCCTGGCTCTGCCAGTCTGGTGGGGACCCCACCACATTCCCCACCAAGCATCATCAGGTAGCTTCATTCCTTTCCTCCCCACAAAACGGACAAATTTTAAAAACATGCTCAGGGGTACCTGGGTGGCTCAGTCAGTTAAGCGTCTAGCTCTTTGTTTAGGCTCAGGTCATGAACTCACGGTTTCGTGAGTTCGAGCCCCACACCCGGCTCTGGTAGCACTGAGCCTGCTTGGGATTCTGTGTCTCCCCTTCTCTCTGCCTCTCCCCCACCTGCACTGCCTCTGCCTCTTTCCAAATAAGTAAATAAACTTAAAAAATAATTAAAACATGCTCAGAATCCTTTGGCATTAGGGAGACCGTGCCTATAGTGACCCATCCGTGGATGAATGTACCTGTCACCCACCAGGCATCGTCACCTTGATTATGGCTCCGAGGACTGGGTGCGACTGGGATGCCAGGAAGGAAAATAAGGGTCTTGCTGGGTGCAGGACGGGGTCCCAGCCTGACTGGGGAGTGACGGGAAAGGGGGGGCTCTTCGCCTCTGGGGGCAAGCACGGCCTCCCAGACTCCTCAGTGTGCCCCGGGGCGAGAGGTTTAACTTCTTTGAGCTTCTGTGACCTCATCTGTAAAACGGAGGTTGACAATAAGGTAAGTGAGGATTAAATAGAATACTGCTTGTAAAGAGTTTAACGGGAGGCTGGTGGTAGAGGAGGCAGTCTATAAAGGGAGGTGTTATTGCCCTCTCAGTAATACAGACAAAGGAATGCACGTCTGCAATCCTTCCTTAGGTCTGGGACCAGGCTGGTTATGGAAGGAAATTCAGACACCCTTCCTCCCCCTGACTCCCTTCCCCCAGGGGAGCCCCAGGACCCCACTCCCTCTTACCTGCCCACCTTACCTCCCCACAGAGCTCACAACGGGGAGGGGGAGAGCCTGGGCCCAGCCCTCACCTTCTGCTCACTGCCCTGTCTGCCTGATGACATGGATGATTCATCTTGCCTCCAGGCCACGGTCATGCCCATCAGAAACCCATTTTTCTGGTTTCCCCTCCAGAGCCTGGGCCTCTTGGGCTTTGCCTTGCTCTTAGCGTAAGGGAGGAGGAGCCCCAAGTGGAAAATCCGTCTCCCCCCTTCCCCCTCTCCAGATCTGGAACCTAGCGGAAACTGGGGAGCAAGAGAGGAGATCAGAGAGGAAGCAAGGAAGGAGACAATCCCCTTTCTTTGCCTGAATTAGGTCTAGAGCAGCTCTGATTCCCAGGGAAGGGATGGACCCAGGTTTTGCTGGGTGAGGGGGGGCAGGGAGGAGGAGAGGTCTGGCTAGAGCCATGATTTCCTACTGCTGGGAGGGTCCCAGAAGTCCCTCTAGCACCTCAAACTCAGCCCAATGTTAGCAAAACTTTCCTCCTGCACCTTCTCTGGCTGTCCACGAAGTCCCTTAGGTAGAAAACCCAGCCAGTGCTTCTCATCATGCGCCAGGTGCTGGCCCTTCCAGAATGTTTCTCGCTGGTCACCCCTGCGTACAAGTCCTTCCTCACGTGCTGGCGTGGGTCCTCATCAGCACTCCCTGCCAAAACAGACCTCCTCTCCTGCTGTCTCCCTCCGTACAGCCAGCCCGAAGGGGATCTTCCTTAAACAAAGAACAGGTCAAGCATGGGGACAAGGCTGGGAAGGAGCAAGCCCAGCGGTGACAGCAGGAGAAGGCGCTTCCCTCTGCTCAGCCAGTGAGTGAATGGAGGCAGGGGTTCAGAGTGGGCTCATGATCCCTGAGCATCTACCTATGCCAGGCCACATCATTCCCCTGTTGCTCTTCCTTTACCATGCTCTGTGAAGGTGGGTTTCGGTGCACCCATTTTGCAGATGAGGAAACTGATGAGGGCCAAACCCAACCTACAGCCAGGAGGTGACAGAGTTGGATATTAAACTCCAGTCTAACCTCAGAGCTGATTCTCTTTACTGTTCAGCTGTCTCTGGAGACTGGGGGAAATCATTCCGGGTGGGGAAGCCCTTCGAGTCAGTGAACCAAACAGTTTCCTGGGAAGCTCTCTCCAAGAGTCTTTGTAAAGTGTGTGCCAATGTGTCCAGCTCGTGACAGGCCTGTGTCCTGCCAGAAAGTGAATCTTGCCCACTGCTGCCCTCCACTGACCAGAGGCAGAACTGCTCCCGTCTCTTGGGAATCTGATTTCACAGGGGACTACATTGCCCAACTCCTGGGACCCTGAGAAACCAGGTGGTCTGAGGTTAAATCCCTAATATACAAAGAGCTCTTAAAAAACAATAAGAAGGGGTGCCTGGGTGGCTCAGTCGGTTAAGCAGCCAACTCTTGGTTTTGGCTCAGGTCATGATCTCACAGTTTGTGAGTTCAAGGCTCTGTGTTGACAGTATAGAGCCTGCTTGGGATTCTCTCCCTTCCTCCCTCTCTCTGCCTCTCTCTGCTTGCTCTCTCTCTCTGTCTTGCAAAAATGAAATAAAATAAAATAAATTAATAAATAAATAAAAGCAATAAGAAACAAACGTACCCAAAAGATAAGTAGACACAGGATATATAAACAGGCCATTTCACAAAAACAACATCCAAATAGCCAAGAAGCAGATGAGAAATCTCACTAAAAACCAAAGAAATGGAAATAAAAACAAATGAGATGACATGTGCCCCTTTTAGATTAGAAATCGTGAATGACCCTTGTTAGCAAGAGTGCTGAGACATGGGCACTCATACTGTTGGTGGAAATGTGAAGTGGTATTAACTTTTTGGAGGATAGTTGGACAATGTATGAAAAACATTTTAATGTTTGCATTTTTGACCCAACAATTCCACATCTGGAAATTTATCCTAAAAATGCAAAAGGATATAGGTTTAAAGATGCTCATTTCAGGGGCGCCTGGGTGGCTCAGTCAGTTAAGTATCTGACTTCAGCTCAGGTCATGATCTCATGGTTCGTGGGTTCAAGCCCCACGTCGGGCTCTGGGCTGACAGCTCAGAGCCTGGAGCCTGCTTCAGATTCTGTGTCTCCCTCACTCTCTGCCCCTCCCCTGCTCACGCTCCTTCTCTCTCAAAAATAAATAAACATTTAAAAAAAATTTTTAAAGATGCTCATTTCAGCAGTGTTTATGGTTCATTCTCTTATAGAGGAAAACAGGGAGCCGCTAAAAATAAAGAGGTAGCTAGGGTTTGGTCATATGTGTGCCGACCACATTCACACTTTTGTGTAAACGGTATATTTGCTTGTGAGCATGTAATTAAAATCAAGATTTATTTTAAAAGTTTATTTATTTATTTTGAGAGAAAAAGAGAGGCAGAGAGAGAGGGGATCCCAAGCAGGCCCTGTGCTACCAGTGCAGAGCCCAACTTGGGGCTGAAATGGACAAACTGTCAGATCATGACCTGAGCCAAAATCAAGAGTCGGACACTTGACCGACTGAGCCACCCAGGTGCCCCAAAATCAAGATTTTTTAAATAACAAGGTAAATAGTTTTTACATAGATATTCATGACATATCATTGAGTGAAAAACAGACTGCAACACAGTTAAAATGCTATGATCCCATCTATACAAAGTGTGAGGGTGTCTGAAGTGTGTGTGTGTGTGTGTGTGTGAGTGTGTGAGTGAGTGTGTGAGTGAGAACAGAGGGATTTATCTCGAAGACTAAGCTAAAATCTTAATGGTGGTATTTTTGTATAATGCATTAAACTGGAATTTTCTCCTTTATACTTCTGTTATGGTGTACGTTTTTAACAATAAGCCCATGTTATTTCTATAACAAGATCAATAAAGCTGTTTTTATTTACTTTTTATATTTTTGTAAATTTATGTTTATTTATTTTTGAGAGAGAGACAGAAAGACTGCGAGCGGGGAAGGAGCAGAGAGAGAGAGGCAGACACAGAATCTGAAGCAGGCTCCAGGCTCCGAGCTGTCAGCACAGAGCCCGACTCAGGGCTCGAACTCACAAACCGTGAGATCATGACCTGAGCCGAAGTCGGACGCCCAACTGACTGAGCCACCCAGGCGCCCCTGTTTTTATTTTCTTTAATGTTTACTTATTTTTGAGAGAGAGAGAACAAGCAAGGGAGAGTCAGAGAGAGGGAGACACAGAATCTGAAGCAGGCCCCAGGGCTGACAGCACAGAGCCCAACATGGGGCTCAAACACACGAACCACAAGATCACGACCTGAGCCGCCCAGGCGCCCCGAGGCTATTTTCATTTTGAGGAAAGAAAGGAATGAGAGGGTCTTGCCTCCCCGGGTGGTGGAGCCCAGCCCTGGGGGTGCAGGGGTGTCACCACTAGGAGGCATGCTGCTGGACTGGGACATTGAGGGGGACACAGAGGCTTGGCCTGATCTGCTGACCCGCTGTGAAGTTGTCTGGAGCTGGTCCTGGCCTGTCAGAGATGGAAGGATCTGATTGGCTAACACCCTCACTTTGAGGCAGGAGGTAGGGAGTAGATGGTAGCTCAGAGAGGGCTAGGGACTCGGCCAAGGTTACACAGCGAGCCAATGCTGCATCAGGCAGCAGAACCCAGGCCTTCAGACCCAAAGCCAGGGCTCTTTCCTTGCTGCTTTGGCTTCATAAGGTGGATCTTGGGGTGCCTGGGTGGCTCAGCTGGTTAAGCGTCCGACTTCGGCTCAGGTCATGATCCCACAGTTCGTGGGCTTGAGCCCCGTGTCGGGCTCTGTGCTGACAGCTCAGAGCCTGGAGCCTGCTTCAGATTCTGTGTCTCCCCCTCTCTCTGCCCCTCCCCTGCTCATGCTCTGTCTCTCAATAATAAATAAAAATGTCTAAAAAAAAAAAAAAGAAAGTTGATCTGAAGGTCTGAAGTGAGGTCACTTTTAAACAGCATGTTTTCACCTATTTGCTGTGAGAACAGTTCTCTCTGACTCAGTTTCCTCCTTGCTGAGCCAGGAAGTCGCAGGGCCTTCACTGATACTGACCAGGAAGCTGAGTTGCAGGGGAATGGGGAGTGGCCTCTTCTGTGGGGCCCCATGGCTTCCCCTCAGCCCTCCCTGAGGCTCTCCTTGCCTCCAGTACTGATTCGGTGACCCTACACCGCCCTCACCCTGGAGGGATGCTTCCAAAACACCACCCCCTCCCTGTCCCTCTGCCTGGAAAAGCTTTCTGTGGTTCTCCACTGCCCTCCTTCAAGGCCCTCAGTGATGTGGCCCCAACTTTCACTGGCAGCTTCCCGTCCCTCCCCTCCAGCCCTCCACTAGGGTCACATCCCATGTATGTCTTTTCATCTCCCTGTATCTTTGCTTGTTCACCCCTTCTATTTATTATAATATCCCTGCCTTCTCTAGGTGGGTACCTTCTGCTCATTCTTTAAAACCATCTTAAATAAGTGTCCCGCCTCCAGGAAGCCTTCCTTGATTCCCATAAAGATTTTTATTTTTTAATTTTTTAAAGTTTATTTATTTATTTTTGAGAGAGACAGAGACAGCATGAGCAGGGTAGGGGCAGAGAGAGGGAGAGAGGATCCCAAGCAGGCCCCGCGCTGTCAGCGCAGAGACGGATGTGGGGTTCGAACCCAGGAAACTGTGAGATCATGACCTGAGCTGAGAAATCAAGAGCCTGATGCTTAACCGACTGAGCCACCCAGGCACCCCTCCCCCCAGGCATTTTTAAAGGAGCTGCATGAAACTATTCTCGCCTGCCCTGCCATGACTTTCATTACAACAGCTTTCCTTTGCTTCGCTTTTCTTATTTCACATCTTTGAGTTGATTTTTTTAAATCCCTTTTCTTAGTTCCCTCAGCTAGCGTGGAAGTTAACTACGCACAACAGACACTTAAAATCAAGAGCTGAAGTTAACTACGCACAACAGACACTTAAAATCAAGAGCTGAATAAAAATCCCTCACCTTCTTTCTTCCAACCAATACAATATCCGATGTTTTCAACCTATCTTATAATTTCTGTCTTTATTAGAGTAACCACTATTTATTTAGACTCACTAACACATTTGCCAGTTTCTTTGTTCACGATCACCTCTTCCTTCCCACACTTTCCATCTGGGATTTTTTTTTTCTAACGTCTCTATCAAGGTATAATTGGCTGATAATAAAGTGCACATATTGAAGGTGAGCAGTTTTGATAAGTTTTGGCATATGTACACACCCATGAAATCATCACCACTATCAAGATAATGAACATCACCCTCAAAAGTTTCCTGGTGACTCATAATTTCTCCTTCCCTCTACTCCCTGCCCCACCCCATGCTCAGTCAACCACTGATCTGCTCTCTGTCAGTCTAGATTAGTTTCATTTTCTAGAGTTTTATATGAATAGACTCACACAGTACGTACTATTTTTTGTCTGTCTTCTTTCACTCAGCATAATTATTTTGAGATTCAACCATGTGGTTGCATATATAGTTTATTCTTTTTATTGCTGAGGATATATATCCACTTCGTTGCATGGATAGATCACTTTTTATTTCTCCATTTGCCTATCGATTTGGGACATTTGAGTTATTTCCACTTTGGGCTATTATAAATAAAGCAGGAATGAACATTTGTGTGCAAATTTGAATACAACAAATGCTTTCATTTCTCTTGAGCATCTGGGAGTGGAAGGGGTGGGTTTATGAGAAACTGCTAAACTGTTTTTCCAAAATGGTCATGCACTTGACCTTTCCACCAACAATGTAAGAAAGGTTTGGTGGCTCCACATCTTCACCAACACTTGCCAGGGTCTTAGCCATAACCGTAAGTGCCCAGTAGTATCTTCTTGTGGTTTTCCTTTGTGTTTTAATGAGAACTAATGATATCGAACATCTTTTTATTTATTTTTTAATTTTTTTCATGTTTATTTTTTTGAGAGAAAGAGAGAGAGAAACTGCAAGTGGGAGAGGGGCAAAGAGAGAGGAAGACACAGAATCCGCAGCAGGCTCCAGGCTCCGTCCTAGCTGTCAGCACAGAGCCTGATGTGGGGCTCGAACCCACGTCATGACCTGAGGCGAAGTCAGTTGCTTAACTGACTGAGCCCCCCAGGCGCCCCAGTCAGACATCTTTTTATATGCTTATTTGCTATCCACATATATTCTTTGGTGAAGTGCCTTTGCCCATTTTGGTGGGGAGCTATGCGTTTTCTTAGTACTGAGCTTTCAGAGTTCTTTATATTCTGGATATATGTGATTTGCAAATCTTCCCTCCCCCCCCCTC
>NW_027530853.1:435972-440040 GCF_008692635.1 Crocuta crocuta | reverse complement strand
GTCTGTGGCTTGTCTTTCCATTTTTGTAACCATTATCTTTCAAAGAATAGGTTTTTCTCCATTTTGATGAAATCCAATTTATCCCTTTTCTCTTGTGTGTTCTATCCAATTTTTTTTCAGTGTGGTATCCAAGAAATCTTTGCCTAGCACAAAGCCCGCAAAGAATTTCTTCTTTGTTTTCTGCTAAACGTTTTTAAAAAATTTTTTTATGTCTGTCTTTATTTTTGAGAGAGAGACAAAACATGAATGGAGGAGGGACAGAGAAAGGGAAACACAGAATCTGAAGCAGGCTCCAGGCTCTGAGTTATCAGCACAGAGCCTGACGTGGGGCTTGAACAAACCACCTGAAATGAAGTCGGACACTTACTCGACTGAGCCACCCAGGCATCCCTCTGCTAAACATTTTATAGTTTTAAGTTGTACATTGAAGTCTATGATCCATTCCACGTCTTACTTTTGGTTTTGTATTTTGTCTATGGCTAATTGCTCCAGTACTATCCTTGAACAGATTATCCTTTCTCAACTGGATCGCCTTCACATCCTTTCAAAAATCAATCGGCTAAGTGTGGTCTATTTCTGGAATCTCTATTTTGTCCCATTGTTGTTTCTCTTGCAACCAATGCCAAACTGTCCTGCTTACTGGAGTTTTATTATATGCCTTGAAGCCAAATAGTAGAAGTCCTTCAAATTTTATCTTTTTTTTCCAAGTTGTTTATGCCATTTTAGGTCCTCTGCATTTTTATATGCATTTTAGAATTAGCTTGTCAATTTCTACACACACACACACACACACACACACACACACACACCTCCTGGGGATTTCATCAGGATTCTGTTAAGTCTATGGATGAATTTTGGGAGGATTGACATTGTATCAATATTGAACCTCTAATTTAAGAACATGGTATATCTTCCGATTTATCTCGTTATACCCTCTTTAACTCCTCTTAGCAAGCAAGGCTTTGTAGTGTTCAGGCCACAGGTCTTGCACATCTTCTGTCTGATTTATCACTAAGTATTGCATATCTTTTATGCAATTGTAAATGATGTTTTTAGTTTCTGATGAGACATTATTAGTATATAGAAATATTCTATTCCATGCCCCAAGAATTACGTTTTCCACACTAGCTGGTGGGAATGGCATTATTCCTGGCTACGTGTGAACTCTGAGAGAGACTATTTCCCTCTAATCCTTCTGGGAGGTTCTTTCCCCAGCCCTGGATCATATCCTCGCATGCAGATGTTGATCAGGATTCAGTACCATGTTGCTCTCTCCTCTGTTACTTTGTCCTGCAAACTTCTGCTTGAGCTACCAGCTCTGTCTGGAGACCCAGAACCTACGGGTGTGCTCCTCGCGCTGTGGCCTGGAAACTCCTCTAGATGGTGAGCTGGGAAAATTGTAGGGCTCACCTGGTTTGTTTCCCATCTTGAGAGATCGCTGCCCTTTGTCCCTGGCTGGCTGACGCCTTGGGAACCAGTGTTCTATATATATTTTGTTCATTGTTTGTATTGTTCTAGGTAGGAGGGTAAATCTGGCTCTTGCCATTCCAGCTCGGCTGGGAGAGAAGTCTTTTCCTTCGGAGTTTGATTTTCTTCCTGCTAAAGTTCATCCTTTATAAATTCTTTGCACAAAAGCCTGAGATCAGATTGCCTTTTCTCTCATTCTGTGTGTATCTGAAACTTTCTTTATTTCACACTCACCCTTCAATGAGGGTTAGCTAATGTAGGATTCTAATTGTTTTTCTGATCACTCTGGAGCTTTTATTCCATTGGCATCTATTGCTGCTGATGAGAAATTGGCTTCAGGCAGAATGTCATTCATTTGTAGATAATCTGTTTCCTCTCTGGTAGCTTTTCAGATTTTTTCCTTTATTGTGCTTTAATTTCTCTGCAACATGTCTAGGAATGAAAATTTTAAATCCTATTCAGAATTCAGTGTTTTTTGGTTTAGGGGCTAATTTTTCTCCATGTATAGAACATTTTTCACCATTATTTCTTCAAATGTTGTTTGCTCCTTTCCTATTTTCTCCTTCTGGGACCACTATTAGATAAATGTTGGAGCCTCTCATCTTCTCCACCATGACTTTTTTTTTTTTTTTTAACATTTTATTTATTTCTGAGAGAGAGAGACAGAGTGAGCAGGGGAGGGTCAGAGAGAGAGAGAGATACAGAATCTGAAACAGGCTCTAGGCTCTGAGCTGGCTGTCAGCACAGAGCCCGACGCGGGGCACGAACCCACGAACCGTGAGATCATGACCTGAGCCGAAGTCAGACGCTCAACCAACTGAGCCACCCAGGTGCCCCTCCTCCACCATGACTTTAAATGTATCTCTCATATTTTCCATTCCCCTATAATATTAGCTGATTTGGGGGCGCCTGGGTGGCTCAGTCGGTTCAGCATCAGACTTCGGCTCAGGTCATGAGCTCACAGCTTGTGAGTTCAAGCCCCATATGGGGCTCTATGCTGACAGCTCAGAGCCTGGAGCCTGCTTCTGATCCGGAGTCTCCATCTCTCTCTGCCCCTCCCACACTCGCATTCTGTCTCTATCTCTTTCTCCTCTCTCAAAAATAAACATTAAACATTTAAAAAAAAATTAGCTGATAGTTACTGAGCATTTACTGTGTGCTACAAGTACTATAACTCATTGAGGGGCTCCAGGGTGGCTCAGGTCATGACCCCAGCATTGTGGTATCGAGCCCCACATCAGGCTTTGCACTGAGTGTGGAATCTGCTTAAGATTCTCTCTCTCAACCTCTGCCTTTACCCCTCACATGAACGCACTTCCTCTCTCAAGAAGAACTCAAAAAACCAAAACCAAAACAAAACCATAACTCATTGATAAGAACTGTACTAATTTAATTCCATTCGTAGCAGCATAAGGTAGAGACTAATACACCTCCATTTTATAGATGGGAAAACTAAACACAAAGAGCTTTACAAAACGTGACTGAGACCTTGCAATCAGTAAGTAGCAGAGCTAAAATTTAATCCCAGGCAGGTGACCTCAGAGCCTGGTCTCTCCATGCATATTCTATATGGTCCATTATAATTTAATTTCATCCTTTTGTACCACTTCTGTGCTGCATTCTGGGTAGTTCCTTCAGATCAGTTTGAGTTTACTGATTCCCTCTCCAGCCTGGGTCTAGTCTGCTTTTCAAAACAGAGGTTGGGTTTGTTTGGTTTTTTTTTTTTTTTAATTTTTAATGCTTATTTATTTTTGAGAGAGAGAGAGAGAACATGAGCAGGGGAGGGGCAGAGAGAGAGGGAGACACAGACTCCAAAAAAGGCTCCAGGCTCTGAGCTGTCAGCCCGGAGCCCAACATGGGGCTCAAACTCACGAACCACGAAATCAGGACCTGAGCCAAAGTTGGACGCTTAACCGACTGAGCCACCCAGGCGCCCCCACAGGTTGGGTTTTTGATAGTTTATTTCTACCCTTTCTATTTGGTTCTTTCATCACAAGCTCTCTTCTTGCCCTATACCTTCTAGTCTTCATGGTGTCTTCTTGAAACATACTTTCCAATGGTTCTATTACCCAAATTTTTGGCATGAGCACCACTCAACATCTCCCTTCAGTGCACACTTGCCCTCAGCGACCAGGAGTGCAGTTAGCTACAAACCTTGGACTTTGTGCCTTCAAGGTCTGCCTCAGCTTTTTTTTTTTCTATGTTTTTTAATTTATTTTTGAGAAAGACAGAGAGAGAGAGAGAGAGAGAGAGAGGGTGAGTGCGGGTGGAACAGAGAGAAAGGGAGACACAGAACCTGAGGCAGGCTCCGGGCTCCGGGCTGTCAACACAGACCCCACGCGGGCCTCAAACTCAAGAACTATGAGATCACGACCTGAGTCGAAGTCAGACACTTAACCGACTGAGCCACCCAGGCGCCCCTGCCTCAGCTTTTTTGAGCTGAGGCCACCCTCTCTCTTCCTTAGGCAGTCCCCAAGCAATGACTGATCATGAACAGGGTGCCAGAGTCATGCCATTTTCACACACCCTGGGACTCTGCTAAGGGGCACATTTTGCTCTGTAATCGCCCTCTGGGTCATCAGCTCAGCTGAGGATCTTTCT
>NW_027530853.1:435635-435827 GCF_008692635.1 Crocuta crocuta | reverse complement strand
CTTGCGCTCCCAGCGCCACCCCTACTCCGACATCCCTGGGTCACTAACACCGCCTGTGAATTACCCAAATTGTTTCATGCCGGCCTTGTTTCCTGGAAGCCTCTCTCCTCTCATACTCTGTAATGTTTTGCTCGTGGGAGGTGTTTTCTATGGAAGTCCCCGTGCCCCAGATTGCAGAGAAGTGCCACGGGT
>NW_027530853.1:421170-435594 GCF_008692635.1 Crocuta crocuta | reverse complement strand
TTCACACATAGTCCTCCCACCCACACTGGGGCGGCTCTGATCGCAGTTACTCCCACGAGATCCTTTCCACCTGCGGATTTCGCACACAGGTAGATATTTAAATACATACTTGTTATAGTTTCTCCATCATTTCCATGAAGAGTAGGAGGGGAGGGGCGCCTGGGTGGCTTAGTCGGTTAAGCGTCCGACTTTCGCTTAGGTCATGATCTCGCGGTTCGTGGGTTCGGGCCCCGCGTCGGGCTCTGTGCTGACTGCCAGCTCGGAGCCTGGAGCCTGTTTCAGTCTGTGACTCCTTCTCTCTCTGACCCTCCCCTGCTCACGCTGTCTTTCTCTCTCCTAGAAATAAATAAAAATATTCAAAAAAAAAAAAAGAGTAGGAGGGGAAATCTGTCCTCACTGTAGTTCGCTGTGCTTACTGAAAGAGGCCCAAGAACCCACACTAAGTATACATATTCTGTTAAGTGTGTTTCCATGTGATTGGTTTCCTTGGTCATCCTATTATTTGTTTGTTTGTTTTTAATGTTTATTTATTTTTCAAAGAGACAAAGACAGAGAGACAGAGTACATGTGGGGGAGGGGCAGAGAGCGAGAGAGACAGAATCTGAAGCAGACTCCAGGCTTCGAGCTGTCAGCACAGAGCCTGGCATGGGACTCGAACCCACGAACTGGGAGATCATGACCTGAGCCTAAGTGGGATGCTTAACTGACTGAGCCACCCAGGCCCCCGATCCTACTTATTTTTTAAACTTTTTGTTTTGAAATAATTACAGATCCTCGGGAAGCTGCGGAGGTACCCTTCACACTCTGCCCCAGCTGGGAGTCTCTGTTTTCAGCGAGTAGTCAGAAGTGGGTACAGGCTGTTGCAAGTGCTGTCGGCTCCCCACCATACACTCCCCTGCGCATCCCTGCCAACAGCCAACTGCTAGCATCTGCCCCTCACCAGTGACTCGCACCCCAGCTCCCTACCCCTCACACGGGTGTTTCTGAGGCTTGTGTTTTGTACCATTGCCTAGAATCCCCTGCTGGCAGAAGTGAGCTTTGAGAACCAGCTGTGATAGCTGGCTTACTGGCGTGCTCTTCACGGAGGCTTTCCTTTCTCTCTCCACTTCCTCCTTCTCTCCCAGTGTAGTGGATGCTTCCCCAAAGAAGCTAATTTACCTCAAGTCCTTGCCCCCAAGGTGTCCTGAGCTAGGACAGCTTGTACCAGAAGTGGTGTTCGGAAGCAGGTCCTCAGGACAGAATTCTAAAACTGGATCACTTGCCGGTCAACGNCCCAGTGTAGTGGATGCTTCCCCAAAGAAGCTAATTTACCTCAAGTCCTTGCCCCCAAGGTGTCCTGAGCTAGGACAGCTTGTACCAGAAGTGGTGTTCAGAAGCAGGTCTCAGGACAGAATTCTAAAACTGGATCACTTGCCGGTCAACAGAAATAAGACCCCATTGTTGGTAGACCTTGACATGGAAAGAAAGAAGCCCCATTATAAGAACTCTTAAGGCGCCCATGTGGCCCAGTCAGCTGAGTGTCTGACTCTTGATTTCAGCTCAGGTCATGATCTCTCAGTACACAGGATTGAGCCCCGCATCGGGTTCTGCGCTGACAGAGTGGAACCTGCTTGGGATTCTCTCTCTCTTCCTCTCCCTCTGCCTCCCCCTGCTCATGCTGTGTGTCCCTCTCTCAAAATAAATAAATAAACATTTTTTAGAAGGCTTAAAAAAATAAGAACTCTTGCTTGTGGTGAATTGGAGAGAGGCTTCCCATGTAAAGGGATGTAATGGTTTCTACATTCTCTGCAGCATTTGAGAGGTGTGGGGGCAATGGGAATTAAAAGAAGTGGTGAAGTTTGTGGCTTGAGAAGTCCCACTGATGTGAGGAAAGAAGAAAGCGATGAGCTCGAACTAGCCAGCTACCAGCCTAGGGCAGGGCTTGAAAGCCAGAAAACCTCTGTGACAGAAGCATCGCCTAAGGCAGACACCTTGAGAGAGGATGCTTCCGCCTTTCAAGACCTGCTACCACATTCTCTTGTGACTTCAAGGCCAATCAACACCAGGACGAGGTCTCAGCCTGGCACACTGAGGAAGTACTGTCTCTCCCCAGAGAAATGGGATTTTTACAGAAAGAACCACAGGGTCCGGCTAACAGGTGCCAAGAGAAATCTGGAGAACAGGCCTGGGAATGGATATTGAGGGCATTAATTTGGGAGGGGGAAGGGAACAGAGGAACGAATTGGGGAAGAGTTTGTTGACATGGAGGCACTCTCCCCACTTCTGGATCTATCATCCTGGGAAGGATACCTGGCTCTGGGACGGCTCCCTGAAACTTGAGGGGGGAAAATAAAGGATTCAAGGTCCAATCAGGAGACAAGCCGCAGCACTAATTTAAGCAGAGTGAATTGAATGTATATAATATTGCTAAGTGGGTATAATGCTATTAACTAGGTTAGCGAAAAGGTAAAAAAAGAGAGAGCACTAAGTTATCACAAAGGTACCAATCACAGGAGCAGATGCTGTGCCCGGGCTTGGTGAAATAAGGTAAGAGGGTGAAGTTACCAAAATTGAAAAATTTCAAGGAGGAATTCCAAGAAACTGAAAATCAGACCTCTGGGGAGGGGCACTGAAATGTGGGAAACCTGCACATTGCATTGCTCAGGGGACAGACTGCTGATACAGGGCAAGGACCTTTGCTGGGGGAACGCTCCCAGAAACAGGAAGCCAAGGGCACTTAGGTGGCTTAGTTGACTAACTGTCTGACTTTGGCTCAGGTCATGATCTCACAGCTCGTGAGTTCAAGCCCCACGTTGGGCTCTGTGCTGACAGCTCAGAGCTTGGAGCCTGCTTCAGATTCTGTGTCTCCCTCTCTCTCTCTCTGCCCCTCCTCCGCTCACTCTCTGTCTTTCTCTGTCTCTCAAAAATAAACATTTAGAAAAAGAAAAAGAAACAGGAAGCCAATAGGAAGAGCAAATCCCTCCTCCCTGCTTCAGCCTGGTCAATCCCCTCTTGCACTCCTATGGGCAGGGCATCGTGGGGAGCAACTGGTGAATGCTGAGTGCGATTTTTGGAGTCCGACACTCCAACACTACACAAGACTGTATACAAGGGTGGGTTTGGTGCTAAGAGGCCACAGCTTAACAAGTGACAGAGAGAACAGCTACAAAACACGATGTAGAAATGCATGAACTGCTAGAACTTGGAAAGGTTCTGAGAGGTGGGGCCCACTAGAAGAAACATATTGTTGGAACTAGAGGACCTCTAGCTGGGTATGTTCCTAGGATGCTCCTTTCACTGGAGTGGTGAGAAAAGAGCTGTGATGCACTGAGATACCACCTCACACCAGTCAGAGTGGCTAAAATGAACAAGTCAGGAGACTATAAATGCTGGCGAGGATGTGGAGAAACGGGCACCCTCCTACACTGTTGGTGGGAATGTAAACTGGTGCAGCCCCTCTGGAAAACAGTGTGGAGGTTCCTCAAAAAATTAACAATAGAACTCCCCTGTGACCCAGCAATAGCACTGCTAGGAATTTACCGAAAGGATACAGGAGTGCTGATGCATAGGAGCACATGTACCCCAATGTTCATAGCAGCACTCTCCACAATAGCCAAATCATGGAAAGAGCCTAAATGTCCATCACCTGACGAATGGATCAAGAAGATGTGGTTTATCTAGACGATGGAATACTACATGGCAATGAGAAAGAAGGAAATCTGGCCTGTGTAGCAACATGGATGGAACTGGGGGGTGTTATGTTGAGTGAAATAAATCAGGCAGAGAAGGACAGATACCATATGTTTTCACTTATAGGTGGATTAGGAGAAACTTAACAGAAGACCATGGGGGAGGAGAAGGGGAAAAATAGTTGGGGAGAGGGAGGGAGGCAAACCATGAGAGACTCTTGAATGCTGAGAACAAACTGAGGGTTGATGGGGGTGAGGGACAGGGGAAGGGGGGTGATGAGCATGGAGGAGGGCACTTGTTGGCATGAGCACTGGGTGTTATATGGAAACCAACTTGACAATAAACTATGAAAGAAAAAAGAAAAGAGCTGTGATGTGGAGGGGGTGTTGGCATCACAGAGCAGCTCAGTGGTGCTGCCTCTAAGCTAAGTAAGTACACAGCTGGGGAGGCTGCTGTGGGATTGGACTCCTTTGTGTATGTTCATGGTGACAATGGGATTCCAGAACAGCAGAGGTCAGGTGGCAGCACTTGACCGTCAGAGGCAAGGTGGATGGAAAGTCTACCAAGGGGCCCCTACCCACAGGGATCTAAGGCATAGCTTATAATAGACCCTGGAGTTCCAAAGGGTGAGATCAATGGGCAACCAACAATGGTTATTCAGAGCATATGATCTGAAGGCTGATGTGAGCCATCGCAGTAGAAAATTGCTCTCTCTCTCACCCATTTTCCATGCTTAAGCTAGTCCTTAGACCAAGGGCCCACTGTTTGAAGGAAAGACTGTGTTCCTTTGAGAAAAGACCATGCAATGCCGAGTAAGTATATGCAGAACTGATTTCTCCCCTCTTTCCCCAAAAGGACCTGTGGCCATTTATCCAAAGTAACTGTACACTGGGGAGTGAAGAATACCCAGATGTTTCTATGGTTTTGGTGATATGGAGTCTGGGCTGATATTAATACCAGGGCATCCAAAGTGCCACTATGGCCCTCCTGTTAACATAGGGACATTTGGAAGCAAGATGACAAATGGAGTCTTGGTCAAACCCCATCTCACAATGGGTCTGTTGGGTCTGCAGACTCTCCTGTGATCGTGTGCCCATCCCTGAACTTGGGGATGAATAAACTGAGCTGATAGAAACCTCACATTGGTTTCTGAATCTGTACAGAAAGATCCATAATGGTAGGAAGGTCGAGCGGAAGCATCTAAAATTGCACACATACCCCCAGACAAGACAGCTTAACAAGGGATAATACGACGCTCTGTGGTGAACGGCAGAGATTAGCACTGCCCTCAAAGATTTAAAGAATGTAGAAGTAGTAGTCCCTATGGTATTCCCATTTAATTCAGAGTGATCACTGCAAAAAATAAAAATGAAAACAACACAAATTATGGTGGGTGATGGCACACGACCAGGGACTTGACTACACAGTAGCGTCAATTGCCATTTTTGTGCGAGATGTGCTATCTTTACTGAAACAGACCAAGATGACCTCTGGCACTTGGGATGTAGCAACCGTCTTGGCAAACGCATTTCCCTTCCCCCTCCCCCCGTCATTTTCAGGAAGGCAGATCAGAAATAATTAGCACTCACTTGGAATGATGACAGTATACATTCACGGTTGCGCCTCAGGGCTATGCTGGCGTTCCCAGTCTGTCACAACCTCATACTGGTTCTGAGGAATACTATGTCGATGAGATCATATTAATCAGACTCGGGGAAGAGGAAATAACAAATCCTCTGGATGTCCTCTAAGACATATGTGCAAGTGGGTAGGAGATACAAAGATTCAGGGATCTGAAACCACGGTAAAAGTTTTAGGGGTTCAGCGATCTAGGAGATGCAGAGACACCCCCTCTAAAGTAATAGACAAGTAATTGTACTTTGTGTCTCTTATTGCCAAGAAACAGGCACTCAACGGACCTCTGGGTTTTGGAGACAACATATATCTCATGTGAGAATACTGCTTGGGACCACTTATCAGATGCCATGGTGATAGAAGTATTCATAAGAGGTAAGGACACATATGGAGACTTTAACAAGCCCAGTAGGAGGCTTCAGAGCAGACCCCTAGGAATCTGAGGCAAGAATATGCTTTCTGGAGCAGGAAACCATTCAGTATTTGAAAACCAACACCTGGGTTCTAATAGAGACTGAGCAATTGGCCATGGGAGATCAACTGACCCTGTGGCCAGTTTCCCAAGTGTGTGCTGTCAGATTCATCAAGTCATAAAGGCAGACGGTGGCAACGGCAAGCCATCATGGGACGGAAATGAGACATTCAAGACCAGGCCCGAGCAGGCCCAGAGGTCACAGGTGAATTACACAAGCAGGACCCACGTTGTGATGCTATTTTCACAGAAGCCTCTCCCTCAGCTCACACAGCTATAGCTCGTGGGGGATTCCTTATGACCAGCTGCGGAGGAGGAGATGTGTGGGCCTGGTTTATGGACAGGTTAGCACCATAGGCTAGTAGAAGACGCAGAACAAAACAAAATTTTGGGTGTTGTGCAGCCCCACTCAGGGGTGTCCTGCAGGATAGTGGAAAGGGGACATTCTCCCAGGAGGCAGAGCTTCAACGAATATGTCAGCTTGGTTCAAAAGGGGTAGTGGCCTGAGAAAAGGATTCCAGGCATTGGTGAATGATTTGGCTGATCAATCAGCTGAAAAATTGAAGTTAAGGAAGTCTGGAGAAGATCCTTGTGTATTGATCTCTATGAGAAGATACAAAATGTATGGGTCTCTCTTATTTCAATGTCTACCAGAGGGTGTCCATTCCAAGGGAGGCACTGAACGACCAGGTAGATAGCATGACTCACCTATGATTGAAATGAGTTGCTCTTACCTCGCCACTTTGGAGCATGAACAACGGGTCTGTGAACCGAGAGGCCATGGTGGCAAGGAAGGAAGCCATGCGTGGCCCAACAGCATGGGCTCCCTCTCACCAAAACTGATCTAGCTGTTATTGCTACTAAATGTCCAGCTTGTTAGAGCAAAGATTGATGCCGAGTTCTTGATATGCTACCACCCCTTGAGGAGGGCACCCAGCCACATGGTATCAGGTGAATTACAATGAGCCCAACTGTCACAGAGGGGCCATGATTCTTCTATGACTTCACGAGATTTATACAGGTTTGTCTTCTTAGTCCGCAGGGTCTTGGCTAGCATTACTCTCTGAGGCTCCCAGAGTGTCTAATTTATCATCATGACATTCTCCCCATGACCATGGAGGAAGTGGGCACATGACCTTATTATCCACTGGTCCTACTATATACCATATTAACCAGAAGCAACCATACGAAGAAGATGTTGGAATAATCACCTGAAGGTGTAACTAAGGCATCAGCTTAAAGATGGGGTTGATGTGCTGCCTGAAGATGTATTTCTATACCTTGAGCCAATAGCCATTATATATATGCTATTTCCCCGGTCAGTAGACTATATAGGTCTGGGAACAAAGGAGATGGCCTCTTTCACCTTTGTTCTCACTGTCCTGCTTGATAAACTTATGCTTTCCATCCCAAACCCTTAGGCTCTGTTAGACTAGAGATCTTAGTTCTTAGGGGGCAGGGGGAGAACGCTTCTACCAGAGGATGCAGTAATAGTTTCACTAAAACTAAAATCTGTAGTCGCCCTCTGTGCTAGCTGGCTTAACGGTGCAGCATTATGGTGCGGCCTCCCCTTCCCTGGATCAAGTGTAAGTGTTGCTTACATTTCCCAAATAAACTCTTTTCACTCCACTCCTTTTCTCAAGGTCAGCTCTTGGAATAACCTATCCTAAGATACCTCTGGTTCAAGGACCAGGCTTTGAGAAGCAGTGATTTAGAGAGTGAACTCATTTGAATTAAAAAAAAAAATCTCTCTCCCTTTCCCTCTCTCTCTCCCTGCCACCTCCTCCTCCCTTGTGTGTATGCGTGTCTCTCTCTCTCTCTCTCTCTCACACACACACACACACACACACAAACATGTAAAGCAGGTGAAAAGGTCTATAAGGAAATAAACAAGGATTGACAATAGCTCTTTCTGGGTGGTGTAATCATGAATATTTCAACTTTCCTTTTAAATTTTCTCTGTGTTTTGTTCTTCTGCAGTAGCAACTGTGTATTAGCAGCTCTCTTTAATTGGCAATTAGGAGATTATTCCTGACCTCAGTGAGTGGCAGGGAGCAGAGCCAGGCTGTCGTGACTGATGAATGGCAGGGGAGGAGGTGGGAGGAGGGGGGAGTGGGGATGCTTTCAAAAGGCTGGGAAGGGGTACCTGGGTGGCTCAATTGCTTAAGCATCAGGCTTTGGCTCAGGTCATGATCTTGAGGTTCTTGGGTCGGAACCCTACGTCGGGCTCTGTGCTGACAGTTGGGAGCCTGGAGCCTGCTTCGGATTCTGTCTCCCTCTCTCTGCCCCTCCCCCACTTGCAGTGTGTGTGTGTGTGTGTGTGTGTGTGTGTGTGTGTGTGTGTGTGTCTCAGAAATAAACACTGAAAAAAAATTTTTAAAGGGGCTCCTGGGTGGCTCAGTCTGTTAAACATCTGACTTCAGCTTATGTCATGATCTCACGGCTCATGGGTTTGAGCCCCACGTCAGGCTCTGTGCTGACAGCTCAGAGCCTGTAGCCTGCTTCAGCTCCTGTGTCTCTCTCTCTCTCTGCTTCTCCCCTGCTTGCACTCTGTCTCTCTTTCTCAGAAGTAAATAAACATTAAAAAAATGGTTTTTTTTTTAATTTTTTAAGGCTGGGAAATGAGGTGGGAGCTCTATAGGTGTGGCGACTGTGGACGGTGCTGTTTGAAGAGTAACTTGAGCATGCTCACTGGCTGAGAGAAAACCAATTGCTGAGAGCAGAGACACAAAGTCAGTGGAGAGGGGGATAATTGAAGGACTTGGATCCCAGACGAGGTCTGAGGGGATTAGACCTGGACCCAGGTGGAGGAATTCATTTTGAACAGAAGGCACACTTCACCCTCAGGCAAGAGGGAAGGAAGTGAGGATGCATAAAGTTATAAATGCATTGACTTCATCCATTTGTTTATATTACACTCTGCCTCATTTCACAAAGGACTTGAGGTATTTCTATAGCTAAGTTGACAGGCTGAAGGAGACTGGAAGTTGAGAAGTCCCGGGAGAGGGGCTTTATTTTCTTCTTGGAGTGGAAGGCAAGGTCTCCCACAGAGAAGGGAGCAGGGGTGTGTGTCTGCGGGGCGTGAGGAGACAAGCGAAGGTTTGGAATGGGGAGGGACAGAGACCACTGGATGGAGCTGAGGGCCCAGATCTGGCCCAGTTCCAGGCTGCACACTGTGAAATCTTCTCCAGCAGCCCTGGGGGGAGAAGCCTGTGCCTCCTACGTGGTAGGGCTCCAGGCGAGTCACTCACCCCTCTGAGCTACACTTTCTCTGCAAAGGGGGAGAAAAACAGCACGTCTGGAGGGCAGTTGTGAGGATTAAATGAAACATGAAACACCCAGCACAGCGCCTGGCACACAAGAGAGGCTCAGTTAATGTTCATTCTCTTGCCCTTCCCGCTCTGAGTAAACCTGAGCCCGTGGCATCTGCATGGAAAGGGACATAGCTACTGGGACCTCGTTCTGATGGATCCGGTTAAACACATTAAAAAAAAAAAGTTTTAAGGTTTGTTTATTTTTAAAATGTTTTTATTTTTTTTTTGAGAGAGACAGAGTGTGAGCGGAGGAGGGGCAGAGAGAGAGGGAGACACGGAATCTGAAGCAGGCTCCAGGCTCTGAGCTGTCAGCACAGAACCCCACCCCGGGCTCAAACTCACGGATGGAGAGGCCAGGACATGAGCTGAAGTCGGACACTTAGCAGATTGAGCCACCCAGGTGTCCCTGAACACAACAATATAAAAAAAGTTTTTTAATGTTTTATTTATTTCTAGGAGAGAGAGAGAGAGACAGCGTGAGCAGGGGAGGGTCAGAGAGAGAGGGAGATACAGACTCTGAAACAGGCTCCAGGCCCTGAGCTGGCAGTCAGCACAGAGCCCGACGCGGGGCTCGAACCCACGAACCGCGAGATCATGACCTAAGCGAAAGTCGGATGCTTAACCGACTAAGCCACCCAGGCGCCCCAGAACACAACGATTTTAAATACACTCCACTCCTTATTCACAGCCGTGTCCTGTAAAGTTGCCACAAAGATTGAAGGAGAATACTGACTGAATCACTGCCTCTTGAGGAAATACAGCGTTAGGTTCCTGTGAGCCTCCAGCCACGTTTTCATCAACCAATCAATACGTAACCTTGTTTTATGTATGTTTCTGTCTAAAGACACCGTATCTAATATATACTGTTGATTCAGTAATATTGAACTCACGGCCAACAGCGCCTTAACTCAAGATGCAAGGAAGCTCATCTACCACACCCACGTGTTTTCTCCCTAAGGCTCAACATTGCCCTCCTGGGCCTAGGAACTGGCCAGCGCCTCCCTGCTACCCTCAGGGCCCAGTTTAAATGGCAAGGTCACCAACAAAACACATAAAAATGAGGAAAACATGGCACTGAAGACACCATGACAAAGACACTTGTTTACAGTAGGAGGGCTGAGACAAGAAGGCAAAGAGCAAGGACAACTGGGTGGCTCAGTTGGTTAAACGTCTGGCTTTGGCTCAGGTCATGATCTCACTGTTCGTAGGTTTGAGTCCCACATCAGGCTCTGTGCTGACAGCTAGCTCAGAGCCTGGAGTCTGTCTTTGGATTCTGTGTCTCCCTCTCTCTCTGACCCTCCCCTGCTCGCACTCTCTCTCTCTGTCTCTCAAAAATAAATTTTAAAAAACATTAAAAAAAGAGAAGGCAGAGAGGATCACCTGGTCACTTTGTTGGAGCTCTGGCTGGGAACAGGCGTGTCAGGCAACTCTAGAAAGTCTCTCGACTCTGCGCATGCATAGATCCTTAAATTACTGCAGTAGTCCCTTGAGTATTGATTTGGGGTTACGAATAAATTTACAACCAGGTGAATTTGCAAATAAGGAATTCATGAATAATGAATTTGACCGTGCATTTATTTTTTCTGATTACAAAATTAAATAGTAAACAGAGCTATGCATACTGTGTAAAAGTTTCAGGTCCCCTCCGTGATCCTAGCCCATAAACATTGTTGGAACGGCTGCAGAGTTTTGCAGGTTTCTGCTAGGCAGATAATGCCTATGTGCATGTGTGTGACTATGTGTCTGTGTCTGAGTGGCTGTGTGTGCGTGATTTCCACTCACCAAGATCTCTTGGATAGTTAAAAAAATTTTTTTTCCTGAAGTTATTTTTTAGAGTATGAATGGAAGCAGTGGGCGTGCACTGCGGTCAGGACCTCCTAGTCTCAGTTCAGACCCTCGACCACATCCAATTGGGGAAACAACTGTCCAGAGAGAGCGATGGGTTGCCAAACTTAACGATAAACAGCAGGTTGAGTGAATGTGGTGTTCTGCGTCTTAGCCAAGATGGTGTAAGGTCAGCAGAAGAACCACCAGAAGGGTAAAAAGACAGAGCAGCAAGGCGTTGCGAAAGGCCGAGAGATCGACTTACAGCCAAAGAAAAGCATATTCCATACACTCGGGAAGGGGTCGGAGCTACAGAGCAAGAGGAACTTAGCTACTCAAGGAGATTCAGACTATAGCTAACAGTATCAGAGCTACTGAAAACAGCTACGGGATAGCAGGGGCTAGGCCAAGCTGCTACAAGAAATGGACCCAAAATACAACGGCTTATCCAAAGTGGACATTTATTCGTCTTTCTCTAATCCACGTTGGTGAGTGGGTTCTACTCCGCGTCGTCACTCAGAACCCAGCCTCCTTCCTTATCTTTGCTCTGTCAGCCCCTTCGAAACATTATGGAAGCTGGGTCCCTGGCACATCTGTGTTCCATCTCCAGGGACGAGGAAATGGAGCATGGCAGAGCAAAAACCCAGTGCCTTAAGCACTGTTTCTATTTACGTTCTATTAGAAAGGACTTTGTTACAAAGCCACACTCTGCAGCGATAGCAGCTAGAAAGTGTGGTCTCCAGCAGACGGCTATTTGGCCAACTACTATATTGCTGTAGAAGAGGGGGTGGATTACATGTGAAATAAATGAAGCCCATCCACCTGTCATCAAGCCTTTTTTCATTTTGCTTCAAATGCTTCAATAATTTAGACCCTCCCCTCCTTACAAAAAAATATTGGGGATGAAATCAGTATGTTATTTGGGATTCTTTTGTTTGCCAAGTGACAGCACACCCCTATTAAACTTGCTTAAGCAATAAGGTGGGCCACCTCGTATATCCAAAATCTAGGCTCTACGTCAGAGCACCAGCCCTTCTTCCCTAGGACTCTCCCCGTCTCAATCATGTGTCGGCTGCATCCTCAGAGTGGGAGCAAGTAAGCTGCTATAACTCCAAGAATCACCACCAAACACATCCACAATCAGCAGAGGGGGCAGAGTTTTTTGTTTTTTGAAAGGGAAGAGACCCTTAGCAGAAGGTCACCTCCCCACCATAGGCTTGCCCTCTGGTTTTTCAGGCCAGACGTACATGTCCGAGCCCAAAGTATCCACTGGCAAGAGGAACGCAACCACCACAATGGAACTGGACCAAAAGGGACCTAACTCCTAGACTGGGCTGGGGTCATCCTTCCCTTGGTCACTTGGGGAAGAGACGCACGTGAACGAAATCAGAGTATGACAGCAAGGAAAAGTTGTTGAATAAGTTACCAAGTTCTTTCTGGCAATGATGGAGACACGGGACCAGGCAGGTGGTGGTGTGATGGAGGGTACGTAAACAGCAGAGAAGTAAACTTCAAATTGTTTCTTAAGTTGTGCCTCCACAAAGTTTAACTCCAGTAAAGACATTTCTGGAGAAGGCAGAAACTGGGGTGCCATGCTCAATGCCTCTTTCTCACCCCCATATCCAATCCATTACTAAATTCCACACAGTGTCTATACTTTCAGTACCTTCGCCTTCTCTCCTTCCCCAATGTCATGGCCCCAGTTCAGGTCTCCTGCGGGCATTATAACAACAGTGACCTAACAGAGGCCAGTCTCTTCCTGCAATTGACAACTTTGCTGCGTTATTCAGCTACACACCTTTACCGTGTACCAAGTGCTGCGCATGTGCAGACAGATCAAAAAGAGTCCCTGCCTTCACGTTGCTGCTGGCATCTCCCTGACTCCCTGACACCTACATTAGACCAAGTCATGCCCCTGCTTGAAAGCTCAATGCCCTCAGGAAACCCTTTACCATGACTCTCAACGCCCTGCACTTACTGCCTTCCCCTCCCCAACCTCAACAGTGCAGAACTACTTGCACTTGCCTCAAAGTGCCTCTCTTTTCACGCCTCTGTGCTTTTGCACAGGCTGTCTCCTCTATCTAGAAATCCCTTATCCCCTCTCCATCTGGCATGCAAGATAAGGTCTCCTATTACTCTCTCCTTCTCTCCAGATCCACCTTCTCCCCCACTCGCCACACACACACACACACACACACACACACACACACACACAGAAATATAGCACTCCGGAAATGTTTGCTGAATGGACGCAGCTCCTTGGGTCAGACAGTAGCCCGCTCCCTCAAGCACTCTTTAAGAAAGTGAAGAGGACATCTTGAACTTGCCCTAGGCAAGCAGGGCATTTCTCTCGAGTTTATCTTTACGTTTTATGCAAAAGTTGTGTTCTATACAGAATACATGACATATCCTTGTTTGTTTTAATAAAGCATATTATTTTTCCCAAAGCTTCAAGTCGACGATCTAGAAAGATGCTCCTTGTTTACTCGTTATCCCCTTAAATTAGCTGTCCTCACCCGCCGCAGGGACCCTGAGTGAGACGTGCCTCTCGCTGCGTGCGCAGACCCTGAAGGAACAGCTGGGTTTCGGTCCCCGGGGAGTAGGGGAACAGTGGGGGCGGGGAGGGGGTCCGCTGGCTGGAGGCCTGGCCCCGCCTCTCCTCTCCCCCGCCCGCTGCAGGGGCGGAGTCGCCCGGGCCCGGCCCGCNCCCCCCTGGGGCCTCCGCCCCCCTCCTGGATCCTCTTCTCCCAGCGCCCATCCCTTCAGACTGCCCTTTCCTCTAGAACCTCCTTGTCAGGAGCCCCTTCCCTCAGACACCTACGACCTTCTCCCTCCAGCACCCATCGCTCCGAGTCACCCACTACCTCGAGACCACCTTCCTGGGCTCGCATCTCGGCTGATCTCTACCCTGCACCTCTTCTTCGCGTGCCTCCCTCCCTCCCGGACAGCCCTCCCCTTCCTTCTCCTGTAGCTGTTACTCCTGCCTCTCCCCACCTGCTCCCCGCACCCATCCCTCGGTGCTGTCCCCGACAGCGCCACGCTCGCTCAGCAGCCCCCCTGCATCTCAGGGCCCCCTCTTCGCCGCCCCCAGCGCCATGGCGTGCAGCCTCAAGGACGAGCTGCTCTGCTCCATCTGCCTGAGCATCTACCAGGACCCGGTGAGCCTGGGCTGCGAGCACTACTTCTGCCGCCGCTGCATCACCGAGCACTGGGTGAGGCAGGAGGCGCAGGGCGCCCGCGACTGCCCCGAGTGCCGGCGCACGTTCGCCGAGCCCGCGCTCGCGCCCAGCCTCAAGCTGGCCAACATCGTGGAGCGCTACAGCGCCTTCCCGCTGGACGCCATCCTCAACGCGCGCCGCGCCGCGCGACCCTGCCAGGCGCACGACAAGGTCAAGCTCTTCTGTCTCACGGACCGCGCGCTGCTCTGCTTCTTCTGCGACGAGCCCGCGCTGCACGAGCAGCACCAGGTCACCGGCATCGACGATGCCTTCGAGGAGTTGCAGGTGAGCA